>NW_023458565.1:17632668-17639242 GCF_013731165.1 Rhagoletis pomonella
AGGTGATTGCACTCCCTTTACCGATGTTGTGTTTCGTTTATTAAAAAGCAGTGTAGGTGCGACATTGATTAAAATAGCCACAAGAGTGCACAGAAGTATCTTCATTGTGATATTGAACCAGTTATACGTGTGAGTCTTCCAAACGTTAACGACGCGACAGTATGGCTTTTGTCCTAAATTTAGTCAGGTGCTCCTTAAAAGTAATTAACCGCAACACATCAATAGGGCTAGTGAAAAACCTTAGCAAATTCGATTACTGCCAGCGTGTAACCAGTAACAACACGACAGTGATAATGAATCAACAGTTCCTACGCACATTTTCCATTGGGACACAGCTGCAGCAAGAGTAAGTTACAATTAATTGATTTTTGCTGTATGTATATGTAACACTCATTCTATTTTATTAATTATTACCAAGTGTGAACATTACGTTTTTGCGCGCCAACGGCCAGAAGATAGAGACAAAGGGCAAGGTGGGCGACACATTACTGGATGTGGTGGTAAATAATCATATCGATTTGGATGGTTTTGGTGCATGCGAGGGTACTTTGACATGCTCCACTTGCCATTTAATTTTTACATCAGAGGATTTCGAAAAACTACCAGATAAAGCCAGCGATGAAGAATTGGATATGTTGGACTTGGCATACGACCTCACCGATACTTCACGTCTAGGCTGCCAAATAACACTAACAAAGGACATGAATGGACTGGTTGTTAAAGTACCAGCAACAATTAATGATGCCCGTAGCGCGTAACAGTTGATCGAAATATGAAAAATACGTATGGACATAAAATTTGGACAGTTTGACTTGAATGTAGAAATTATAATACGTAAACATGTAAATGTACAATACGTAAACATACATATAAATGATTTATTCCATTTCATTGTACAGTGTAGCATATCGATAAAGGCAGATAAGACGAAATTTGTCCGGATGTCGCTTGCATAAATGAATAACATAAGTATTTGTGTACACAAATGTAAATAATTGAAATGTACATATTAAATACCCATCTATTCAAACTTAGTAGTAGTAGGTATACATTTTTACCGATGACTGCTAACTATGCCCGCAAGAACAAAGCAATGACAGATTTTATTAAAAACGTAGCAGAAATTTACAATCGTATTTTTATAAAATAAATGTGTGCGTAAGAAAATATTAAACAATGAATCGGAGAATTTCAACTCAGATAAAGCCTATATTTTTGGTACCCACTTAAATGCATGTGGATCTGTGCGCATGCACATATGTATGTACATATGTCGGGATTGCAAACAAATCTCCATAAACACACAGTTTGTTAAAATACATTTAAATGAATTCATTAACAACCTTCTGCCTCTGTTCTTATCGATAATTGAAAAAAGTCTATAATTCAATTCATATCGCTTAGAGTGAAAAGTTGCTAAGTCCACTTTTTGTAAAAATTGAGGAAATCCTACAAGCGAAAATAAAACGAACTTCTTTAATGAACATCGAATGCTTTCGATTCGTATGGAGATTTGATTTGCTTTAAACATGCAGAATTTTGTAGTCATAGTTTTGTGAAATATTTTAAGAAAATGGTTATAAGCAAAATTAAAAAAAGAAATGGACTTAACAACATTTCACTCCAAACGAGCGATATGCGAATTTCATCACTTGTTTCTGTTTAAACGCAAAATGAATACGTCGATGTTCGAGTTTTGATTCTCGATGATATAGCATAATTTTTAATTTAAATATTCACGCAAGTAAAAAATTAAACAAGCTTTCAAAGTAGTGGCTGTGGATATTTATCTTAGAGAGTGCAGTAATTATTTATTTACAATATCAGAGCGAAATTATGTAGGTCTTAAATAGCGAAATGCGGTTTTGTATTTTTTGTTTGTTTTTTGGCAGTGATAAGCGAAATTGTTGCTGGTACTTCCTTATTAAATATACATTAAATATACATACGTATACGTTGGTAACATACGTTTAAAGTACAAAACCGCGTATCGTGGTTCGGCAAAACCTCGTAACTGACATTTATGCTAAAAAAAGATATTTGCTCCCCGGAAGCTCCTGGCATCAAGCCCTTCTCTATTCATACTAAAATATTGATACATAGATATAAGAAGCATAGATAATTAGGCCTAAAAGAGAGAACCGTTTTGAAATAAGCCAATTTTACTCTCTCCTAAAAATCTTGGCAACCTCATATACCGAGGTATTGCATTTTCTTGATACGCGGTTCTGTGCTTTAAATGACGATATGCATGAGTATTATGTACCTAGATTGCATTGGGTAAGCACTCGTATCTCATTGAATTTATTTGTTTTTAAGGTAACACATTTTTTGATAAAGAATGAGCAACATTAGTAGGGGTCGTTCAAAAATTTATTTTAATAAATTGATTCTTTTTTATTTAAAGACTTGAGACTTGTACCTTAAAATCTGGATTCAAATTTAGTTAAATTGTCTAAACTAACTGCCGAGCTTGAGCTCACTTCATTAGTACCAATAATTGAGTCAGAGCCAAGGCTTGCTTTTTTGCATAAGTCCATCCGTTTAATATCCGAAAAACGCAAATCGTTATAATAATACATTACGAGTGTGTTTTTTTTATGAACAAACACGTTTACATACATATGTACGAGTATTTGAAGTTTTTAAGTGCAAGGTGCATTTGCGTATTATTACTTAGTAAAGTAAAAACAGGTTTATCAAATTGCGTGTTATTTACAAATGATTTTTTTGTTTTTCAAATTTACTGCATACGTTTATGATTGCCTTCTTAATTGCTTTCTGACATATGGACGCGGAATATAGTATGTACATACATATCGTCGTTTAAAGTACAAAACCGCTTATCAACAAAATGCAAAACCGCGTATGTGAGGTTGCATGAACTATTTACTAGAGAGTAAAAACACTCATATTTCAAAATGGTTCTCCTTTTTATAAAGCAATCGCATTTCTGGCTAGTATATTTATATTCGCAAAATGACGATACGCGGTTTTGTACTTTAAACGACGATGTACGCTTTTGCAGAGCTTTAATTTTTATAAAGTTTCAAAACTACTCAGTAAATAAACAAAACCGTTGGTCAGGGCCTTTCTATATTAACTAAGGTAATGATATATGTACACTTAAAAGGAAATTCACCATTTTTAAGCTGTGCGCGTAATTTCAAGCGAATAAGCTTTACAGAGCGCCGACTGTTGTTGTTGTTGTTCGACAGTGTGCCTGTAATTCGAATCGAGTATTTAGTAGTCAATTCCTATAAATATTCGGACTCATTTCAGAGTCAGAAAAGCCTCAGATTTCTGAGTTGTAAGCCTCATTAGGAGCTCAAAAAAGTCAGAGAAGAGCATATTTCTCTGTTCTATAAAAGTGTAGTGTCATTTCCGAAGTAATTTTTTGCGTAGAATCCGAATCCGGGGTTTAAATTGCTCTATCACGTCAGGATTTTGAGATATCCTAACCTAAAAGTGCAAAAACGCTGTTTTTGCCCATTTTTGAGGTTATGTAGCTACGCAGATTTTGCTCTTCATAAAAAAGTAAACGTGGTATTTTAAAGTATAAGTCTTCCTCTTTTAAATGCCGTTGAGTTTGCTTAAATATCTTTATTTTTCACTGAGATATCGCATTTTGAAGTTTCCATGTTTGTGAATTTTTCGATATTCGAAAATCCATTGAGATAACATGAGACGTGATACGGTCGATTACCCGGATTCGGATTCTACGCAAAAAATTACTTCGAAAATGACCCTACACTTTCCTAGAACAAAACGTTGTTGACCTGTGTTATTAATGAACTTTTAAGTACTTCTATGTAAACTTAGTTACTTTTGTTCAATTCAGAATTTATGACACCAAAAGAGTCCGAAATGAGTCAGTCTGGTTGACTGGTCTCAGAATCATATTTATAACGAAATAAAGACTCATTTTAGACTCATAAATTCTGAGCACTCAGAAATTGTTTGAAAATATATAACACTTAAAATGGGGCAAATTCCGCACAGGGCAAAAGAGGTATTAAATGGATTTTTTGTACCGGTTACCAAATTTGAAAAAAACCCGGATTTTTAGTACCGGTTACCAATTTTGGGAAAAGCGGAGTGGCCACGCCCTTTTTATTGTGGTTTTTTTTTTCAAAAATTAAATCGGGTATTTTGCACCTGTTACCGATTTCGAAAAATCCGAATTCTTACTACCGGTTACCAATTTCATAAAAGGCATAGTGAAGAATTTATTAAAATGGAAATATGGTCGAGACTACCAATCATCTAGGGAACAAAGTAGAAAAATGATTAATTGAATATTATCCAAGTATAATTGAATTTATTTTCTACCATATTTAATTATAACCTGCAACTTCACCTATGGTGTCAGTAAGCTTTGGTCAACCATAAGGTCATAATCCTATCCGACGAAGCGCGTTGCCAGAGAGGAAGCTACACTCACCACGGTGGTGGAAATCAAGCAGAGCAGTCCCACTAATTGAGCAACCAACAAACAATGCCCGATAGCTCTGGGCGCGAATCATAACATACCATATCGTACTACTCGTTACGTAAAAACACATTTTTTGGGTTATGACATACGTGAACGTACTCTTTGTCCCATTCAGCTTATACTGCCTAACGTATCACGTAATTTTCTTTCGTATCGTTTCAAAGGCTATTAGGAGACATAAAGATCTCCTCTTACCCGGGGGGAGTAAAACGTTGGATTTCGCATTATCTGAATCGCCAAATGGCAGTAAGTTTTCGACATCAAACATCGAAACATAGAAAAATTTGGTAGAAGGTCCCGCATTGTGATTTCCCTCTCCCCGCTTCTTTTTAAAATTTAAATATCGCAGCTCCCCAACAATCAGGGAATCTAATAAGCTGATGATTGTTCGATATAGCCATCTGGTTCTGGAGATTTATAAGGTTTAAAAGACTGCCACCTTTTCTTGTTGCACAATACTCCACCGGGTGCTACGGAAAAAAAGCCTTTTGACTTAGTGCATCTGCCTTATGGCGTTTCTACGGTGCACCCTGGGAAGTGGGTGCTCATTACGCTTCAAGGTGAAGTCAATTTACCGTCCGCTTTAATTTCCGGATATAGTTTGGGTCAACTGCAATAGGGCCTTCCGTATTCGGTTGCCTATGCGAATGATGTGGCATTTTTGGTGAGAGACAAATTTTGGATACCCTCAATGACTTAACTCAAAGATACTTGAACCTGGGGACAAGGTGGTCTGCGAACTGCGGACTTGCGGTGAGTCCTAGTAAAACTGAACTCGTCTAGTTCACTAGGATGTATGAGATGGCCCACGCCACTCCTCTTTCATTCGGGTGCGTTCGCCTGGCGCTTTACGACCTAGTCATGTACTTCGGCTTGATTCTCGATAGGAAACTGTCATCGCAGCCTAATATCCACTCTGTACAGCTGCAGAAGGGCAATAGGTTATGGGACCTTTTTTCCAAGGTTATTTCCTGGCTCTATGAAAGCTTAACTAAGCCCATTATGTTTTATTGATTCCTCGTCTGAAGGAATGTACTGGGAAAGGCTACGTTAGTATGTAGGCTATGTAGGGCGCTGAGGGCCAATCCCACTCTGGCCTTAACGTCATGCTTAACATAGCACCTGTCGATATCGCAAGTAAAACAGCTGCAGCAGGGGCGGCAGTCAGACTTTGTGACACTGGCTGCCTGATTTACACAGAGTCTGGGCAGTATTCTCGGATTCTTCGATTTCATCCTTGATAACACAGATCACTGCGTGTCTAGCTTTGCACGGGCTAGCTGGTTCTCCACGCACATCTCATCAAGGAATGAGTGGACTGAGGGTGGAGGGGGTATATTCCAGGGAGTTCTCTATCAACTTTAAATTTAGGCTTCCTGACCACTGTAATATATATCAGACGGAGGATGCTGTTTTTAAGAAAGTAGTCGATTGACTGCTGTTTGGCGCACTGGCGGTAAGGAAGATTAACATCCACTCAAACAGCCAGGTGGCTATCAGATCCGCGGGCTCACTTACGGTACGCTCGTGGCTTGTTTGCGAATGGCTTAACTCGCTTTCGATCGCGTCGGATTATTACCGTGTTAAACTTACTAGTGTTCGCCCAGCGGTTGAAATTCAACCGCTAAAATTAAGGATAGTTTATGTGAGTTGAGTTGAGCTGAAATAAAATTTGTTGGAATGGGTTAAGTGGAGGGGAGTTTAGCTTAGTACTTAGCATAACATAACATAGAATAGCATTAGATTCAATAACATGACATATGTAGCATAACACATAACAATATAACATCGCACATTCTTCAGTTGTGTTTCCTTTTTATCCCTACCACTTTCTTCCTCTCTATCTTTGTCTCTATCGCTTTTAATGTTTATGCTTATGTTTATGTTTATCTACGCCTTCATATTCATGTTCATGTTCATGTTCAAGTTCATGTTCATGTTCATTTTCATGTTCATGTTCATGTTCATTTTCATGTTCATGTTCATGTTCATATTCATCTTCATCTTCATCTTCATCTTCATCTTCATCTTCATCTTTATCTTTATCTTTATCTTTATCTTTATCTTTATCTTTATCTT
>NW_023458565.1:17639342-17695465 GCF_013731165.1 Rhagoletis pomonella
CCCCCCCAACCCCCATTACGATTGACACCCATGTTTTAAAAATTCATTTGACTTTTTAAATAATTTGAATATTTGAACAGGTGGCAATTCTCTTCAAACACCCAAAAAATATTTCTAGTGTTCCGTCTAAAGATTTCTTAACAAATTTTAAAACACACATTTGAATTAGATAATTGCTCTAATTTAAGTTGAGTTGGATTTTTTAAACAGGTGGCAACTCTCCTAGATATATTTGAGAACTAAAGCCTTTTCAAAATCATTTCGATAATACCCGTCTTTTAATAATTCATCCAACTTCTTAAATAATTTGAATGTCACTTTATAAACACGTATCAACCCTCTTTAAACATTATAAATATTCAAACTCAAGTTTTTTTAACACCCCGTTTGCTTCATATTTCAAATAACTTGCGTAAAAGATAATTAAACTTGACTTTTTAAACAGGTGGCAGCCCTCTTCAAAAGTAGTTTCGCGCTAAGATATTCTTAAATATTTCAAGCAGGTGGCAACCCACTTCAAAATATTTTCAAACTGCTACTTTCTGAGCCTCCTTTCGCTTGGCACCCATATGTTGGAATATTTATTTCCTATTTAAATTCCTTAATTCAAATTTAATTTGATTTTTAAACAGGTGCCATCCCTCCTAAAGTTTAGTTAAGAAAGAAAGATTTTCAAAACCATTCCCATTGATACCCAGTTTGTAATATTTTATTTTTTTTAGATAATTTGAATATAATTTTTTAAAAGGTGGCAACTTTTTAAAAAAAAAAGTAAAGCCATATTCGAGGTTTCCACATCACTTCGCCTGCACCACAACCAGTTATAATTTCTGCTTCAATTAGATTTTTTGCAGCTTTACAACCTTAATTAAGTTTAGTTCCGTTGCATAGTTTCGGAGGAGTTTTCTGAATAACTTTCATACCATTCTAATATCATCGAAATCGAATCATAAATACAGATTTCCGGAATGACTCGACTCTAGCGCCACCTAGTGGATCTATTTCTCGTAAGAGTATTTGCCATCCCACCCACATTATACGTTAACCACAAATGCGTATAGAACAACTTCGTGTTGGGACTTCGTGCCTAGTGGTTGTTCGTTGTTCTAAAGCACCAGATAAACATATGTAGAAGTGTACTATATTATATACGCCATTTATATAGCGGGTGTATTAAAAAGGTCTACTAGGCAATTTGCGTATACTAATGGAATGCCGAGTCCTGCTATTCACCCAACTTCCAATTCCTATATACTTCGTTTATGGAAAACCGATACAGATTCGAATGAAAAATTCACACTATCGTTTCTGTACACTACTTCTATCCACACATAATATTTGTGGAAACGTATTCAACTTAATTTCATATGATTCTTTTCCCCCATATACGCATTCTATAAAAAGTTGGAAAAAATTAGACTGGGTAGAAATAGAAAGAAATTCCAAACTTGTATTGTTTATGTTTATGAAAAACGTTTTTAACGTTTAAACGGTGGTTGGTAATGTTCACTGAAAACATTAATAGGTAGTAAAAAATAAACAAAAAATCATAAAATGAGCGTATTGATTGTTATTCGCTGCGTTAGCTATAGCTTTAAGTTAATATACCGCACGGCTCTATGCGGCACAACGTGGCAAAAATATCGTTAATGACAACGACTTGCAAACTAACCGAATTTTTAGATGCTAATGCACATTTAGTGTTGCTCATTTGATTAATATTTACGCTGTATTTGTTGTTGCTTTTGCCGAGCACCTAAGCTATGTAAATGGCAAATGATAGAGAAAGCTGGAGCATTTTTGACCGTAGAAATGCGAAAAATTTGCCATAAAAAATAATCATTTCCATAAAGACACGTTAATACTTATGTAAATAATATATTTATATTTATGTGTGCACTTTACGCATATGTACCACTTACATTTCTATGTATAAACGAACATGCACTATGTACATACATATATACAATACCTATATGCATGAATGCATACTTTGTTGAGAAGAAGCGAAAAGTTCGGCGTAGTTTTGGTATCCTTTGGAAGTATGTATGTTTGAATTCTCATTCGATATCCAAAAACGACCGCTAGTTGTATGTGCAAGTATGTCTTAATATTTATTCATCTTTGGAAACATAATCTGACGCTGTGCACAATACAACACTGACCCATGTCCAATTTTTGTGTTTGTTCTATACATTGGGCTGGGTTATTCTTAGTCAAACGCGCCACCTGTGGCGCTCCAAGACAACAGACGTACCTCTTGCAGGCAATTTTATGTATAGCGGCTGACTTAAGTGAGCTCTTAAACCGAATAAGTTGGAGTGCCTCACCGAAGCGCCCTTTCTTTCTGCCGTGATCCAAGATTTCACAGAGGTTAGGTACCGCATCACGAACATGGGTTGCTCACATTGCCTAGAGAACGTGAACTTGGATGCAAGGGTCGCGAATGCAACTGCCACTGCATACCGAGAAGAACTACCATAACAATAATATTTTGGCGCTTACACTTTTGCTAAGTGTTTGGCCGAGCTTTTCCTGCAATTTGGTACACTTCGTAGAGAGAATAGTGATTTTCCACAACAGATTTTATTAGAAAACGGCCTCAGGCTCAACATAATTGTTATTAGACCAAAAAACTCACAAAAAAACTGTAACATTTTTTTCGCCATATGGAATTTATAAGATTCAGGATCATATTCGTTATCAGCGTTCCCAAAAACCCCCGAATTACAAATTTCAAGTGAATCCAATCGTCTTTTAAAACTTGTTCCGCCATACTGGATTCCAAAAAACGCCCGCCGTCATTTGAAAGTAAGCATTTTTACCGAATTTTTAAAAATGTAACCGATTTTTTTTACCTCAACCCTTTTGGAGGCCTCTTATGTCATTGGTAAGTCTAAAAACTTCTCCATGTACAAGTTCAAGTTTCACATAAAAGCGATGATTTTTAGCAGTTTACAAAAATACAAGAATGCACTAAGGTGCATCACTCGAAAAACAATACAAATCGGTACTGTTTTCTCCATCGGAAATATAAAATATACTATGTTTAAGACTTCCACTTAAATATACCGGAAAAATATTCAGGCTTACGTGAGCTGGAACTCTTTGAAAATACCTCTGAAAATCTAGTTTTTATAAATAAAATTATTTTTCAAAAATATTTTCGCTAGAAAATCACCTCAGATGATAGAAGAGTTTAAGCTTAAAAGGTCTGCATAAAAATGTTTAAAAAATTTTGTCAACGGAATCAAAGCAAGGAAATTTTTTTTGGCGGGTATTTTGAAATCGATCTAGTTCACTTAAATCTGTTTTCCCGAAATTTTGTGGCGGAAGTCTCAAAATATAATACAATATATAGTTCCGGTGGAAAACCGCCACTAATTTTGGTGTTGCACTCTAATGTTCATATACAAATAAGATTAGCAACGTGTCGAAAATCGCGTTTTTGCAAAAATTTAAATTTTATTTAAGATTCCGCAAAAATACCTATACAGTAAGAATGTTTGTTTGGAAATATTTATGCTTAAGGCGACAAACGCCTAGCAATGGGGGTGCAGTTTTAGGACTAAAGTTAAAAAAACGCAGATTTTATGGTGGATTTCGGCAGAATATGCTTTCGTTAACAACAATGTTCCGCAACTTCATTTTAAAACCGGTTAATCTTCTAAAACTGTGCGTAACAGTTTTATGACCAAAGTTAAAATATTCTCTTTACTAAGCTTTCGGGACCATGCGGTTTTATTTTAAATTAATTTCCTTACAGTACAAATTTAATTTAAGTACAAAAGTTTTAAAATAAAATCAATTTTAGTAGCCGTTTCGAAAATGCAAAAAAAAACCCAAAATTTCTTTGGATGGAAAATTTTTAGTGTGCTCCATTTTTTTTAATCGGAGTTTTAATATGTTTTCACCTAATCCAAAATCGACTGTCTTTCAGGGTTGGCCAAACGGCTTGTAAGTTTGCAGTTTTTATATTTTTACGGTTTTGAGCTACTCATCCCCCAAAAGAATAATGATCTACGTAGATTGTCATTAAAAAAATTCCTATAACCGTGTTTATTTATTAGCAAAAGATATTTGAATTTGAGAAATCTTATCGAGGTATGTACTTCCATATAAACTCTTATAAGTATCTCATAGTAATACATCATGTTAAATAAATAAAAAGACCGCTGTTATAGCAGAAGGATCACTCTTTCAAATGAGCCTGGTTTTGAATGTGGACGACAATTTTGAAAAAAAAAAAATATGTACACAAAAATGACACCTTGCTACATATCTATACATATGTACATTACACTGCATCTCTCCAAATACAAAAAAAAAAAATCGTTACTGTTTTTCCACTGGAATTATAAAACCTATTATATTTTAAGACTTGCACCAAAATATTTCGTAAAAATATTAAGATTTACTTGAGCTGGACCGATTTGGAAATACCTACAAAAATTGAGTTTTTTATGAATAAAAAGTTTTGTTTTTAAGTATATAAAAAAAATCACCTCAGATGACAAAACAGTTTAAGCATAAAAAATTAGCATACAAATTTTTTTCAACGCAATCATAATAATGCGATTTATGATGCTGTTTTTGA
Source organism: Rhagoletis pomonella (assembly GCF_013731165.1). Taxonomy (NCBI): domain Eukaryota; kingdom Metazoa; phylum Arthropoda; class Insecta; order Diptera; family Tephritidae; genus Rhagoletis; species Rhagoletis pomonella. The sequence continues at coordinate 17,643,940 of NW_023458565.1, forward strand.
ACTTTTTTTTTTAAAGATTGGTAAAAGAAAATCTTTAATAATTCAGCCAAAACTTTACCGACCTAGACTTGTGAGGTATCATTGGAATGAGAAAGGTAAAATGAACGAGCGTCATTCGAAGTTGAATGAATTGAGATGTGTTGATATTTGAAAAAGGAAAATTTGGAATGATAATGAGTTTTTTGCAAAGAAATAAAAAGGGTAAGAAATACCTTTCCACTGATACTCCATAAGTCTAAATCGGTATAGTTTTGGGCAAGTTTTACTTAAACCAAAAATCTCTTTATTAAAATTCCGTTGAAATTTTTTTTTTTTTTTTTATGCAGATTTTTTTTCTTCTTCTTTAAGAAACGATTTTAATTCATAAAAAAACTCAATTTTTGGAGGTATTTTCCAAATCGGTCCAACTCACGTAAATCTTAATATTTTTCCGAAATATTTTAGTGGAAGTCTTCAAATATAATATATTTTGTAATCCCGTTGTAAACCCGAAACCTTTTTTTAATGATGCAGTTTAATACATCCTCATATTAAATATAAAATTTTAATATACGAGTAACCTTTGCAAATAACATACAACAGGATTTATAAGTATGCCTGCACACATATGACATGTATGTATGTAAGCATGTGCACATCAGATCTCACCTTTTCTTTTACAATCAAAAGCTTAATCACTTTAATATCTACACAAGCATTGATCACGTTGCTTTTCTCAAAGTGAAATGGAAAGTAAATTCAGTCGATTGCAACACCCATATTGGTACATATGTATGTATGTATGTATGTATGGATGTGTCTTTGCCCGTCTATATTACATAGTACATGTAATTGTCCATTGTTGTCAACAGCAACTGCGAAGAGCCGTGTTAATGCGTTTAGCTTTTGAATGTCGCACGCAAAAGTGCAAAATACTTCTCTACGTACATATGTATGTATGTATATATGTATGCACATATGTGGCGCTGGCGCTCATGACACAGTAACATCGGAATTGAAGTTGTCACAAAAACTAAACTAAGGCACTTATAAGGAATGAACGAATACAATTATGATAATAATAAAAATGATGAGGGTAATAATGAAAATCGAAAACTATACAAATTGGCTACAACCTAGATGGTGTATTCGGCACAAAAATTATGTACGCATATGCATATGAATGCAGCATTCACTTGCAATAATAAAATAATAGCAAAAAAAAACACAAATAACTGCGCGACATAAAAGATTACAAAAATGAGTACATCCGTGCTCTTCCTATGTCCGCATGTCCGCTTTAGTCTACTCGTAGATAAAAGCTGGTCTTATTGTTTGTTAGTATTAAATATTTTTATATTTTTTTATTTAAACTTATATTCATATATATATTTTTTTATTATTTTAACTTCGTTGTATTTGTAAATATTCGTATGAATAAATTTGATTATTTTTATTTTGCATTAACGCCGTCTTTTATAAAATGATTACGTTGTTGTTTATTAATCGCGCAATTTACTGTTATAATTACACTATTTACCGATACAACTTTTTATATTTGCGTTGACACTTTACTTGTAATTTGTTTATGGTTATCTTTTGTTTGTTGATGGTCTTTTTTAATTTGTTTGGCCTGGTTGCACAGTTATGACTCTTTGTGACCTTTCTGTGATATAACTGCCGTTTTTATGATGTAAAATGCGGAAAGCTACAAGGACAGGCGGTACGTTACATACATATATATTTATGTACCCTATGACTCGAGTTATAATTGAGTTATACTCGTACATATAACTTTTATTTTTTGGTTCAACAACCTTGTTTTCTTTCTCATACTAACCGTTGAAAACTCGGAATACAAGTCTTTATATCTGCCACCAACTAGTGGTTCATTAAACACGCTCTTAGCTAGGACATTTATTCGGAAGATATGCTTAATAATTTAGCGAGGGTTCGCAATCGCTTGTTTCAGAGCTCAAATATATTCTTAGTTACCGCTTGCAACAATCTGGAATTTTTTGGAATATTCCCAAAACTCTAGAACTGGAAACTCAGGACACGCAGTTGTTGTTTAAAACATTTTAATTATTTTGACGTAGATAGAATACGTCTTACGTTTCGATATGGAGGCTATGCTCAAATGTTGTAGTTGTAATTTTTAGAGCTTTACGAAAATGCTTGTTGCACGAGAACTAAAGAAGCGATTTGAAAGAAAAGTACGGCGTTTCAAAGATATAATTCCAAACCTAACGACAGATTCATTTCTGTTAGTAACCAATTCGATTTCTGTCATAGAAATAACGGTAAATATTGGCTTATTTTGGGGTCCATTTTGAGCATTTAAAGTGCTCTAGCAACTTACGATTTGCAGATTAAACTTTCATTTTCGGGATATACATAGGTTCTTTGGAGCAATAGCAATATTATCGTTTACAAATTTTATATAAGTTCAACAAATATTGACATTTTTTAAATTTCCAAAATGCTCGAAAACCGCTCGAATAATTTTGTTTTCTTTAATCAAAAACTCAGGTGTTTTCCTTTCGTTTGGTATATGGGAAGTATTGGTTGATATCTTCTAGGTATGTTTATTTTATTCAAATATATGGGCATAAATGATTTCCCAAACAAAATCACTTCGTTATCATTTTGCACACACGCGCTGAAAGTGAGAGAAGGAGACAAAAAGTATGTGTGTGTAGGTATTTCGGCTTTTGAATGACAGATGGCGCAATATTTATAAAAGGCAAAAGTGAAGGGGAATGTGTAGATGAAGAATATGACAAACTTAAATTAAAAACAAAGATAAATATATACAAATATATATATATATATACCGATAAAAGTAAAGACGAAGATAGAGGAAGAAAGATTAAAATGAAGGTAATTATAGAGAAAAGGATATAGACAGACTCAATCTGTGGACTATTTCGGGATTTTAGAGAGATTTCGAAATTCTCGGGACTTATCGTTTTAATTATCGATTTTTATCGGTTTTGTTATCGATATCTTATATCGATCTTGTTATCGAAATTTTTATCGATATTGTTATTGATTTTGCTATCGATATTGTCGGAACTTATCGATATTTTAATCGATTTTGTAACCGATTTTTTTATAGATTTTGTAATCGATTTTGGTATCGATATTTTTATCGATTTTGTTATCGATTTTGCTATCGATATTATTATCGATATTTTTATCGATTTTGTTAGTGATGTTAGAACTCATCTGGGACTTACCTGTCATCACTGATGTTAATTTTGACTTTGCAATTTAATAGTAAATTCTTCTGACAAGCGTTATACAACTTCAGCATTAATATCACCGATGACGGTTAAATCTTAGGTGGATTTTTATATAAGAGTGTCATTCTTGTGAATCAAATATGTTAATCAAAGTTTCAATCTTTATGCATAAAATATTTAGGAAAATTCAACAACTTTTCCTCAAAATTTCGAACTTTTAATCTGAATTTTTAGAAATCCTTTACAAAGTACATGTTTGAAGCAGCTAAGAATTGGGGTGGATTCTTAATAATTTTCTTTGCTGCCGGTCTTTTGCGTTTTTTTTTCATATAATAAGTGCAATTTATAAAAACTGCGCATTTTATTCCATAAGAAATTAATGTTTTTTATAGAAAAAAGTGTAAAACGCCGTCAGCAAAAAAAAAAACACTCCGCATTACAACTCATCGCGATTTTTTTTAGCCGCGTGAAACTTGCCATTGTTTATATTAAAATTTTATGGACTATAATAGAACTGTCAAACATTTTTGTACAGATGGATCGCATTAAAAAATGCTAAGACGGTTCGACCCGCTGAACCGAACTGACCAAATTTTTTTTACCAATTTTTTAGTGTCCCTTTTTTAACTTTTTTTTTGCGTATTTGAAATTTTTAGTGTCTTTTCCTGCATTGAACGGAGCTAAACAGATTTCAATCGCCTCGGAACCCTTACTCTGTAGAGTACTTCAGAAATGTAAAAAAATATATATATTTTGGGCACCTTCCAAAAATAGTTAAATCGTGATTTTCTCATAACTCTACCCACTTATACAGGATTTGCGAGTGGTCTATAAGATATACGGGCGAAAATGGTGCCGATACATTTTTTACTGTAAGAAATGGTTTACTGATTGATTCCACTGATGTAAATTGATTGTAGCACTTTTGCATCCATACTATGGTATGTAACCCGTGAATGAAAGTAAAATTAAAAATATTCTTAAGCGAGCAAAACGATGAAGAAAATAAGCGGTGGAAAAAATGATTCCACCCGCTTAAAAATTATTCTTCTACATAAATAAATATTTAGTGCCATAGCAGCAACAAAACTTATCATTCTTCACACATACATACTTACATAGGTTCATACATGCATATGTAGGTACATACTTACGTGCACACAACGGCCCTGACCTACATACAAAAGACAAAGTAAGAAGGCGCACATGACGTGCATGTAGCTTCACCTTACAAAAACGAAAGACTTAAGGCACGAACTTGACGACGAAAATAAGCCAAATGGGGAAGTATGTGCGACACTTAGGTAGAATTGAGTGCTTAACGAACAACGTAGAGTTTTATAAAAAATTACGTAGTTTTGTGAAATGAAATCGAAATTATTTTGGGTGTCATATATAATCACACACCTTAAAATTGTGTCTACACGTATGCGTTGCATAGTGTTAAATAAGTTTGTTAATGAGTCACGAGAGAGGTCAGTCCCAAAGCGCTTATGTCGCTAGTCGTTGAATGAAGGAAGAAAAGAAAAATATTGTAGCGAATAAAATGTAAACACGCATATATATATACTTACATAAATGTGCATATGTAAATTTGATTTTTTTCGTCGGGAATTTATTTTTTTTCGTTGAAATCAGACACGGTTTTAACTTAAATAGGTAGAAAAATTACAAAATAAAATGATTCAACTCTGCTGCCTTGACAAAAAAAATACGAGAAATGAGTAGCTAAGAAATATAGTGACCATAAAAACACATATACCTTGCCAGCAACAACCGAAATACCGTGACGTTACTCCTTTTATTTTATTTATTATCTTGAAAAATTTAGTCTTGCGCTTCACAACCGCAAGAGACGGCAGTTGTAAAGAATTCCACCAACGCTAACATAAGTGAAAGTGATTTCGAAAAAAAAACAAACAAACAAAAAATACGGGTATCTGCAAGATTCACTAATCCCGTTGTTGTTTTGGATTTTATTAGTGCTTGTCATGCTCTTCTTTTAGCACATGCGCCACACAATACATGTAACGGGTGATTTTTTTGAGGTTAGGATTTTCATGCATTAGTATTTGACAGATCACGTGGGATTTCAGACATGGTGTCAAAGAGAAAGATGCTCAGTATGCTTTGACATTTCATCATGAATAGACTTACTAACGAGCAACGCTTGCAAATCATTGAATTTTATTACCTAGAAAAGTTGGCAGAAAATCCGCTTTTTTATCGACAAATTTTGTTCAGCGATGAGGCTCATTTCTGGTTGAATGGCTTCGTAAATAAGCAAAATTGCCGCATTTGGAGTGAAGAGCAACCAGAAGCCGTTCAAGAACTGCCCATGCATCCCGAAAAATGCACTGTTTGGTGTGGTTTGTACGCTGGTGGAATCATTGGACCGTATTTTTTCAAAGATGCTGTTGGACGCAACGTTACGGTGAATGGCGATCGCTATCGTTCGATGCTAACAAACTTTTTGTTGCCAAAAATGGAAGAACTGAACTTGGTTGACATGTGGTTTCAACAAGATGGCGCTACATGCCACACAGCTCGCGATTCTATGGCCATTTTGAGGGAAAACTTCGGAGAACAATTCATCTCAAGAAATGGACCGGTAAGTTGGCCACCAAGATCATGCGATTTGACGCCTTTAGACTATTTTTTGTGGGGCTACGTCAAGTCTAAAGTCTACAGAAATAAGCCAGCAACTATTCCAGCTTTGGAAGACAACATTTCCGAAGAAATTCGGGCTATTCCGGCCGAAATGCTCGAAAAAAGTTGCCCAAAATTGGACTTTCCGAATGGACCACCTAAGACGCAGCCGCGGTCAACATTTAAATGAAATTATCTTCAAAAAGTAAATGTCATGGACCAATCTAACGTTTCAAATAAAGAACCGATGAGATTTTGCAAATTTTATGCGTTTTTTTTAAAAAAAAAGGTATCAAGCTCTTAAAAAATCACCCGTTATATAAAGGTACACATTTATGTATATGTGAATGTGTATGTTTATGCAGGTTATACACTAAAATTATTGACAGAGCAGTGGAAAGTCGAAATGGCGATTGTGTCGTTGTATTTTTTTAGTTTTGGTGTAGTGTTTTGGGTGCCTGCATATTGGCGGAAGAATTTCACATGGGTTACTGTCGCTTACGCAACTTTGCGTGTTTGGTGGTTGGTCGCTGTGACTTGTTAACACAACGAAAATACATTTCTATATGCTTAAGTAATTTTCGTTTCAAATTCGCAATTTTTTTTTATATTAGTCTACGTATATATATAGGTAGTAGTATATGTATGTACTAATGGTTACACGTAACTTACTGATATGCTATTTAACGCGTATATGTATGTACATTAGTGTGGTCCAAAAATGCATGTAAAAAAGTAGAGTCGAAATTTGTATGCATATACGGGGTGACCCTACTATACCGATCGAAAAATATAGACTTTTAAGAATTCTATACCATTTTTACAAAAAAATTGTTTCCTCATATAAAATACAAGGGGCACTTTGAGCGCTTTGAGCGGCCTCTAAATATTTTTTTATTTCAAAATAAAAAATAGGGGTATATTTTCTTCTACACATAGAACAATCCTAAACTTTACTTTTTTTTGGACAACCCTAATGTGCATACTTCAGTAACTCGAAGTAAATCAAGGCGTTAAAGTGTTAGAGAGCAAATATCGTCGCTACCATATCAAATTATCGAATGTGCAAAAATGTTTTTTTAATTTTTGAAACTCATTTATACAAAATTGCTGCTGGCATTATCGATGATATACTCAAAATTTCGATAAATCTGTTTTTGGTGCTTTACGAACAGGTTTAAGATTGTCATTGTTTGCTATAATAGTTTTCTATACATTTATTTTAAATAATTTAGTTTAGCATACAAAAGTAAGTTATATTAAAAATTAAGTTATCATTCTTTAGCTGATACCAGAAACTTTCATAAGAACTTATGAACGTGATACATCCTAGAATTCAGAGCCACTTTAAATCAAGCTTTTTATTTGTATCGTAGTTTTACCACTCGGATCTTCGAACTATGGAATTCTGACTTTATGTAGTCTAATCTTATTTACCGAAAGTTTTTTTTTTACGGAAGATTTTGGTAAATACTTCGCACCCTAAATAAAAAACCGGCACAACTCAAAATTTGTCAAAATTTATTTTTTTCCATAAAACAGTTCCAGACCGTATACCCAACGTCCGCGAAAATTTCTTCCTCATCACTATCTTCTTTAACTGGAAAAATACTACTAAAACTTTTTAGTTTTGCTTGCATCAATTGCACAGCGTCAACAGTTTTTTGCCTCTCCTGAACATTTAGGATTTTTTGAGTTGTGCCGGTTTTTTATTTAGTGTGCGACTTGTAAAATTTGTTCTGATGACAAACCGGTTTCGGGGTTGTGCCATCTTTTGCGTTATTTTTTGTTTTTTTATTTGATGAGACGGCTTTGGGGGCTTTCGAGAGCCTATTCTAAGCGTTAAAGCACAGTTACCCACGGACGTAAAAACGGATAACGTGTCAGCTGACACGATATATCACAACAAAAACTCACCACCGCATGACCGTGACGTAGATGTTGCTTCTCTCTCTTTCTATCAAAAGCAAACTTGATGTGTTTCTACGTACTTCTACGCTACGCTACATACGCGTTCGCGGGTAACCGCGCTCTTAGAGTAGGAATGGTCCGGAGCGTTCTGCAGGATTCGAAGGATTGGTGACAAGAGGCATTTATTTTTTTTATTTGGCACTTTGGGTCGACACCAGAACTCTTCGTCAACTGATTCTATTCACTTCGAAGTGGCGTAGCTGCAATTATATAAGCTGCACGTATTATGTTTTCTAACGTAAGATTGAAGGAGACACACGAAAGTACCGACAAGAAGAGCGAAGGAAGGCCATCAACGTGCGTACACGTCGAATTGGAGGTAATTTCGGACAAAGACCCATGCCAAATCCAAAAAGAACTAGCGGCAATATTAGACGTGATGTTTCATTACGATTGAAATCTTTCGGTATGGTATTGAAAGTCGGAAAACTGGGTGACTCACGAACTAAAACCAAGAGATATCGAACGGCATGGCAAATGGACTCATTAAGACAATCCAAAGCGCCAGGAGATGTATGTTAAGCACGGCGAACGCGGACCATCGACGTAAAAGCCAAATATCCATAACAGCAAGATAATGCTTTGCAGTGGGTGGGACTAGAAGGGAATCCTTTCGATGGGGCTCTCTACAGATAATAATCCATGCATTACCAGAAAAGTGGGAAAAAGTCATAGCTAGAGGTGAGTAATACTTTCAATAAAATGCACTGTACCAATTTGTCACAATACATTTTCCAAATCGAGAAAGAACCCTTACTTGTTTAGCGCATAAAAACTTTTTTGGTCACTGATCACGGAGCGCACCTGGATCTTACCGATTGGTAGGCTGTAACTAAGTATAACCACTCGTTTATGCCGCCTGTTACGTATAATGACGCTAAATTTTTTGAATTTGCTAGCGATTCGTCACACATATATGCACATAGTGTTGCACAAATGACCAAATATTTCCTTTACATACAAATGCACTTATGTCTGAATTAACAAAAGGTAGCGAGTGAGCAGTTAAATGTTATCTACGTCACAAGTTACCTTGACATAACCCAACGATATTTGTTTGCTAGCTGCTGGTTGGTATAGCCATTGCAACAAATTTCGTGATCGGCACACCCAATGAAGAATGAAATGAAAGCGAAAAGATCGGAAATTGGCAAGGACGGCAACGAAAAAAAGTAAAATGAGGAATAACCAGCATTTACTGGTAACTGCCTTTTTATGCATGAGTAAGATTAGTGGCATTTAGTAGGGCTCTCGGGTAGCCCGTACGAATGATGATATTAGTAGCTTAGCAGCAATTGTTGGTGCTCTAGCGCTTAGGCAGTAAAAGTCATGTGAGCGAGGGAGTATATACTACAAGCTGCGAAAATTGCGGCAAAACAAAATTGTAAAAAAAATCGCCAGCTTTGGAGAAGACTGCACCGCTCCCAGAGTAAGCAGAGAAGCTTCGCGACTGGTTACTACTACTGCACATAATTTGCCTAAGTTTAACTCTCACTTACAGCAATTGTAACCGCAAACTGAGCGAAAATTGTTGCATATCGTGTACAGTGTTGCCAGGTTTTTGGCATGAGAAAACGTCCCTCTTGGCATGAAAAAACGTCATTTCCTACCCAAAAACGTCTTTTCCATGTATGCACACAGAATTGTTCTTATTAAACTTTTATTGTAGACAAAGGTACATATGTACGTAAGGTATATTAAAATGTCATTTTAACAGAGCACATTTAAAATTCATTGGTGATATTCACCAAAGTGAGCAAGTGGCCTGGCACTCTGGTAAAATAGCAGATGAGCTCAAGCAACGACTGTTGACAACAATTTGGTGAATACCACTATTGTAAACTGGTTTGAGATCATTAATATAAAAATCATGTTATACATACACTTGTGATCAGCTGATTAAGTCATCAACATTTTGATCGATTTAGGCTGTTTTTCTTTTGTTTATTTAATGTTTATTATTGTTTCATAAAAGCCCAGCTCATTATATAACTAACACAATATAAATCCACATTTCAAACTTATAAAAAATTATAAAAAATCTGCAAAGTTTCAGCTAGATTTTCAAGTTTTTATTCAGATTTTTTAGAATTTTTTTGAGTATGCGGTTTGATAGCCCATTAAATTCCAGGGTAATAATGTGCAAGTTTAAAGTTGCTAAAGAATAGCGTTGATTTTTAATATTTTTTTTTCTTGTACACATTGGGTAAGGTGGTTGGTTGTCGAAAATGCTAAATTACGTTCTGCTAAGACGGAACATAGTGCTTTTGCAAGCGTGCGTGTTGCAATAGATCAGCTCTTCCTGATTTGGCTTTTAATATGCAATTGCAAACATGGTAATAAGCCTTGTAATCTCAAGTATTTACACAACCAGCCTTTGAACGCGTCCAAAGAATAAATACCTTTTGAGGCACCTGCTGCATAAGCTTGTAAAGATTTATTAAGAAAATAATTCAAAATCAGTTCTACTTACAAGATTTAGTAACAAATTTGCCGAAAGTGTGAGCGTAAGTACTTACTCTACAAGCAAATAGTACCCTATACATTGGATATATTGTGCATAGAGAAAAATTACTGGGAAGTTAAAAAACGTCATTTTTTACACAAAAAACGTCCAAACGTCAACAGGATACAAAAAAACGTCCAAATGACGTTAAAAACGTCAACCTGGCAACGCTGATCGTGTATCGCGTCAGGTTCTCTATCAGACAATTTATCTCTCAGCTGGAGCTGTTGGTGGAATTTCGAAAGACACTTACCTATATTCCACTAGCAGAGCGTCTTTGTCGCTAGTTGAGGGGTTGTGCAACACAAACACACACAGGGACGTACACATACATACAGACATATGTATCATACTCATTTGTTGTTGGTTTTGTTTGCATATAGAGTAGCTTCGTTTGGCGCCATTGCAACAGCAGTTGCTGCTGTATATCTTAAGTTGCTGCTATATTTTGCGCTCTTGGCGCGCTCAGACAGAGAAAGCAACTTGCGAGATTGTAAAGTGAAGAAAGAAAGGGGGTCACAACTTTCACGCGATATAAAAATCATGATACCAATTCGGCCGGGCCGCATTTTCACGTCAACGCTGCGCCTAAAGAGAGGTCGTTTGTGTTTTGGTTTTTATTCGTCGTCTACCAGCTAGCTTGTGTGCTGCGACTCAAAGTGTAAGAAAATTGATACGCTTGTGAATTTTCGATCGACGTCCTTCTTAGTGACATTAACCCAAAAATCATTACAATTAAATAAAGAAACAAAAAAAAATACAATTTCAATTGGAACTCAATATTTTCTCACACATGAAATTTAACGATTAATAAAATTTGAAATTCAAATAGTGCCAAGTGCAATAAAGAAACACATAAATTTGCGGCTGCTATTTAAACTATAGTGAGCGTGGAAAGCTTTAAAAAAATCTGATAATATAAAAAAAAATCTGTTAAGTTTGAAGAAGCAATTAAAACGATCGTGATTAAAAAAAAATAAAATAAAAATTGCAAACAAAATTGGAAACTTTTGTGAAGAAACAGTAACAAAAAAGCGAACGTGCCATTTTGATATTTTGATTGGATTAAGCAAAAAACACAGAAACACATATAAAAAAAATAGGAAAGGAGTAAGCTGCAATTTAAAAGAGCTGTACAACACAAGTGAAAGGATTACAATAACTATCCAAGCAGGTGAGTTGGAAAACAGAAAAAAAAACAACAAAAATAGTAACATTCGAAAAAAGTGTTGTCTTGCGACTTTCTTAAATCATATAATGATGTACATAGTCAATCGGGAGATATGCGCTGAAGCGAAAGTCCTGCAATAAAAATAATATGACGTGTGGTAAAAACAAAGCCCATTTCAGATTAAAATCACTCGTCTGTTTTAAAAACAAGTGCATAACTGTGATATTTTTTGTTAGAATTCAAATATGAAAATTTATAATTTCCAAAGAGCCGAAAAAGGCTGTGTGATTGACGGTCGTTTTTTAATAAGTATGCTAGAAAATTATTACAACGGCCTGCCACGATGGGTATACATATGTATATACATACATCGACACTATCAGATGTTTTTGCGACGTTGCTTTGACCAGGGCTTGAACCCAGGCCTTGCGGAGTAGTAGCGCGCACTGCTAAATTCCCAAGTCTGGAATAAAACACGAAATCACAAAAATCTCGAAAGGTTCAGAAAAAAAATCGAAACACTCGGGATCGTACAAGAAAATTTCGAAAAGTCCTATAAAATATAAAAAACACCGAAGTATATCATGTTTTTTATCATTACTTAACAAGCAAAAAGGAAAATATTGCAAATTTTTCTCTTCTTAAATCATCTTGTGAACTTAGCCTTTTCTTTTTGCCTTATAAAACTAAAATTATTTAAAATCAGCAATAAACAAGTAAGAAAGACTAAGTTCGGGCGGAGCCGAACATTAAATACCCGGCGCAAGTATTAAATATATGTTTTTTCAACTTTCCGAAACCTACCGCTAGATGGTAAGCCAGGGTGTATCAATTTTGAGTAAATTAGCGTCCTTAAATTTCGAAATATTGCAGTTTCAAGCATTTCTGAAATTTACCGTTATATGAAAAGCGGCCGTAATTTTAGTCCGATTTCAATAATTTTCAACGTTTTGCTTTTATGTGGCAAGTACAATAAAAATACCAAGTTTGGTACAAATTGGTAGAACTGTTACCGATATACATATATGTGATCATAAGTGGGCGGTGCCACGCCCATTTTCCAAACTTTTACCATAAACGTATTTCTTGGTAAAGAATTGTTGCAAGTATCAATTTTGAATAAATTAGCTTTAATATTTACTGATTCATCGAAGATTTTGTATTTCTCTAAATTACCGTTGCATGAGATGTGCACGTGGTTATTGTCCGATTTTTTAAATTTTCGGCCATTTAGTATGCTATACCAAGGCCAACAACTGTGCCAAGTTTCGAAGAAATTGGTGTAGCGGTTACCAAGATATACACATGTAACCATAAGTGGGCGTGACTACGCCCATTTTCCAAAAATTTATAATATTCTGAAAATTATTGTAAATATCAATTTTGAGTGAATTATCTTCAGTAGTTACTAAAATATCGCACTTTTCGTATTTCTGGAAATTACCGTTATATGGGAAGTGGGCGTGGTTACAGTCCGATTTCGCCCATTTTCAATACCAACCTACCTTGGATTAATGCAAACCTACATACCAAATTTCGTTGAGATATCTCAATTTTTGCTCGAGTTATCGTGTACACGGACAGACGGACAGACGGACGGACAGACAGACATGGCTTAATCGACTTCTCTATTCATTCTGATCATTGATGTATGCATTTGTCTATATCTATCTCGATTCCTTTTGGCTGTTACAAACAACCGTTATGTGAACAAAATTAACATACCCTTGTGCACAAGTGCGCTCAGGTATAAAAATCATAATGGCGGCTGCAATGGTCGAGTGGTTAGAGGTGCGCATGACCACTTGGTAAGTCCAGGGTTCGATTCTGGAAAAAAATAGAAATCACAAACGATTTAAAAAAAGTAAAATAAAAAATATTTTCGAAAAAGCGTCATACTTTTTCACTATGGATTATTGTTATTGAAATCAAAGATATTTTATTAATAATATCTGTTATAAATCGGCTAACAGCTACCTGCTCAGCTTCTGATGAAGAAATAAAAGAAGAAATTACCAAGTATTTTGTATTCTCAAAACAGACCATGCACTCATAGGTGACCAAATAAAATACCGTAAACTCGTACAAACAAATGCAATGGCTTTTTACCAAGGGGCAGCAGCAGCATCACTAATCGTACAATGCAATTTAAAGCTACATCGCGGCATATTGCAACCAAATACATATGCATGTATGTATGTACATTAGAGTGGTCCACAGGAAAATCCACTTTTCCGAATTGTAGAAAATGGAAAACAGAGAGATTCGGATCAATGTTCAACCGTGCCGCCGGGCACAGTGGAGCAAACGTAAAATTGACGAATTCTTATTTTTTTATTGAAAGAAAACTAATTAAGAGGTTTAAGAAGCTATTTATATCTGGAAAATTCGTTAGCCGATCAAAATAATTGGTATATCAAATGAAAAGCAATGGAATTTTCTATATTTTGATATATAACATATATATTTATATTTTGATACATAATTATTTCTTTATTAAATATACACGTTTTCGAGGTATTTACAAAAATAAAAAGGAGCTTTTTTTGAAAAAATGGGACAATTTTCGATTTGTATTTTTACTCATTTCTAAAAAATAAACATTTAACAATTTAACGCCTGGTGTCAAGCAAACAATTGTTTTTTTTTTCAATTTTGTTAAAAAGACTATAAAAAAATTAATTTAAAAAAGTAGACCCTTAAACCTCTTAATAAATTAATTATCTTTCAATTAAAGCAAAAAATTGAAAGTCATTAAAAAATTGTAGGCTTAGACCTTTTTGAATAATATATTTCGTGTTGGCACCAAAACAAAAAAGGTTTTGGGCCACCCTAATGTACATACATTAGCATGCCACATACTACTTAGGCTACCAACTCATCCGACTACTATAGTAGTAGTCACTTACTACGCGTAAAAGTTGAAATGCATCTGCTATTTTATATGTATATCGATGGTCCTCCGCAATAACGACACAACTCAAAATTTCATATTTTGGAGTAAAGCCCATTAATGATTTTGTGTTTCGTAATTTAGCAATAATATGCCTTGGAATGTATTATTCGCAGCCATTCTGTAGGGAAAATTTGTAAGCTTTCAAATTATGACTTTTTCTAAGATTTAGTTAGGATTGGACTGAAAAAAAGGGCAAGAAAAAAGCCCATATTCCTGATAATATGAAAGTTTTAAACGTTCCATATTTAAATTGGGCGCCACTTATATCAACTCACGTCGAGTGCACGTTTAGTACATTCAAGGTTTTTTTTTGCGAAAATCGAATGAAAACGCTGCCAGAAAACTTCAAAATGCATATTGTAGTTCAATGTTACTACAACTATAGAGATTAAAGTTTTTTGAGTTAAAAACTCGAAAGGAGAAAATAGTCAAAGATTCAAAATACAAATTTTTCATATAATGAAACTATGTAGTTCATAGCTTTTCTCTTTTTACTTGCAAAAAAATTAACATTTCTAAAATAAATGTATTTTTTGTTTATTTTTCGGTTTTTTTTTTTTAGTATCTTATTTTGCCTTTTTTGCGATTTCTAGTGCCTTTTCCTGTCTATTTCGTTATTTTATTTTGGTTTTTAAGTCCTAAAAATCCGTTCCCGGGTTATTTATGTATTAATCGAATCCGCTATATAACTCAAAAACATGAAATTTTAAGTTGTGCCGTTATTGCAGAGGACCATCGATATATATATATATATATATATATATATATATATATGTATATATTTTTACATACAACACTACATGGATATGCGTGGCATTTCGCTGTAGTGTGGTGATGGTTGTGGTGAAATTTCTCCACCACTTTAAGTTTATATTTACATATATACATACATATGTACATATGTAAGCGCACGCGAGTGTTTTCGTGCGAATGAATGAAAGTATGGAATTATCCATCCATCTCTCAATGTGGCTAGCGACGACTACTCATTTCATTGTTTTTTGCATCTTTCTATCTTTCTTTTTGAGAAAAGCTGCTGTTGCCGTGTTGTTATTGTTGTTGCAACTTTTGTTTCAGCAAACGTTTGATTTGTAAGTTATTGGCTGTGTGTGGTTTATGCCAATTTTCTCGACTATATACCTACTACAAGTTTGCTGCTGCAAGCCTTGGTGATGGCAAAACGACTAGCAACAACAATAGCAACAGCTACTTACATACATACGTATCTATTGCTGTACCAAGTTGCAATAGTCATTTGCGGTAGTTGTGACTAGTTGTTGCTACTTGCTGCTGTTGTTATTTGTTGCAGCTTCTGCCATCGCTGCTGCTGCTGTTGTTACTGAAATTTCTGTAGCGATTAAATGCTACGTAGACATCATCCAGCCAATTGAGTTTTATTTGAAATTTTGCTCCACTTTGTATGGCAATACAATGCATATGTATGTATATGTGTTTGGTAGACCATCCCTGTGGGGAAAATCTCTAGTTCTGAACTGGGGCGCTTCTAGTACATTTAGACCCAGTACTGGTTCGCGATAAATCTCTTTTGCATGCAAGCAACTGGCGAATTTAACATGGCGATGTCCTAGGAAGTGTCAATTGCCCCCCGCTGCATCCCTTTTTCGATAGTTCCGAACTAGTCCTAAAATCTATAGTTCCGAACCAGTTCTAAAATCGACAGACGAAAGAAAAAAGTATCATGATTTTTCAATCTTTTCGGTTCTTCCGTGTGCGATTTTACATTATTTTCAAAGAAACGTTTTTTCAATTTGAAATTAAATTTGTTTGAATGATTGTAAGAAATGTACGTTTACATACCTTGCTGTAGCTGACTTTGCAGAGGTGCTCGCTGTTATTGCTTAGATTCCAGATGGCCCCAAGATGTTAATATGTTAACACAAAGCTTTGTTTTGTATTACCAAGCTATGAAAAAGCATCTGCGAAGCACAGAATAGAAGCGTATTTGAACGAAAAAGCCGCCGAACACATATCTATGTAAAGTAAACAAGCCCCCCGCTGCATCCCTTATTCGATAGTTCCGAACTGGTTCTAAATTCGACAAATAAGATCTAGTTCGTTCTGCATCCCCTTTTCTATAGTTCCGAACCATTTCTAAATTCGTCACTTTAGATAAAGATTTCTAGTGAAAAAACTGAAAAAAATTAGTTTTTTAAAAGTACCACTTTTCGCCGATTTTGGACTGGAGGGGATCTAGCTCCTATCGGACCGGTTCCTTTTTGGCGATAAAGACCTAGTACGGAACTAGAAATTTGATTCACCAGTCCGCGGTTTCCCTGCAGGGATATTGCTGCCACATAAGCTGGTACTCGTATAGGCACATTTATTCGCATATGTTGTTAAGTGTGTATGTATGTATGTATGCATCGCTGCATTGTGCCGTGTTGCGTTACAATTCACATTACGATCCAATTGTTGGTATTGGATGTTGGTGCCTACCGCCGCTGCTGGTTGGCAACTTTCATCGCCAATTCGACTAAACATTGCAAGCAATGTTGAACGTTAACAATTGCTGCTGTTTCTGCTCGTTGCTGTCGGCTGTTGGCCGCTGGCGGTTAGTAGCTCGAAATCGTGCACAAAAGTGACAGAACAAGTGCAAGTTACCAGCAGCCGGCCACCACATACATTTGTACGTTCCACCAGCAGCAAAAATACATAAACACCTACATAGGTACATACATATGTACAAACATACATTGGTAAATACATACCTAAAAACAAGGTAT
The DNA here is from genome assembly GCF_013731165.1 of Rhagoletis pomonella. Lineage (NCBI taxonomy): Eukaryota > Metazoa > Arthropoda > Insecta > Diptera > Tephritidae > Rhagoletis > Rhagoletis pomonella. Next base: position 17,661,164 of record NW_023458565.1, read on the forward strand.
GCAGCGTTATTGCAAGTGTCATCAAGTAAAAGAAAGTAAATTCAATACCGGCACGGCGCCGCAATCTATTAGATGCGTCTGTTGGTAGGTACAACCAGGCAAAGACAAAAATTGCATCCACACACAAGAATGCTTGCTTTTGCACAGCTTTTGCTACAACAGGTGTCATGTGCATTGTGCATTGTACCTACTCGTACTATGTATGTATGTATTTTATCGTCACGGGCGGCCCTTCATTTTGGCTGTTTGTTGTTTCTCGTCTCGATTGACTGCCCATTACCGTTCAAAATTTCATTCGTACGAGTTATTGCTGCAACATTTTTGTGCACTCAAGTGTTGCACAGTGATTTCTATGCTATAAAAAAAAAATATAAAAATAAAGTAACAGCCAGGCGGCGATGGTGTCGTATATGTTGATGTGCTGGTGTTGTGTTGAGAAATCGGGCACACTTTTCTTAATAGCTTTAGATTAGGTGTGGAAGCGTAGCAGAAGTGTACGAGTAATATAAAATAAATAGATATTGTTATAGGCTGTTAGGCTTGTGTGATTAAAATTATTTTGTATGTTTTTTGTAACTTTTATATTTTTAAGTATGTAACCGGTATTTAAATATTTTTTTTATTTTTATTCTTTTTTCATGTGAAACATTTTTGTGATAAAGCGACAGGGTGAAATTTTACTGTATACATACATATGTATGTATATGTATGTACGTACTTATATTATAAAATTTCGAATGCTGATAAACGGGTGAATACTGGGACGCTGCAGGGAGTGCGCAAACACAAAAGGCAAGAACATATGAACATACAGCGTCAAAAATATGAACACCCTGATGTTTTGACGATTTCATTTATTTATGTGTATTTTCCATTGCAAATTTTTCTTATTTTTTTTTATAAAAATACTAGCCGGTCTCGTATGCGCGAGCCTTCGCCACGCCCTGAATGTGTAGATATTAAATAAGATGCGATTGACAAATAAACAGGTAGCAACCTTACTAAAAAAAATATATAATTGCGCCAAGCCCTTTCACTTGACACTTCATTTCTTGTAATCTAACGAACAGCCTACATTTTTTAATTTTTCGCACAGGTTGCAATCCTCTTCGAAAAATAAAACCTTACTGCAAATCGGAAGGTCAAGTCTTTTCCTTTGACACCTCATTTTTTTTAAATCGAATGAACTATGCAAATCTAATGTCGCGTATTTAGTATTTAGTATTTAATTTAGTATTTATTTAGTATTTATTTATTTATTAAGCCAATCAGAAAGTGGCAACCCTCCTCAAAAAGTCGAAATTTTTTATGTTTCCTTAACGCTTAAAGTAAAATTTCATCAAATAACTTAATCATACGGAAGAGATTGAAATCAAAAGAAAGGAAGAAATTATTCACCAACAAATTAAGCTTTTAAGTCTAACATTTTCTACACATCATTATATTTTATTTCACATCACCTACACACTAATTACATATATGTATGCATGCAAACACATTCACAAATATATGTATGTAGGCATGTATGTATGTGCACTTATACATTTTGTTTTCTGTGCTGCAATTGAAAGTGCGAAATTACTAGTTGGTGGGCTGTTCGCTTGGCTGGTTATATCGTTATTTGTTGAAAATTTCTTTTTTGCATTCTTTTAGTTAGTGACGGCTGATGAGCACTTGAAAAAAAGAAAAAAAAACAAATATAAAGATACAGTTAAAGGCACCGGTATGTTGCAAAAAAAAAAATGTATATATATGTTATCGTAAATAGAGCTTAAGCTTGCTAGTATTGGTTGTGAAAAATGCACCGGCGCTTATTTATGCTTATATGCATACGTACATACTTACACACAAACATACAGTCAGGCCAACAACGCCTTCGACTTTAACGCCATCGCCACCAATACGGCAGCCAACTTGCCACATGCTTAGTTATTGTAATTTAATAATAAAAATGAAAACCACTTTCTTCGCATGCCTGACAAACGATCCAAGGAAAACCTGAGCGCTACAGCGCGCCACTGTCACTGGCTACATTGTTGTTGTTGCTGCTGACGGCTATAGCTGATGCGGTGCATGCGCATCTGGTGCATAACGACCGACAATAGTGCACACACACACATACATGCATATACTTATGTATGCACATATAGAAACTGTATAAAAATAGTGGCAGCAATAATTTTTCAATGGCCAAGCAGCACATGCATACATACATAAGTACATAAGTAGCAAGAACAACATTCATTGCGAATAGTCAGCAAGCAAGTACGACGGGCGGTATTGCAAACCTGCTGCTTATAACTCCATATGCAAACATACATCTTAATATGTACATATGCATACAAAAGTACTCGCAACGTTCGTGCAGGCGCATGCACTGTGCTTGCCGTTTCGTAGTTGCAGTCGTTCAAGAAACTAAACCAACAACCGAAATTGGGTCAATAATTAGTGCGCTGAAATGCAGTTGCACGTTATTTGTTGTTGTTGTTGTTGTTGTTGTTATTTGGCTTTTCGTATACTACAATTGCAAGAATAACGGCAACTTCTTGCTGCCAACCAGCCGCTGAAGACTACTACAATACGCTACCGGTTTTCATGCTATCGTTGCTTATCTGTTTCTGCTGCTGCTGTTGTTGCTGGTTAACGAAGCATTGCAGCTCGCCTGTAGTCTCGACAATCGACTAGCAACATCAGAGGATACGCAGAAAATAAAGATTAAAAAAAACAGCAATAAATACAGTGTGCACTGGTTAAAACAAAAGAAAGAGTAACTGAAAGACTGGCACTGAAATTTAATGCCATGGTTGTTTGGCTCCGAATGGCAGAAGTCGTTGTGGAAACGGTGGAAAAAGTGCAACGAGCCCTTGAGTTTTTACTTTCATTTCTACATGAACCGGTTTTTGGGTTCGTTAGCTTCGCCACGAGCGACAACAACAACAACCATTAAGTTTGTTTGTAAGAGCACTACCAAAGTATGTGGAGCTGCTATTGAAACAGAAAGTATTGTCCGTAAAAGGTGAAGTGATTGCCTTTTATCGGGCTATTTCTTTTACTATAACTACAGTTACTGCTTTGATGGTGTGTGTAGATATTGACAATTCCATTGATTTTATTTTATTTTTTGCTTAATTTTCATAGTTTCTTAATGTAACAGCAAATATGTAGTTAACACTGAAGCAAATAGCAATACAAGTTGCTCGCTTAAGTCTTTTGTTCAATAGAAAATGGAATATGTAGGTATGTACATACATAATAATTAATGGAGATCAATAGCTTTTTGTAAGGTTTTATGCACCACTACACAACTGTTGAACTTTGTTAAACTTTGATTAGCTTCAGCGTAATGTTTTTTTATGTAAATAATAGCAATTACAAATTTTACGTGAACATAAATATTTATGTGCCCATATACATATTTGGTATGTAAGTATGTAAGTGCTAGTACCTGAGGTACTATAAGTAGATATTTCATGAGCCAGACGTATGAAAAATAGTTAGGCGTGTTGATTTATTAAGTATGAAATTGAAATAATTTTACTGCTGTAGCAACACGGCAAGCCCAGCCATTTTAAATTTGAACTTTTGGCCACAAACTAGTAAATGGGATGTCTGGTGACCTTCGGAGTTATTTAGCCTGAGCCGCTACCAGTGGATATCGAGGCAAAGGTGAATACCCTCTTTCTGGAATTACGGAAGCACAACAAAATTCACTTAAAAAACACCGCGCCCTACAGCGATAGAAAAGGCCCACAACGAATGCATACACATTGGGCCTTACGAATAAAAAATATGCAACTGCTTTTTCTTAAAATTTCAGACTTTTTTACTTAAAATTATTTGAATATATCGAGTAAAATGTGTGAAATTTTAAGAAAAATCAATTGCTCCGCTTTTATTTATGAGGCCCAATAAATTTGAGCATATACTGGGTCTTCGAGCAGTGAGCTCATAGCCCAGTGAATAACGTCTTTTAAGATTGTTGCGGGTGCCCCAGCTTTATGACCAGCCGTAATGCCAAGGACTTCACAGAGCATACCCCACTAAAGCTGCCCACAAACTCCGACGCACAGTGGGAAATTTTCCACTGATTTTATTTACAAAAAAATGGCCGGAAGAGTAAATTTTTTACTGAATCAAATATTTTTTTTTTAATAATTGGAATGCATTTTAGAAGAGATTGTCTAGGCCCGAATTCAAAAAAAAAAAACAAAACTTGTGAAAGTTGGTAGGAAAGATGGTTTATATTTTAAAGGAGGTAAAAACGATTTTGAGTTCGTTGAGTTCGTTGATTTTTGAATTCATAGAATTCGATCCAAAATGGCGGCTGCTATAATAAATATATATGTATATACCGAACAGACATTTTCTCAATTCGGTCCTTGACAAACTTTTCTAAAATCCACACCACATATTTTAAAAAAAATATTCGATTCAGTAAAACATTTACTCTTCTAGCCATTTTTGAACACAGCCAGTCAAAAATTTCCCACACGCCGAACATCGCCTGGCCATCTTACCGATCAGAGGCAATCAAGAGAGCTTCGTAAATGTGCAAGAAGACAATCTACTTATTAGCGAAGTCAATAATTCTGCATCACGGCCAGTAATGGCAGTGAAAAGGGATAAAGCAAAAGATTGGAATAACATATCAACTGCTAAGTGGAAGATCGACCTGCCCTATTAAAAAAAAACTTTTCAAGAACGCCCTATTTCAGAATTTTATTTAAAAACACTCTATCTCCAAATTTGGTTGAAGAACGCCCTATGTCACTTCAAAATGTATTGAAAATGAACTGAGATAGGGCGTTTTTGAATTGGCAGCTGAGATAGGGCATTTTTGAAACGAATTCTGAAATAGGGCGTTCTTGAAAAGTTTTTTGAGATAGAGCGTTTTCGAACTGGCTGCCGAGATAGGTCAATCTTTCACTCAGCACTCGATACGTAGGTACTGTACACGAAAACAATGGAGGAGACAGAACCCCCAGGCAACAATGGAAATGGATGCAACGCACATTGGCAAAAGTATATAGGCGTACAAGCAGGGGCCGTAACCGTTATCATCTTTATGATAATAATCATAATTAACTGTTAAGTTCGATTTCTATTTTTCCGATAGAATTTAACCGTTATTTTATGATTTTAAGATGAGAAAAATATTTTTTTTTGTGGAAATCTTATTGATCAAAAGTTATAGCTTGCCGGATATATTTAACAGGACACCTCAAATTTGTAATGGTTAAAACCACAAATAAATAATTAAAGACTAAGTTATTCCATTTATCACATTTATACATTTTACAACTACGAAAAAAAACTATAAAAGTTAATTTTGTTACAACTAATTTCAAGAATGCTACTAAATAGAAAGTTTTCCAAAGAAAATAGGATAAATACAAAATGAAAAAGATGAAAGGGGAGTTAATCAGTCGCATTTTAGTAGCCGATTAAATTCGACAAATCCACGAAAAGGGTTAAAGAATGGATGGCAAAGTTGCAGTTTGAAAATATTTTGGAAAGGGTTGCCACTTTTTTGGAAAGCCAAATTTAAATTAATTATTCAAATGGTCTCTGAAAAACGAATATATGAGTGTCAAATGAAAGATTGCTAAGGAATCTTTAGATTGAAGATTTAAATAGAATATTACTGAGGTGTTTTACAAGCGTTTGCCAATCGTTTAAAAATTAAATTCAATTAATTTAAATTAATTACTACAATTAAAGGCTTTTGATAAGTGTTTTAGTTCTAAACTACATGTAGGGGGGCTGCCGCCTATTTGAAAAATCAAATTCTTTTTGAGTTAAGGGAATTTGGTAATTGGAATATGTATCACAATATGGATGTCAGACTAAAGGGATTTAATAGGGTTTAGTAGGAAAATATTTGGAAGAGGATTGCCACCTGTTTTAAAAGTCGAGTTTAAATTAGAAATGTTGAGCTTAAACATGTAGAATTTTTTGAGGGTTGCCACCTGTTTTAAATCTAAATTCAAATACAATTATATTATAAGTTAAACGAGTTATTACAATCTTGGTTTAAATCGAAAGAGTCTTGAAAAGGCTTTATTTCTAAGAAACATATCGCACACCGTCTTCAAAAGAGTCACAACTCAAAATAATACGTTTGTCAGAAAGTGCGAAAAACTATTTCTTAGCACATGATAATCATGTAGGCAAGGGCGACTTTACCTTAGGTTTTTTTTATCATATTATATCAAAAATTTACTCCCGCTTTTGCTGAAAGGTAAATAAAAGCTCAGTGTACATTTTTAGCGCATAATCTCAAAAATGCCAAATTTTGAGTTGAGACTCTTTTGAAGACGGTGTGCGATATGTATGTATGTATAGCAGGGTTTCCACATGTTTGAAAATTCAAATTTAACTTGAATTATAGGAATTAACGGTTTAAGAAGAAAAATTCAAACTATTCAATTATTTCAATGAATTATTAAAAATATGGGTATCAATCGAAATGGTTTGGAAATGGCTTCATTTCAAACTAAAAGTACATAAGTATGAAAAAGTATTACAAGAGAGAGGTTTAAAATAGTTTCAGTTTGAAAATATTTTGAAGGTAGTTAAAAAGTTTAAAATCTTCTGCTTTTCGCATATTTTAAGTATGTTGAGTTTAATTGAAATAAATTACACCTAATGTAGCACGTAGAACTTTCATACACTCAGCGAAGCGGGTGGGAGCGATCTAGTATTTATTATTTCAGTAAATTTTTGATATTCTTTTATATTTTTAACCGACTTTAAAAAAATTAGAAGGTTATCAATTCGTCGGAATATTTTATATTTTACTTTTTTTTATGTATGTTACCGCATATCTTTTTGACCACGTTAACCGATTTCTATAATTCTTTTTTTTTAGCGAGTTAAGATACCTATGGAATTATAAAATCTCGTTTGAACGGTAGGCTTTGATATGGTAATATGACAGATACCAATCCCTCTTAGTTTAGCTTAAAATTGCGCCGCGTGATCATTAACTTTCTGGCAGGTGTTGCGCCACAGTTTTTCAATGGGACTTAAGTCTAGTGAATTTATCCAGCCACTGCATTTAATTAACTTCAATGTCCTTAAACATTCGTTGAATTTTCAATCATAACAAGTAAGAAAGTCTAAGTTCGGGCGGAGCCGAACATTAAATACCCGGCGCAAGTATTAAAAATATGTTTTCCACCTTTCCGAAAGCTACCGCTACATGATAAGCCGGGGTGTATACATTTTAAGTAAATTAGCGTCCTTAAATTTCGAAATATTGAAATTTCAAGCATATCTGAAATTTACCGTTATATGAAAAGCGGTCTCAATTTTAGTCCGATTTCAACAATTTTCAACGGTTTGCTTTTATGTGGCAAGCACAATAACCACACCGAGTTTGGTTCAAATTGTTAGAACGGTTAGCGAGATACATATATGTGATCACAAGTGGGAGGTGCTACGCCCATTTTCCAAAATTTTGTTATAAACGTATTTCTTGGTAAAGATTGTTGCAATCATCAATTTTGAATAAATTAGCTTCAATATTTACTGATTTATCGAAGATTTTGTATTTCTCGAAATTACCGTTATATGGGATGTGGGCGTGGTTATTGTCCGATTTTAGGCCAGTTGGTATGCTGTACCAGGACCAACAACTGTGCCAAGTTTGGAAGAAATTGGTGTAGCGGTTACCAAGATATACACATGTAACCATAAGTGGGCGTGGCTACGCCCATTTGCCAAAATTTTGTAATATTCTTATTTTTCGTCTAAAACTCATTGCAAATATCAATTTTGAGTGAATTATCTTCAGTAGTTACTAAAATATCGCAGTTTTCGTTTTTCTGAAAATTACCGTTATATGGGAGGTAGGCGTGGTTATTGTCCGATTTTTAAAATTTTCATCCATTTAGTATGCTGTACTAAGGCCAACAACTGTGCCAAGTTTGGAAGAAATTGGTGCAGCGGTTACCAAGATATACACATGTAACCATAAGTGGGCGTGGCTACGCCCATTTTCCAAAAATTTATAATATTCATGTTTTCCGTCTGAAACTCATTGTAAGTATCAATCTGGAGTGAACTATCTTCAGTAGTTACTAAAATATCGCAGTTTTCGTATTTCTTAAAATTACCGTTATATGGGAGGTAGGCGTGGTTATTATCCGATTTCGCCCATTTTCAATACCATCCGTCCCACGCCCAAAAGAAGTTCACGTACCAAGTTTCGTTAAGATATCTCAATTTTTACTCGAGTTATCGTGTGCACAGACGGACGGACGGACGGACGGACGGACAGACAGTCACCGCTTAATCGATTTCTCTTTTCATTCTGATCATTTATGTATACATTTGTCTATATCTATCTCGATTCGTTTTGCCTGTTACAAACAACCGTTATGTGAACAAAGTTATAATACCCTTGTGCACAAGTGCGCTCGGGTATAAAAATAAGGATATATCATCTTGAAGGAAGATATGCTTGACCGCAGATATGTACGTACATGTAATATTATCTACACGTGCACTTTCGTATGAATGTGCACTCATTTAAGGAGGAATTTTCACTTTCCCTATCGAGACAAATGGTCGAAACAGACTTTTAAATGGGTCTATGTATTAGCGCCAGCAGCGCCTACCACTCGCCACCGGTAGTCTGCACAAGCCTACATATTTCTGAGCGCGGAAATTCATATAAACATACAAATCGAGAGGCAGTAAAAGTTGATTTTTGGCACAACGGCGAATCGCCTGCTTCAATTCGCTTTTCATTGTCGACAAGTATTTGTAGCAGGTATAAAATTGAGTGCCGGCACCTGTTGCATGTACGACTAGTTACTAGTATGTAAGTATATTGTACATATAGCACATTTGCATATTCATTTTTTACGACGATGTTGCAGTAATTGTTCGCGTTGTCGTTGACAAAACTGGAGCAAAGAAAATTAATTGTTGTCATGTCTATTTTACATAATTCAAATGCTTATCGGGTGGCATAAGCGCTCTAGTATCTGCGTTGCTCTATATACAAACGTACATACTTACATACATAGTACATGCATACATATATATATGTATGTACATAGGTACATAGTCACATTTGTTTAAAGTCGACGTTGCCTCAAATACTACTGCGGCTCGCTGTCTGTTGCTGTTTCTTTGACTGCGTTTGCATTGCTTTGCTTGCTTGAATGCACAGTTGACGCCGCTGATGGAATTGCTGATAACGCTAGGCGCTTGGTGTTAGTTAATGGTCGTCATGGCTGCTTATGTACATACATATGCGCTGCTTTGACTTTTGCTTTGGTGCGAAAACCAGTTTACAACGCTAGTGGGTCTCCGCCAGTGAATGCAAAAATTACTGGCAATTAGTATGAAAGTTTTCAACTATATTTGCTATTAAAATGTTGTAAATTTCCAAAATAAGTTGACTGACTGGCCAACTCAATGGCTGGCTGGCTGGCTGTCTTGCTGGCTCTTGGCCTATCTAACTGTCTAGTTAGTACTTATAGCTACAGCAACAGCAGTGCGGTGCATTAAACTTAAATGTTTACAACATTTTTATTAAAAAACATACATACATACACACATAGTTATATGAGACGTGTTAGCACGTAGATGAAGATAGAGATATGAACTAATAGTATGCGCTTGCATACATATGTAGTTATTAAAAAATGTTTTAAATTACTTTCACGAGTTATTAAAAATTAAATTACTAACACTTGCACAGTAGCACAGGTGCAGCGAAAATTGTTTAATTGGCATGTTGATGTTCATGCGCACAGTTTTACAATTCTCAAACGCATGCGTAAGCAGAAATACTGATTTTCTAATTAATTAGTTTTGCTAAGTCTGTAGTCAATATGGATTTTTTTTCATGTTAACAATTCGCTTCTAAGTATCTTCTTTCTTATACCTATATATAGCATTATTTCCATTTTCAATACAAAATATATTCTTTTGATCAAAAAATTGCCAATAAGTTGGACTCAGAATGAAGACCTAGATAAGCTGCTAATATATTTACCTGAAACTTGATTTCAGAACGTCTAACGAGCTGTATTATTAAGGCAAAACTGAACTCATTGCTTTTACAAGGGATTCGTTTTGAGGGCCGATGCCCTATTATCCAAGCGTTCGTTTCATAAAATTGAGCTGTAATTGAAGTTCCAATATGCATGCCTTCAATTCTTTTTTGTTATGATAATAATCGATTTTGTATGTCTTCATTCTTGGGTAGAAGTAAAATACATTTTAGTGATTTTTATGAGCTTTGATTTACTGACATTGGGGTGGTACGTTAGGGTGGTAGGAAGTGAAATCTGGTGGGTAAGTACTATAACGGGGTATTTGAGATCAAAGAACTTTGGAACAACAAAATTTTCTCCACGAGATAAGAAGAAGATGTATCGCATTTTAAGATTCGACTATAAATGCTTCCAAAAATATTAAGAAATAAAATAGATAACTTTAAAATGCAAAACCCATTATCCCAATACAAAATTTCATCAAAATCGTTGGAGCCCTTTCCGAGAAACCTATGGATATAAAAGTATATATATATTTATATACAAGAGTTGCTCGTTTAAAGTAACAAGATTACATAGTAGATTTCTCACTAAACCTATATATTTTAATGCATGCATTTGATTGCGGCTCAGAGTTTGCCATCGTTCGAAACTCATTGAGAATTTTTGTTTATTTTGGAAGGGCACCTATTTATTTTCATAATTTCGTTATAGATAATCAATATTATTTGTTTCTTGTGGTTTTACGCTTTGCAGAATTCCATACGAAAAATAAACAAGTTGGCTTCTTAAGTCTTTTGTTAGAAGCAGAGGTGAATGCTTTTCTTTACTGTCGGAACTAAAATCGCATGCTTGATAACCCAATTTTTTTCAGCGGATTTATTTTTTGGCGGTCACATTTCACCCATTTCAAACATACATATTTGGTTCCGTAAAAAAAATGATTGAAATGGGTATAAATAATATAAGCTTCAACTCAAATCATTGCGCCGAACCCAGTTCGCATATCACAAGGATAAATCGAACGCTCAATGATTATCACAAACAAATGCAAAACGCTTGTAGATAACCATGCATCACGGTCATTGAAAGTCACAACTGACAAACAATGTAAAGTCACAAAATATTTTTAAACAAAAGCAAATACACATTGCAATGATTCTTCCAATTTCACTTTCACAGCAAACAAATGCCAATGCCGCGTAACCGCACAACATTCATGATTCGCTTGTGTTGGCACAAAACATACCAACATTTTTTAAGTATGTATTTCTAAAAAGCATTCAAAAGTTATGTTGCTGATGTATGCATGTATGTACATACCACCAGGCTTGCTTTGCTAAAAAAAAACTCCTAAACATCGATCGGCAATGACTGATATCTTTATAATTACGCGAAGATGGAAGAGGCAAAAAAGAGCATGACAAATAAAAAGTCAAGATAAAAATTCAAAATTACAAAAAAAAAACTTCAAAATAGCAAGTTTATTGGCAGCATTCATTCGAAAGTAAATAGCAGTAATATAAAATGGTAATAGTCTTATGTATGCACATATCTACGTATGTATTTAGTAGAGGAAAAACAAAAAAACAAAAACAAAATAACAATAACGATTAACTGACTTTGACCAAAATTGGATTGGCATCGATTGGTTGCGCTTCAGCGACTTTTTTGCTACGGCTTTTGTTGACGTATGTGTACATATGTAAGCATATACATACGAAAGTATGTAACTATGTTGATGCAAAATGAAGTGGCAACAAGTGGCACGTTCGAGGAGGCAGTCACTGGCTTTTGATTGTTGTAAGACCGCATACAAGATAAATCAATGGTGTTGCACTATGCAGCGATATGTATCTAACCGCTATAATCGACCGCGTTAGTCGGGAGCAACGGCAAAGGCATCCATCTGAAGCTGTTTTGTTGGCTGAGTAAATGTTGCCGCTGCAGTTAATACGATTTATGTATGTATGTATGTGTGTATGTACATATGAACTTTTGCTACAATAAATGAAGAGAAATTTTTGTATGCATACGAAAATGCATATATTTTTAACTACATGTACATATACAAACTAATATACATACATATACATATATGTATGCAAATATGTACTAAAGAATGTCAAACGCGCATAAAATTTAAACTTAAACAAAATAGTATATGAGGCAATATGTGAATGCCAAAGAGGCCATCTCAATTGACAAAGGGTAAATAAAAATTTAAATTAAGAAAGAAAAAACCGAAAAGCATCACAAACGTACACAAAGTAGGAAAAAATACAAAAGGTGTTAAGAAAAAAAAAATACCCATATGTACATATGTATGTATATGCCTTCGGGCTATGATTTCGCCTATCCATCAGTTGGCGCATGCTACTCGTAAAAGAAGAAATTCCTCTTCTCTTTTTTACTTTAATTTCATTCCATAATTGTGCATACACTACAAATTCACACTGCTTTTTGAAAGTCGCTGTGCACGCTTTTACGAAAACGAAAAGGCCCCTGAGGCGAATTTTTTTTTGGTTTTGTTTGAAACAATTAGCAAATTTGTACGCACTTTAACGAAATTAGCTAGGAGATGTGTATGTAAATACATAAAACTAAATAAAACGCTAGAATGATGATAGCAGAGAGAAAGAAAGTGTGAAGTCAAGTTTACTAATGAAAACGAATGTTTCTATGCGCCTTTAAACCACTAATTTACTTTCGAAAAATATACATATGTTATGTTAGCACCATGCATATTTTAATAAGATATTTGAGTTTATGGTTATTGCATGCGTGATGGTGTTGGAAATCGAAAATTAAAAAAAAAAACAATAAGGCAGGCGAATAAGATTTTGAAGTAAATAGAAGATTCGCAAGCACATGTTAGACTTTCCCGAGAGTCAAAAAGTCGTATTAAAAATGTACGCATCCTTCTTCTACACTCATAATTAAACTTCTTGAGGGATATCTGCAGCTCTCAAATAAAACTTAGAATTCATATAAAATGACGCACAAGAAATGTAAAAGAAATTGTTTTCTATCAAAATTTCTTAAATCAGTATGCAGCTCTCAAGAAAAAAATGCTCGTATTATTTATCTATTTCTTCAAGAAAATTTACAGCAACAGCCAATTACCTTTCAAGCAGCAGAAATAACGAAAAATATTTCATGTGATTTTTCTTGAGAACTACAGACAGCCCAGCACCTAATAAAAATGCCTGAGAAAACAAAAAAATTATTAATCGAAATAAATTTAATAATATTAATGCCTATGATTTTTTTTTCTGCCATGAAAAACAGCTTCTCATAAAAATACAATCGCCGTTCGGAGTCGGCGTAAAACTGTAGGTCCCTCCACTTTGTGTGACAATATCAAGGCGCACGCCACAAATCGGAGGAGAAGCTCGGCCGGCACATATTGTGTATTATTATTATTATGATTTTTTTTATAAGCAATACATATGTATGTTGATGATTTGTGGGTTATTCATCCAAATCATATAGGAAATGAATTTTTTATTGTTTTGTTAGTTTATTTTATTTTCTGCTTTTATTGATTTCAATAACTTTTTTATCATTTTAGGTCCAGTATTAGACGGGTGAGTTCTACCAGATCTTATTGCTCTGTGCAATAAAGACGCCACTGACAATATCGTTTGCATTTCTTTGTTGAACGACAAAACTAGTACTACATCAATTAAATACCCTCTACAAAAATATTTCTAAGGTAATTTTCAAGCATATTTTCTATACATACATCATTCTGTGCGATTGTTGTAGAGTCATTCTTTAGAGCTGGGTCCTTTCATAAAAAGAAATTTTACTTAGGATAATTGGTTCAAACAATTTTTTTTTTCAGGAATCCGTATTTGGTAAAGTCGCTAGGACCGACTACAATAAATAGACAAATAACTGGGTTATAATTTAATACAGGCTATGACCGGACTCTACCTTGTGTGAAAGCATAATTCGAATAGCTTTCTGTCCTAGCCTGGCCCTAAATATAAGCAACAATGAGATATTATTTGTGGCTTAATTTCAGTATCATTCGAAAAATAAGCTTTCTAAACCATTTTTTTATCATTCATTTAATGTAATTTCTTAAATGTTAAATTTTGTGTAAACTCAAATCTATGTATTTTATTGGAGTAAAAATCGAAATAAGTAAATTAACGAAAAACGATGCTGAAGATGAGACAACGACGTAATACATACCTCAAACTGATATGATCCACAAGTTTTCAGGAAGGTGTTTTTTAAGATATGCATATTTGAACCTTATTTTTTTTTTTTGAAAACGTAAAATAAAGGTGTGTAAAACAGTTAAAAAAAAAATAGTTCAATAAGACTGATTAATTTTATATGAGTGTTAGGCGGTATATTTCCTTTGTATACACAGATTTGTTTTTGCGAAGTGAAAACAATAAGCACAAGATAACAGCAAAGAAAAAATAATTTTCTCTCCAACTCAAAGATCCGGATTGGCCGCATCACATCACAGCGGCTATGCAGAAAAAACAAAATAACCAACAATAACTACGTACATACTGCCAAAGAATAGGTATATGAATGTGACTTGTGACTGGTTGTCTTCATATATTTCCTTGTCGCATTGCTACTGCCGCCAGCATAGGCGCACTGGCATTGCATTGGACAGGACAGTAATACTCTAATAATAAATCAGTTAAAGAAATTATTGAATCGCACTTGATACTGGTTCACCTAGTTTCAAACGTATGGCGCCTGCTGTGCATTGTGTACACTTTCTTGACCGATGCGCTAAACATTTTAGGGGTAAAAAGATAAAAATAAATAAATAAATAAATGTGACAATCAGCGAAGCGAGCGGCATTATAATGCAGCAGCTGGTTGAGGCTGGTACATACATACATACATATGTACATTTGTAGGGGTAGATAAACACATAAAAAGTTGCTATATATGTATGAGAAATTAGACTTGCATACTAAAAAATAAAAAATGTTAATTACCTTAAATTATATTTTTGGATCAAACAATAAAACAAAAACTTTGAAACCTCTTTCGCGGGTAAGAAGCAACGAATGTGCTTGGTGCTCTTGCCAATTAGCTCAAATCAACAGCAGACTAAATAGAGACACCGCGAAATGCCACACAGCGTTGAAAATTTTGTTTGCAACAACACGAAAAAATCAGCCATAAATCGCCTACTCAACGCACGAAAACAAAGCCAACAGCCTTGCATATCTGTACTAACATACATACATACACGTTCATATAAACATACATACGTATTTGTAAATATATTTTTCTATATAAAAAATAAAATTTAGAAAATTGCTAGAGCAAACGATGTAAACAACAATAGCACTAGATGTTAAGCGCTTGCTGAGAAAGAAAACCCACCATAGAAAAACTAAAGACTTAAGAAAGCAACTTGTGCTGAGTAAATTATTTTGTTTTTGCTTTTTTTCTAAATGCATTGTTGCTGTTGTACATATATTTCAAGTAGTTAACTTGTTAATGATTGCACATTTAGGTGAATATCTAGTGATTGCAAAGTTTGTTCGCCTAAATGCGGCGTCGATCGGCTGTTGGATGTTAAATTCAACGCTGAGCAGTTTTCACATTGAAAATTGAGCGAAATTTAAACTGTGCGCCAATTTGCTTCATATCATTTCTAGCTACATAGGCGGCTGTAGCAATTCAAATCAATAAGTGAAAATAAATTGTGTATATGTATGATGTATGTGTGTATTGTGTATATGGAGAATAAATTATGCAAAATGTACGCGAGTGAAATTTCGGATGAAAATGTGGGTGTAAAAATAATAATAAATTAAAACAAAATTAAAGAATAAAGGATAAAATTCTACTAAAAAAAAATCTCTAGAGAAATAAAAAAACCCATACAAAATAAAAAGAAAATTAAGAAATAAAATAAAACAAAAAATATTTATCTTATTTGAGCTTTAGGAATTTTTATTAAAAAAATGTTTTTGGCTCTTCCATAAAACAAAAAAAAAACTAATTAATATGAAAAAAACCAAAATAAACAGTTATATTAAGTTAACGTGAATTAGGTTAATATAAATTAGACTTAATCAAATTAAAAAACTAAGCATCAACTTATATATAAAATTAAAAAAATAAAAGTAAATTATTATTAGATAAAATAAAATAAAACACAGAATAAATAGATTAAACAAAAATAGTTAAATAAATAACATATATATGTATATATAAAAATGTATATTATTTTTTTACCATAAATATATAACAATAAAATAAAATCTAAGTGAATTAGCGCAAAAATATCGAGCCCTAACCGCCAAAAAGATGTAAGCGACATTTTTTCAACAGTTTATTTTTGATGCAGAAATGCATCTATGTAGATATGCTCTAGGAACATTTCTGCATCAAAAAGAAAATTTTCCCAAAAATGTCGCTTACATACTGTGTGTGGAATAGGGACACGACATTTTAACAAGTTTTTCCTGTTTTTTTTTGTTTATTTAATATTTTTGTTTATAAAAGTATAGCTCACTATCTAACAAAAATCATATGAATTCTTATTTCAAACTGTGTGCAAAAATTATAAAAATTCTGCAAAATTGCATCTAAATTTTAAACTTTTTTAGATTTTTTTTGAATATGCAGTTTTATAGCCCACTACATTTTAGAATAATAAAGTGCAAGTTGGAAGTTCCTAAAAAATCGCGTTGTTTTTCGATAATAAAAAAATCTGATTAAAAAGTTGAAAATTTAGATGCAATTTTGCAGAATTTTTATAATTTTCGCATAAAGTGTGAAATATGAGTTTATATGGTTTTTGTTAGATAACGAGCGATACTGTTATATAAAAATAATAAATATTAAATAAACAAAAGAAAAGTTGGAATAATTTGTTAAAATATCGTGTCCCTAATTATATTTTTGAAGGTTAGGTCTCGATATGAAAAAATAAAAAATATATAAAAAATGTATATAAAATAACAGCATTTCTCCTTTTTGCGAATTGCTAAAATAGAAAATAGATCACAACAAAAAATTAAGTAAATTAAAACAAAACTAAACTAACTTAATAAATAAAAGTAAAACAAAAAATTAAATTAAATTAAATATTTAACAAAAAGTATACTAAAAAATGTTTACAAAATTTAATTAAATAAAAAATATTAAAGAATTGCGAAAAACAAAAACAACAAAAAATAAAAAATAAAAATAATTATAAAACAAAAGAATTAAATTGCTTTTTCGTGATCTTTCCTCTTTTTTTAAAATAATTAATTGGACTGTTTTAATTTTCATAAATTTTCCCAATTAATTTTAAAGTAAAAATTGTACGAGTTGGTTTTTGATGTTCTGGAAATCATGCGACTACATTTCAATTCATTTGCATAGTGATACCCACATTTATCCCTCATGCTAATATATCGTAAGAAACCGCTTTCATCACTTCCCCTTATTTGTATCAACATATCTATTAGGAGGGCAACATTTTGTGGGACCGCTCTGCAAATGGCTCTCAAACAATAGCATCAAGAATCTGCTTGCCAAACTTCACTTCTCTCTTGGAGAATATGCTTCAGTATTCCATGCCCAGGTATTTGTAATCTTCAAGGCCATGAACTAAATGACAGCGGTGGAAAATACGTGGTGAGGCAGAAGTTAAAGTGTCTGTAGTGAAGGCGTTAGGTAGAACTCAAGCTACTTCCAAACTAACTAGTTCGGCAATGGAAGTACGGACTAAAATAAGTAAACGTACATAAATATGTTGGAGAACATAACGGACCTATTTTTATAACGATTAAATAATAATTTTTATCTATAGACCTGTGCATGCATGTGGGTCAATTCATGTCAAATCGACCAATAGTTGGATTCGACCATTTTTGATCTGGATGGATTTAGGTCAAAACTGTTCTTTTATCATATATCTGCCAAAGGAGAAAAGTAAAAAAAATCTGAAATTAAAAATTTCACAGTTGTCCGAATTTTACAAGTTTGTTTTTTGAAATGTGATATTTGGGGCTATCTAAAAAATATGCTTTAACAAAATTAGAAAAATGTAAAATTACACACACCTATCCTCAATCCAAAGGAAGTTGAATGAAAATGCCTAATAAAACGGTTCCCTGCATCTTATTCCAGCTATTTCATGATTTCAAAATCCATTCCGAATGAAATCTTAGCTGATCGTTTGGTAGTTTTTTTTCTACAATTACTTTTTTCGATCTATAAATATTTTTAATTACTTTTTTATCTTTATTTTTTTGTTAATTTAGTTTTTTTTTTAGTTTAGTTTTAGTTTTTAGTTTATTCAGTTTATTTAGTCTATGATTACAATCTTACAGACTAGATAAAAATAAGACTATCATAATTAACACTAAATACTATAGATTTAGATACACAAATAGTTATAAGAAAAATGAATCAATAGATGATTTGAAAATATTTCTCGGCAACGAAAAATCAATATTTAGACTCTTTGAGATCTTGTTAAATTCTGTCAGAGCGCGGAAAATCGGATCAAAATGGTAATAGTTAGCCTTAGTAGCACGCAAGTAAAACGGCAGAGATGAGCGTAGAAATCTGTGAGGCACATTAAAGGATATCTTCTCCAGAAGGACCGAACAATCCAAAGAGCCAAAAAACCAAATCAAAAACGAACATGAGCAACTGGACAATTCTTCTAGTTTCAAGAGTTTGTAGGTGAATAAGTTTACAACAGGAAAAATATGAGGGCATCGGGTCATCAAAGTTAAGGGAACTTAACGCAAAACGAACAAATTTTCTCTGCACTCTTTCAAGTCTGGCAGCATGACAGCCGTAAATGGGGTTCCATATAATAGAAGCGTACTCTAGTTTTGATCGTACTAAAGAGATAAATAAAGCTTTCCTGGTGTATGGATCCTTAAAGTCTTTCGAATATCTACGCAGGAAAGCCAGGTTACTGTAGGCTTTTGGAAGAAATTTAATGTAACAATGTATTTTATAATTACGAAAAAATAGTTATGGAATTGAAAAATAACTGATAATTACTATAAAATGACACAAGAATAATAAAATGATACAAGAATAATAAAAATAACGATTTGGTTTGAACCAAAAAACTTATTTTAACTAAATATTGTATATTTTAATATACAATGTAAATTTTAAATATGCATGGAGGAGTATTCTACGACCATTCTTCTTAATCTTTCTTGGTTCTTCTTTCACGTTGATTTTGTAGCGGTTCCAAACGTTTAAGAAGTCTCTATGAACTGATTCACCTGGCTGCTCCGACCACAATCAAAATTCCTCGCCATCCAAAAAATGCAAGGAATGCTCAAGATGTTCAAAAATTACGTGAATTTTCAATGTCACAGAAACTTTTGTACTGGCATAAGCCTTTTTCAATTCTTTAATGAATTTATCTAAATCCTGGCCGGGTGGTGACATAGAACAACAAAAATCCACAATTTCGTTCGTAGCTTTGAAAGCAGAAATGAAAGGTGTAAGTGAAAATTTGCCTACATTTGAATAAATTTCTGGATCATCTAGCACATCTGAATTTTGCAGAAGTTGCTTTTGTAAGTGGCGGAACTAATCCGTTCCTTGTAACACATGTAATTCAGGAATTGGACATTTTTTAATAACAAGTACATTATCATCTTCTTTGAGGAGTGCTGAGTGATTTTCCATTGCCAGTTTCTTATTTTCACCTCCAAGTACAAACTGCTCATGATAATTTTTTTAATTTCTATAAGTGTTTTAAAGTACGACGACATGTTCAGACACTTCAAAGTTTGCATTTACATGCTTTTTTTTATAAGATTCTCATATTTCTCGCTGATGGCATTACTAATTTGATGATTGCTAGAAACAATTTTTTTCACAACGGGCACACATTTTTGACCGATTTTCGTCGTGTTTACTTCTCAAACTCACTTTTTCCGTTGTTTTACTACTAAGACTTACGTGTACATACAAAATTTACGTAAGACGAAAAAAGTTACTTAAAAAGGATATTGTTACTTGGGTCCGAAAAAATATTTTAAAATCGAAAAAAGTAATTGTTGAAAAAACTGCTAAACGATCAGGTAGGATTTCCTTCGCAACGGATTTTTAAACTATGAAATAGCTGGAATAAGATGCGGTAAACCATTTCATTAGGCATTTTCGTTTAACTTCTTTTTGATTGAGGATAGGTGTGTACATCATTTGAACTGAATATAAAAAAATCTTATTTTTAATTTTTCAATTTTTTCTTATAATATCCTGAAATTTTCAAAAAACTCTACATTAAAAATAAATTTAAATTAAATAAAAGTTTTTGAATATAACGTCATTTAGAGTTTGGAAAGAAAATTGCTTTCAAAGTTCAAAAAGTTATACCTCTAAAAACTAGACCTCTCGATTTTGTTCGCACATTTTCAAACAGCCCGGGTATATGAGCGGCGAGTACTCGCACACTTGTTCAATGCTCATTACTCGAAAATTTTCGAGCATGAGCTCGAGCAATTCGAGTTTTTTCGAGTAATTTGAGCAATGTTTTTTTTTTATTATGTTGACATTTTTGGTAGCAACTTTTAAAATTTTTCAAATTATTGATATATAATGCAAAGATTGTTACATTGGTATTTAATAATATAATTTATTTAACATGAATTAGAAAGCAGCTGCTGACAAATACAATTTACAAATTTTCTTTTGTTTATGAAATTGTTCAAAAACTTGAAAATTTTGAACGAACATTTGAGCAGTTGAGCAATGAACGAGTTTCGAGCGAGTATCGAGCTACTCGCATTGCTCGATACCCGGGTATCTAGAGCTCTACTAAAAACAGTATCTTAAAAATTTCACCATCTTTTAAGCTCAGTTGGAGGTATTGTATGAAAAAAAATTCCCAAAAATGTTCATAAGTTTTTGCCTTTTAAGATTTTTCTAATTATAAATTCTGTAAATTTTTTTACTTTTCGAAATTTGCTTTGCACATAAAAACATATGTACATATATGTACATTTTTAATTTTTTTAAATGAAAAATTTTTGTAACTATAGTAGTTTTATAGATAATCAAAAAATAAATTGGCAATTTGTCTGGGACATTGTGAAATTTAGAAGTTCGCGTAACTTTCGCAAAAAGATTCTATTTTTTTTTCCTTTTGATTGGTCAAAATAAAATTTAGCGCACCTACAGACTTTCAAAGATGGACATAGGCGTAAATGTAATTTAGATATATCAAGGGGGCGTGGCATCTCTCATACAAACTGGAACTGTCGTAATGTATAGTATATCTCTGGAAGTAAATACGAAATATATTATATATTCATAGGTAAAAGTCAGTGAAAATAAAGGGACATGGCCCTTCCCATACAAGTGGAAAACGTGAGTTGAAATTCGCGGATTTAAAAAAAAGTACTTTAAGTTATGGCCCCTGTTTAAGTATCATACATGCTCCATTGATTTTTTATCTTTTTTTGTACACACTTACTTTCATAGGTAGAGTATATACGTGTGTACTTACATACTTAAACTTAGTAAAAGTGAAATTCCTCTGATCCAAAAAGAAAAAAGTCTTAAACAAACATAAACTAAAATGCATCCATGTGAAATACCAATATGTGCTGACAATGTAGAACAGCACACACTCTTTATCTTTAGAAAATTTCAATTCTCAACAACGCGCACGTACGACTCTACATACTTAAACGTGCGCAGGTGTAATTTTTCACACAACCTGACGCATTGATTTTATTAATTACTATGTTGAGCATCAAAAGGGAAGCTTCTCACGTGGATTTGAGTGACTTTGAGAAGAAAACGTTGCACAGAAATTGCCATAATTAAAAGAAAAAGAAAAAAATACATACAAATAATGAGCCAACACAAGTACGAAGTGTATATGGATGGTGTGACGCGATGGTAATCAAACCAGCAGATATGCCGCTTATCTGCACGTAAATTAATCTACACACTCACGCATCGTCTACAGCGGCATTACTTCTTTTGCACAGCTAACTACTACTTCTACTTCTGCATGGCTTCAACTTCAAATACTTCGGACAACTTTCACTTGCGACAAACAAGCAAATAAAACGCAAAGACTTAACGAGAAATAACAGACTCACACAAACCAAAACAACGGCAAAAATGAGTGAACGAAAAAAGTGGCATATGGAAAAGAAATAAAAAATAAACACCTGAAAAATAAGAAAGGTAAACAGTAAATAAAAAACAATATAAAACTTGAATGAGGAGAATAAATAGCAAGAAAAAATAAATAGCTGCACAAGTGAATACAATGGCAACGAGCAACTTTTTTGTCAGACAACTGATCAGTGAGTAAGCTCACTCTCTGAGTATATAATTGAGAGTCGATATGTAGAGCTTGGGTATAGTCAATTAAAATTTTAGCGGCTTAATGCAAAGAGAGTGAGTGAGTGCTTGAGAGCAGCTTGAGGTAATGCGAGAGTAAGTTTTATAGAGAAGTGTGAGCAGCTCTCTTGCAACACCTTTACGTTGCATTAGGTGAGCACACATGCCACATTTTGCAGTTGGGGTAGTAAATGAAGTGAAGTTATGGTAAATTTTTTTTAACGTTATTTCTAATCCAAATCTTTAACGTTTACATGCCGTTAGATTTTAAAACATAGGGATTAATTAATATAAAATATGGTTTAAAATAGAGATACCTTTTATTCTTAATTTTGGTTTGATACATTTCACGGGCCATAACGGTTTTTGACTAAATTTAACCGTTATTTTATAATATTTATTTTTTTGGTCATTGAAAAAACCTTATTTTTGTTTCTTTTAAATAAATTTCTGATCGTTATTTTGGTTTATATTTTTTTGGACAATGTTATAACCAGGGCCGAAGAAAATAACAAGAAAAAATCTATTTTAAGCGCTTAGATAAGCCCTAAAATATTGGTAAATATGCTTGCAAATATGCTTGCAAAACAACAAAATTTAAGTACAGTTTACTGTTTTGTTTTTTATTTTTTATTCAGTTATTTCACGGATTGGACAATTCAATGGACAATAAAGTGCTGCTTGATATTCTTAATTAATAGAGATCTGCGTTGGTCATTTTAATATTTTTAAATATTCGTTATTCTCCATTTGAGATAAATTGAGATAAACCATTGGCTTTAAATATTTGTATTCAAGCAGAAATGCAACTGAAGTTACGGTTGAATAAAAACCAAGTCTGTTTTTATGTTATTATTTGTAAACATTTCTTTAGTTAGACGAATAAAAAACGCCAAAAAAATGTGCAGGAAAAATTTATTGAGCCAAATTTTCTTAAGCAGTGCGAAGTTCAGAAGAATTTTGTTACGCTTTTTCTATGGCTGGTTTTTTTTGCGAAGAGTTCAAGGCACCCTTGTTACAGGGGGCTGTAAAATATAAGGTATCAAAACTCCTTGGCCACTACTATTCACACGCATGAAATAATAGCAATTTATTGCCAATTATGGCCGTTTTTTTAAAAGGTCCGTATTTAGCTGTATACATTGAAATAAGCATGATCGTAAAAATTAAGCTTGGAAACCCTGAATAAGCAAAATAAGCAATTCCAAGCAAAAGCTTAAACTTTTCAGCCCTGGTTATAACCGTTAGCCCCAGATTTAATTTTGTAGATCATAAACAGTTTACATCGGTCATACAACCTATCCATCATAACGGTTAAAAATAATTGCAAAAAAAAATCCAAAATAATGGGAAAAATAAAAAATCGAAATTTACCGATTATTCTTGATTCAAAGAAATGCGTTGGACGGGGCAAGACAAACAGGTGCTGATGGACCTAAAAAACTTCCCAGGCAAAATGAAAAAGTGTGTGAAAAAAGTGAAGTGGTCGAATTTCGACAACGGGGCGATACTAGTAATTAATTAATCTGCTAGCATCATATAAGTGCATTTTCAGAAAAAAAATCATAACTCGAAATCGACGAATTTCAGCATATTGATACTCGTACTGAAAATAGTTTATACTATTCCCTAATTTGAAAAAAAATTTTTTGTTTATTAGCAATAACTAATTATTGATAAACAATTACTGATGTTTAGTACACTAGATCGATTCAGTAGATCAATATCTGTAATTTGAAAAAAAAGCTTTAAAATCCTTGCTTTTTTGCGGCTGTCATAACCATCCTCAAAAGTTGCTATTAAGAGACGAAAAAAGAAGCGTTCGTACTCAAATAAAAATAAAAATTCATTATTCGAAAATTTCTGAGCAAAAAGAAAAAATACGTGTAGGGGACACGGAACATGGAACAATCCCTGTGAGTTTTATCACAAACTTAAATTCACTTTCCCTCGGCCTGGGTGCTTTGAGATGGAATGACCCGTATCTATATGACTAGCGCATTTATTAAAATAGTATTAATATCTAAACTATTCACCGTCCACAATGCTATGTATAATTATACGCATTATCACCATTGCAATGATAAAGTATTAGGAATATATGTACATATGTATACAGACGCAAACTGTAATGTGGTCAGTCAGTCACACTACTCAGTGGCTAGTCGGCTTGTTTGTACTGTTTACGATTTCAGTAGGTTAATAGCACACTTGCCTAACAGCGATAGTAGTGGTGACAACAGCGCCAACAGCTGGTGCCTTGGTGGCCTCTTCAAGTCTCTACATACATACACATACATATGTATGTATGGGCCTTGCGCTATTTAGTTATCATTTGACCATGTCGCGACTAAGGAACTGGTTCTGAGTACTCACGTGTTTTGCAAAACATACGTACAGTCGGTGTCAAATGTAAGTGTACACCTCGCTATAACATAAAATTCACAATTATTTTCATAAAAAATTGTTTTCATTAATTACACTGTACGGCAAAATCGACTTTTTTTCTGGGTATTGCACCAAACCAATTTTTTTTAAGACATTGAGTCATAGGTAAAAAAGTGATTTCTCCGTTTTTCGAAGTTAGCCTCCGAGCCTTCGGGCCTTCGAAGTTCGAAATTGGACCTTTGGTAAAAACTTATATTTAATTATTGCATATAAATAACTAAAAATCTAAAAATATATACGTCGTCCTCCTTTTGCTCTTATTTAAATGGTATACAGTGAAACCTCCCTTGGGCGGACACTCACCGTCAGTCACTTTTTGTCCGCCCAAGAGAGGTGTCCGCTTAATGGAGGGAAGCCTATTTTAGAACTTTTTAATGTTTTAATTAACTGAATAGTCACTATTTCTTATTTGAATAAAAGATATTGATATTACATCGTTCAAACAAAAATGTGCATGTATTTTTTCAAAAGTGCACATTTCATTTATGTGCGTAAGTACATATTAAGTAATAACAAAACAAAAATAAATATTACATTTTAGTCCATAAACTACATAAAATCATAGATTCATTACATAAAAAATTGGGAAATTGTCGATTGACGTAAGTTTTATTTTTAATTTTTTTCAGTGTCAGTACCTTTTTCATCAATAGTTTTCATGTTTTTATCAGTCTCCAAGGGTTTCTGACAATTCAAATAACGAACCTAAACCACTGCGCAAACCAAACTAAATGTGTGCATAACAATCACATTTTATGCGGGAAGTCCCCTTTTTCCATTTAGTAGTCCGCCTATGAGGAGTTCGCGTCCGCTCAACGGAGGTTTTTGTTTGATTTGTTATGAAAAGAAATCTTAATGTCCGTTGATAAGAGGTTCGCGTCCGCCCAATAGAGTTTTTGTGTAAATTTTATGCAAAATAACTGTCCGCGTCCGGCCAAGAGAGTGTCCGCTTAAGAGAGAGTAATTTGTTCCGAAATTTATACTTAAAACTTGGTATAGGAAAAAATGTCCGCCCAAGGGAGGTGTCCGTCTAATAGAGGTGTCCGTTAGGAGAGGTTTCACTGTATACCTTTTTTTTGTGCAAACTTATATTAGAGGTGCTATAAAGGGTCAAATTTCAGGTCTTCGAAAAATTAAATTCCTTATATTTCAAACAATTTTGAAATGATTTTTTTCTAAAATTTTTATATACGAAGTATACAAATATGCATATCAAAAGAAAGGGGCTTAAATCACCTTTACAACGATACGAAAATAATTATTATTATAATAATATATATAATATAAATATATAAAATAATATTCAAACTAATTTTTTACCAAAGGTCCAATTTCGAACTTCGAAGGCCTATATCTCGATTTTGGAGGCTAACTTCGAAAAACGAAAAACTTAAAACAGGTTGGTTTGGTCCAATAACCAGCCGAGTGTTGTACAGTGTTATTTATGAAAATATAGTTCGTTCTATAACAAAAACCATAAACATTAAAGTTTCACACTTTATGTAAAGTTCTCAAAATTCAAACAATTTTCATCAAAATTTCAAGATTCAATTTTAGAAAAACAAAAAAAGCAAGTTTCAAGTCGCTAGAAATTATCGTTGATTTTTTAGATTTTTTTTTGTGGAGGGTGTAGCGCGTTTTCTTCCATATAACGGGTGATCAAAATCTATGTTTATATGAAACTTCATACTCGCAAATTTTCTAGAAATTGGTAATGAAAATTTTGAAATTTGATGAAAATTTTTGTGAACTTTATATAAAGTGTGAAACTTTGATTTTTATGGTTTATGTTATAGAAGGAACTATATTTTAATAAATAATTAATGAAAAAAATTTTTCATGAAAATAATTGTGAATTTTATATTACAACAAGGTGTACACTTACATTTGACACCGACTGTTTATACGTTTACGTAAAGACGCATCAAAGCAAACATTGCTACTACTTAAGTTGTACCCGGAAATTATTTAGCACTCGAATTTCTGACAAGAAAAATCCATAAGTATAAACTAACCAGAAAAACGTATTTTCTAGTAAACTTACGACCTCACACGATTAGCCAAAAAATATTTTTGGGTTTGATAGTGTAAAGTTAAAATTTGGTGTATACATTTAAAAGCATTTGGTGTTTACCTAAACCTCTAAAGCAGTAAGCTTACAATACAATTGGCAGAGCGAATGCAGATACAAGTAGGATACTAAATACGATACGGATTCCTTATAGCGAAATTCAATTGTTATACAGTGTTGAAATCAAACGAAATTAAATTTTATTATTCGCTCCAGCAAAAACTGTTCAAGTAACCAATTTCGATTCGGCTCATTTTAATTTAATTTCGTTCTTTGTTTCTACCAACTTGTTCTAAATAACACATAGCTTTTTATCCAGTTCACTAGGTATTTAATTACATATTTTAAAAAAAAAACCCGGCTTTATGGTGACAACAAACATATAAAACTACATTAAATTGCATTAAATAAAAATAAACCTAAACTCACTCAAAATGTTACTTGTTGAAATTAATGCAGGCCGGTCGGTCATTGCTGTTGCTATAAAAATATGTACATACATAAATACGTACTTGTACTTATGCCAACATACGTACATACATACATACGACGGAGCTGACCACCAAACTGACGCGGTAACTAAATTTCCTTTGAAATTAAAGACAAAACAAAGGTGAATGCTTAAGCAGCAGCTTTCGTTATTAAAAACTTAGTAAAATAATAACAAAACAAATGTATGAATGTGCGTATAAAAAAAATTATTTAAAAATGGTGCGCCGGGCGAATGTATGTATGTATGTAGCTAGGTGAATTAGCTCGTATTAGCTTGCTTTTTAATACGCGTATTTTTATACGACTTTCTTTAGTTATTTCGTTGACAAAAGCATAGACGCTAGCAACAAAAAAACAATAGCAACAAAAAAACAGCACTAGCATAACAGCATATTGTGCACGCTCATAACAGGTTACACATACGCCATGTAGGCTAGTCAACCACTGACGCGGAGTGGAGTGGAGTGGAGTGGAGTCGCGTACACCACTGAATGAATGGCTAAGACGCTGTTTGTTCGTAAGTAACAGATGCGACGCATCTCACACATTTTCGCAAGTGGAAAGTGACATTCCTCTCACTCATGGTGCACATTTAATGCTACATACATATGTTGTGTAGATATGTGTGTACATTGTAATATAAAATTTTACATTTTTACATTTACAATAAATATGAGTATCATACATTATTAGTCATGTATGTTTGTATATGTGTTTGTACATCGTTTAGCTACCACGCAGTGTAATATATGGCTCTGATTCAAACAAGTTTGCGGCATATTCTTTATCTTCTCTGAATTACATTTCTCTTCTGGTCTTTTTCTACTACATATTTACATATGCATAACTTCTTTTATTTCTTTATGCGCTTTACATATTTATGTACATATGTACGTATGCAAATATTTCAGCTTGTATGTTTATACGATTGTTGTATGTATAAAAGTATAGCATCCATCATTTAACAGTGGCACATCTGCATTTGCTACACATTTACTGAAGAAGTTACTTTTTATTTATGCATTATTTTCTTTGGATACGAAGCATCTTTGGTTTATTATTGGTTCGGTCGGTCAGTGGGTAGTGTTGTGGCCGTAACTAACTGTGCGTGTCCAGTTAGTCATTTCTTGACGGTTAGCATTGGCATTGTGTCGTCGTTGTCGTTGCAAGTTGCACACACGTAGCGGATGAACTGATGCTATATACTTATATATACATACATACATACATACGTATGTGTATTAATACATAAATACATTTGAAAGAAACGTGCTAATCTAGAGTGCCGTGTGTCACGTGTATTCGGAGCTAAATTAATATATTAATAAATTGTTTTAGAAATTAATAATAGAATATGCATTAAAAAATGTAATCATCTAAAGTGTGTAAATAAAATAGTATAATATGCAGCATAAAACCAACAAAAAAGAATAGCGGTGATTAAACACACTATTAAAACGTGAAATTTTGCACCGATTCGCAAAAGTGAGTGGATATTTAGATTCCCATACATAGCACTATTTAGGCATTGGGTGTTCGATTATTCGTCTTTTTTCCAAAACCCATTCCACTTGTGTCACAACATCAAGAAGCACAACTCGACTTGGAGGAGCAGCTCGGTAAAATACGTAGAAAACATTTAAGCACCGAACATTCACTTATTGGAATCAAATATGATAAACTGTCCTTCCCTGAATAACGTAAGATAATTGGAAAAGGCCTTGAAAACTTCGAAAAACTCAAAACTTTTATTAAGAGGTCAATATTTGCATGAAACATAAAAAACGGTTTATTCGATATTCGAAAAAAGAAGATTTCAAAACCGCCTGCAGTACAGATATCCAAAAAAAACCGGAAGAAACCGGTTTAGAAAAGCCGTATCAATCACCCTAGTAGGTAGATATGTAGTACTAATTTTTCTTTAAGACTTCGAGCCGGTTTTTAGTGGGTTCGGTGTACAACTATGTATTGTCAAATGTTTTTCTGCTATAAAACGTAGCACATTAAAATCATTCAACATTTGCAGGCGGTGTAAAGCTGTATGTCTTTCGAATGGTGTTTATACAACACCAAGACCGATGCCTACAGCCCCTTCCTTATTTAATTCTTGAATGTATGACCTGAACGTTTTAAAAACGGGGCATCATTTTTTGGTTTTTTAAAAGGTGGACAAAAAAAGTTATACCAACTTGACTCTTACAATTCAAGTGTGTGTACCAAAAAGTGACACCGTGCAGTCTAGTATCATATTTTTGCAGTAGTTTTTTTCACTAACGGATCCTTAGTCTCATTTACACGCGCTTTGGAAAAATTTCGTGTTATTAAAAAGGGAAAATTTACGTGAAAAAAGTTTTTACACTGAGTGGTCTACCAACACCTCATGTAAATATGTATGTGCCGCATTTATGAGTTTTTTAACGATAAAAATATTATAGTATGTGATGCATTTGTGGGTTTTTTCTTACGATAAAAATAGTCAGTTACAACTTGGTTACAACATTTTGGCTCTGAAGGTAGTATGTTATAAAAAATTCTTTGTGATTTAAGAGTCATTGAAAAAGAACAATGGAAATTTGTTCTAATTTTGCTAATTTTTTCCGTAATAGATCTTAAAGGTCTGATTATGAATACTTCGCGTAACTTCGTACAACCATTTGTACCAGTGCTATAGAAGTGTTACTCAAGAAAATGTGAAGCAAAATTTAAACTCAACAGAGCGCTAAGTTTTTAAAAGTTCTGCTAATTTCTGGGTAATGGAATATGTACATACAAATTACATACGAAATTACAGTTTGAAGTTTATGCGAAGTTGTGCGAAGTTATGCGAAGTATGCATAATCAGACCATAACACTTTCTTTGATGATCTTAGATGTATATATTAGCCCTGAAACAGCATCCTTATAGTAACATTGTAGGATATATTTTCTCGAGATTTTTACTCCAAAAAATTTTTTGAAAAAGCTTCGTTAAATTTTAGTATGATAAAGTGCAAGTTTTAAGTATCTAGGACTTACCGTTAATTTTTGGCAATTTTTTTGTCGACGGTGCTACGCATTTTTTTCATGCAAGGTTAGTATGCTCGACAATTTGTTGATAGGGAAGAAAATGAGCAGCACGTTGCACTTGCACTTTATTATACTAAATTTTAATGAGCTACAAAACAGCAACCAAATTTTTTTCTAAAGGTTCTGATTAAAAAGTTTGAAATTTTGGTGAAAATTTACAGAATTAATTCCCATAGTTTTTGCACAAAGTCGGACATTTCGATTTATATGGTTTTTGTTATTAAAAGAGCTTTACTTAAAAAAAAAATAATAAAAATTAAATAAACAAAAGAAAAATAGCCGAACCTTTCTAAAATGTAGAATCCTAATTTATATTTTGGTCACTGTATGTTCTCCTCGATTCGAAACACAGGCAATAGTCGGATATACATATTTATCTTCGGAATTTTAATGCCGTCCTGCCCTAGGATTGTTCTATACCGAAAAAATAAAGCCCTATTTTTTATTTTGAAATCAAAAAAATTTAAAGAGTGCTCAAAGCGCTTAAAGTTTTCCATGTATTTTATATCGGAGAAAAAACAACTTTTCGTAGAAATGGTACAGAATTCTTGAAAATCACTATTTTTCGTTCGGAAAACGCTGGTTCTCTTCAGGAGTATTCCAATAATAATATACAATTGCTTATGTAACCATGTTTTAATAAGTTTTAATACTAAAGATTTTTATTGGTCCCACATTGCAAAGCTGCGCTCAGCTTCGTTCAGTGTAAACACCAACAACTTTCCATCGCTCTGCCTTGCTTCGATGGGCGCCGCTGGGCTTTCTTATGAACTGATCCTTACGTTTCTAGAAATTTTTATTTATTTTTCTAACATATAGAGCTCGTGGATTTGTCACAGATCTGATGAATTAAGTTCGACGATTTATTAAAAAAGATCTAACTACGCCTGCTTCAAAGCAGCTTATAGCATAACTTAAAAAAATAAGCTAACTTCAAGAATTTTATGAAAATCTTGTCGTGGAGTTGTACTCTAACAAACATAAAACTCAACATAAGTTAAATACATACATACATATGTACTTGTGAAACTTAAACGAACACCTGTCATTCGGTATTTGAACTCTTTACATATCTCATTTGCGTTGGTGTTAATTTGAATGTTTGCAGCTCTAACTAATTTTTCTTCTGCCGTCTTAACTGTCACTTTGTTGAAACGCATCACAGTCATTCTTGTGCTCATCGGCAGCTGTACTAGGGGCAGCACTCTTGTTTGTTTGTGCATCTGTTTTATCAATTGCTTACAAACCAAATTGCTTAGTTCATTTTTTGTTATTTGTTTTTTTTTTATTATTCAGTCGCCTGCCTTTCGTTTTATGTTGTTGCCGGTCGTCGAATTCATTGCATATTTGTTGCTTTTGTAGTGAAAATAGAAAGTGGTCCATAGTGCTCTCACTTTGTCGCTACAGCGCGCATTGATTTGTGCAACGGTAAATTTTTCAATGTCTTAGCAATGTGAATGCCAAACCGCAAATCGCGGTTTAAACTAAGAAAGATCTTTGCAATGTAGTATGTATGTATGGGCATGTATATATGTATGTATGTGTAAAATTTCAAAAATAAAATAATTTTTTGTCTTAATAATTAATGACTGATGGATTAGTTAATGAATTATTTATAATTCAATAGTCAAAAACATATGCTAAATAACCTCAGGGCTCAAAGGAGGGGAGGAAAATACTTGCCGTGTTGGTAAAATTGCTAAAAACAAATATTTTGTCAAGAAAGAATTACTGGCAAATTTATGTGGTTAGCCGAATTTCTCTGAATTCCATTATCAGAAACAGTTATCGATGAGAAAAATTTGTGATTTCAGTAAGGTAAAGATTATTCAATTTTGATAATACAACTGTCGATGTAAATATCTATAAATATATCGATAACATTGTCAATAAATATATCGTTAAAGTTTGACAGATACCTACGTGTACATGTATATCGCAAACGATACCGATATTTACACTATAGAGAGACAAAGGTCGTTTCAACCGCATACTCCATTCTATGACGTCATAAAATACCTTTCTATACCTTTGATGAATAATAAATGGTATTAAAGTGCTCTCGCAATTACGTAAACACAGCCTTACGCGAACACCGCTTATCGTGAAAACTAGGGTGTGCGATTATTCGCTTTTTTCCAAACCCGGGTTAGAGTCATTCAAATTAAGCAAAAACCGGACAAACCGGTTTTATTTCTAAAATCTATAAAAATAACCATATGACTGCTAAAAATAGATATAGCCTTAATTTAGAAATCAATTAGGCAAAATACGAGCAAGTTCGAAGTATTTTCGATAACAAGTAAAACTGAGTGAAAAATTCACACTACCAGGCCTATTCTACGTTGGTAACAAAAATTATCTTACCGCTAAATAAAGTTCCTGTCAATCTTTAAACCGTTTCGTATTCTGCGCACTCTTGTGCCCAGTAAATTTTGTTACCAACTCATAAGCAACACCAGAATTTCTACCAAACTACGAAATTTTGCTGAATGAATTAAAATGTTACCAAGGTACCTACAATTGCGGTTGCAAGAATTGGTGTAATTATTTGATAATAAAACTTCCCGGTAACAAAATGTTCTGTAACAAGCAGAATTGGTCTGTTAATGTGGTTCACTGATCTTAACAAGATAATATCGCTAAAACAACAGTCTTTTGTTGGGGAAAACTCGAGCAAGTAGACTATCCGTATTTAGAACAAGATCGACTATAAAAATACTCATATAGTACATATACTTAGACAGGCCATTCATCGAGAATCAATCAACACCTTCATCTACTCTTAGCCCATGAATACGCTAAATATCACAGACGAAGTGTTCGAGTTGGTCCGTGAGGCTAGCGATACTTTGACAGAACTCAATTCTGGATATTGTAGCAAGTTAAACTGTTCAGTCTAATTTTAATAATATGCCCCGCCGATACTAATCATCTCTTCACATCGGATCTGCCCTATTCCTAAGCCTGCCGTTAGATGAGAATGGAGACAACATGTAGACAATTCGCTAAGGTTTATCACAATCCGGTGCATAGGGTCTTGCATTTGCATTTTTCGGCGAATTTTTCGGTGCATTTTAAAATTGTATGCTAACTACCATGGCAACAGTTTGCATTTTATTGTTGTGAATTTGCAAATTCATCGAAATATGAAAATACAGGACCATATGCACCTGATTGTGATTACCCTTACTGATTTAGACAGTGTCTAGTAAGTGAAAAGATTTTTGTTCGACTTTCTATTCCAGTATTCAGTACTGATATTTGGTAAGCAAGCCCCGCCCCTTTTTATAACGTATTGCTTATGTATCGGAACCAGCAAGATCGGACCATTACAACATTTTGCTCTGAAACTCTTTCATTTAGGAAGCTAAATTCGTGAAAATGTGATTAATATCTTATTTCACCCGCTTTTTTAAGAATATTATATATAAATGTTATTTCATAAAAAGTGTTACCTTTCATTTCAGATAATTCTTTAAGCGGTGCGGTGGTTTCCTTCCGCCTCACAGTCGGGTATACATATGTGCATGTCGGAGAAATACAGCTAAAAGTTAAGTGACGGCTAAGGGGAATAGAAAACAACAAAATCTCAACTAAACCAAAACACAGTAAAACAAAAACAAAATGGGGCGACAGCTGCGGCCTTATGCGCTCGCGACGCTATTCTGCTTAGTGTTCATAGCGAAGGTGAGTATGTATTCTAATACATACATATACATATATGTATGTAGATACTTGCATATAACCGATATAAAATGCTAATAAACAATAGGTCAAATGCTGTAAAAGAAGAAGCTTAATGTCGCAAATTGGCGCCTACGTTTTATCTTTTTGTCAATGAACATACAGACATACATACATACATACGTG
>NW_023458565.1:17695475-17705292 GCF_013731165.1 Rhagoletis pomonella
GCTGTGCGACAATTTTAGGGTGATGGAATCTAACGCGGAAGCGACCAACACAGATCGATAGTACTTGACTAGGATAACAAAAAAAAAAAACAAAAAGGTTGTTACTAGGACAAGTGCTGTTTTATGCACGAACCTAGGAGTTTCCCTTTTTTATTTTTCGGTGCTTACTACGTTCGGCATTAAAAACAATTTTTTAAATAGTTTTACATACAGGAATAATCAAAATACCTACTTAGCAAAAGTTGAATGACCTTTCGTGTTTTAATTTACTGACATTAGGGTGATAAGAACTGAGATCTAGGGGCAAGTTCTAGAACGGGGTACTTGAGATCAATGAACTTTGGTACAAACTAATTTTCTCCTCGATACAAGAACATCGATATATAATACTTTAAGATCCCACTGTAAATGCTAAGGAAATAACGGAAAATGTAAAAAAAGCGACCCATACGTTTGGCCAAAATTTGAATTTACATGAATAAATTTAAAAAATTCAAAAAAGTGTCAAATGTTTGTGATTAAAAGAAAAAGTTTCAAGCTCTGGTAGTAACCCCTAAGAATTTGTTTTAAAATTTTGAAATATTCGTGGACGCCTTTATTTTGTATGTAGAACAAAATTTAGATGTTATTTTTAAGGACCATCCTAATGTACACATATGTATGTGCTATGTACGTGCATCTGTTCATAAACACACATTCGCAATCTACTATTTTGCTTTAGCACCATAAGCTGCAACTTTACATGCTGGCATTTAACTTTTAGAGAGGATTGGCTAGAAGTAGTACGCAACATAAGATTCTCCATTGCAAAGCAATTGTAAGTGTTTCTGCATATCTTGAAGGTGCTCTTCAGTTAATCAACCGTTAAGCTAGACTGTTTGGTGGTATCTCCACACATCGAATAATCTTGGTTAAGCATGCTAGTGTCAAAAGTTTATGAGTGTTTATATGTACTTACTCATAAAATGATGAAATGCTTCGATTATTAGTATACATATGTATGTACATAAAACTCTACAGAAGATTTTTATGCGTTCACTATAGTTTTTTTATACATTTTTTGTCACACTCGAGACAGATGAAGTAAACCGACCGATAGGGTATATGACACAATATGTACACTTGTTTTCTAAACATATCGCACATACTTTTGATGAGCAGTCACGTTGATACTATACATATGTACTTATGAACAAACTCCTACATTTGTGGCAATAAGAATACGCCGTAGTTGGATAGTAAATACGGGTTTCCCAAACATGTTCACTCCGGCGTAGGAATGCGACATTAATCGGTCAATTAATGTGATGATTAATCATATTCCTGATTAATCAAATATTTTTACTAATCAGTTTATATGCAAATTCAGTTTAATTAAAAAATAATAATTGAAATCTGAGTAACTTTGTTCATTTCCTTCAAGTTTGCTTTCAAAGCAACTGAAAATTTTCTTTATATCATAATATGTATGTACAATATTTTTTTTTTAATAAAACAAAATCAGATCTAATCAGGTTATGATTAATTAGTTCTGACATTAATAGAATTAATTAGAACCTGATTAATCGAACCTGATAAACGCAATCAATCGGGAAACTAATCACTTTGGTTAATCAAAAATGATTACTCTTTGGTTAATTAGGCTTCGATTAATTAGCTTGTTCGATTAATTAATTACACGCACATCCATACTCCTGCGCCTTTTTATGTACATACATACATACACTGCCGGCAAAAAGTATTGGCACAGCTGCTTTTTTAATATATATGCAACAATTTTTATCGTAATATTTTTACGCCATTTTTTTTTATAAAAATATGGTTCATTCTACAAAAAGAAACATAAAAATATAATTTCCAAACTTTGTACAAAACTCGCGAAAATTCTGCAAATTTTCATGCAAATTTTCAACTTTTTAATCAGATTTTTTAGAATTTTTTTAAGTATGCAGATTTGTAGCCCAATCAATTTTATTGTAATAAAATTGTAAAAGTTCTAAGTAGCTACGAATTACCGTTGATTTTTGGCAATTTTTTTCACGCAGTCTCTTCCATACAAAAAATTTTTTCGAAAATACTTTATATTAAAAAATGCAAAACCCCTTCAACAAAAAAAATTCTCAAATATCAATGCGGTTTTTGACTAACTCCGAACTTGCATTTTTTATACTAGAATTTAATGGGCTACAAAACCGCATACTCAAGAAAACTCGAAAAAATCTGATTAACAAGTTGAAAGTTTGCATGAAAATTTATTGAATTTTCGCGAGTTTAAAAAAAAAAATCATAAATTATAGTTTTATGTTTTTTGTTGTAGAATGAACCATACTTTTATAAAATATTAGCGGAAAAATATTAGAATAGAAACTGGTGCATATATTGTGCAAAACTCACTGTTCCAATACTTTTTTCCGGCAGTATACATATGTATATTCCAAATATAAAATTTTTTGAGGAGTTATTTCCTTTCGTGTATATGATATACATTTCAAATATGAACCAAATCGGACTATAAATACGGGGTTTCCAAGTATCTCGACTCCTGCGCCACCTAGCGGACTAATTCATCTTTCATATTACAATTTCAATTCTCGAGCCCATCGGGAAGTTTGTTAAAAATTCATTGTCACATTTGACCGAAACAAAGATGCTTACATACATTCATCGACAGGGGGAGTCTTCATTGTCCCCAAGGTTCTAGACACCAGTCACCAGTTCGTCGTTGTTCTTAATATAGGAATTCAGCTTGGTCTCAGAACATTCCGGCACACCTGAACGCAGCGTGGCTCCATAGGCAGCATAAGGCTCACCTAAGTTCGACAATTTACTCGGCGGAAGTACACGGTTCAATTGCTCACGAGTGTACATCTGTTGAGATGTGCTCTCTGAGGGAAGGGGCGAAAGTCGAGCTGGTTTTCTGTTGTGATGGCAGGTCTCCTTGAGTAGTGATCCGAGTCACTGCTACTCCACAGCCACTTAGCTTGTTGAATCTCTTTCATACCTCCTTTTCCGGACTCTACGAAGTCAATCAGACTCAGTTAGACGTTCCGTCGTGGAGGCTAAATTTTTTGCCCCCCTGACCAAAAATTATTTCCGTGAGCACCCTGGAATTGACTGGAGCTAACGACAGTACTTAACGACAAAGTCTTTTTTACTTCTAAATCTTAGTATTTAGTATAGTCGAACAACTGTAACTGGATACCCAAAGGCCCCACTATAAACTGAATATAGTATGTATGCAGGTGGATTTCACTGTACATATCGCACATCTTCTTCAAAAATGGCACAACTCAAAAATCCTACCCGAAAATATAAGTGCTTGTGGATGATACAGATACAACACAATGAATACAAAACCTGGTACAATAACTAGCAGTTTTCTGGTTTTAATTCATTTTAGATAAATCCTACTAATTGATTTATGCAAAAACATTACTCAATTTTTTTTTTTTTAGTTGTGCGCCTTTTGAAGAAGCTGTGCGATATATGTATTATATTTAAGGTAGATTAACGATAAGTGCTAGAAAAAATCTCTGCATTTTGGTTTAAGCAAACTTTTCGTTTTATTCACCATTTCGGATTTGATATCAACACAGCTACCAACAGCTCGCATGCATGTACATACATCTACTCATACATTTTTATGTGCATAGATTGCATGCCTATTTTGCCATTCGTTCAATTGGCGCTTCGCAGTTATGCTCTGATTTGTAAAGTTTTAACTTTCTTTTACAAATACATATTTTTTCGCGCATAATTAATCACAAGACATACTACCTTCTTGCTTCAAGTGCCAGAGTTTACAAACTCAGGCACACATGCATACATACATACATATATGTATGTACATTTGTTTGTGTCCTTAATTTACAAATTTTGCTTTTAAACACGAAACAAAAAATTTAGGCGTTGCTTCGGCAGATGTATGCAGATAGATAGCTGTACAATATGATAACTTCAGGGCCAGTTATTTCTTGTTATAGTTAATTTTAATAAGCTTATTTTTATGTGATAAAAGGTGCTTTGATATGAAACATTTTTCCTTTTAGTAGGGATAAAGTTTACTCTGGTAATACTGGCAGCAATTAACCAGTTAAGTTTCTTTTTGCATAACGTTAAAACGAATATTATATCGATAACTACTGGAGGGTATATCGACCGTTACATGACTAACGAAATCGAATATGGTATATATAATTATGTATGTATATCGAAAACCATTTCGGTAATCGTATCGATAAATACAACGATAAAAATATCGATATATTTTTTTTCACCATTTCAGTACAATCATCTAATATATTTGACAAACTTTTTTTTGTACTTAAATCTCTCTTCTTCTTAAATAAGAGCTTTTGTTTTTAAAATAACAGTTGCTTTGAGAAAAGTATACAATTCTTATTTACTGCATTTCTTTTACTGTCTTTTCGGGATGCAGTTGATCGTGTTTTTTCACAAAAGTGAAAAGTGTCACAAAAGCTGATATTAAATAGTGTAATATATAGGAACAAATTAACTATTTTTCGGTGGAATTGAGATCCGAAAAAAAACGTTAAATGTTATTCTCAGATTTGAAATATATTTCGCAAAAGCAAAAAGAAAAATTATTAATATCACATCCCTGTCTAAAAATCTAGGGTACTACTGTCCAATATAAAGGACGCTGAACAACAACGCTGAATATAAAATTTTTGATTGTATTTTTGGAATCGATGACCCAAAATTAGCCGGTAAACAAATTTTCAGATTTTCAGCGGCTGATTTTTTGTACTGAGAGGGTTAATTAAGTTCTTACAAAGTGTTTAAATGTAACCGTTTTCTTTATTAAAACTTGGCTCAAAAAGTAATGAACAGATTTCAATCGAATTTGTACAGTATATTCTTTAGATTTTTGGCACGGATTTTTTAATATGCTAGGTGTCGCATGAGTCGAGTTATTCAGAAAATGATGAAATTAGAAATGTATCTATAATGGGGTGTGATGAAAAATACTTCAACGAAAAATTAGTCCACTAGGTGACGCTAGAGGTGAGATATTCATTAAACTCTATTTACCGTTCGATTTTGATGAAATTAAAACAGGTACCGAGAAGTATGATCGAAACTAAACGTCGAAAACCGAAATGAGAACAAAACCTTCGGTAGTGTTTGTACAAGAACGAAAGTGAGAACAAAACTGTCGGGAACGTTCTCAACAGGAAGTATATAAAAACAAACGCCTAGGGGACGTTTTCAAAATGACCAAAATACGAACAATACTTTCGGGAATATTTTTAAGGGAAACAACTCTCCGAAACGTTCTGACAAAGAACAAAAAGGGAATCAAAGTCTAAGGAACTTTTTCTTATGTCTCAGGAAAGTTCTGACAGAGAACGAAACGGGAACAAACTACTCGCGTAAAATGGAAGCGAGAACAAAATTTTTCTGATAGCGTTGCATTAGTTTAAAATGTTTAAATATTAAAATTAATCAAAAAAGAACTGAAAGATAATTATGGAAATTAAGTAAACGAAAGACTTAAGAAACGAAGTTTTCTTGCACGGAAAATGGAAATCTTTGCCATAAATGGACAGTTTAGCTAAAAGTTGAAATGAGCCAGTTTCCTCTCATGGCTCCCAATGAAACGATTTTTTATCACCCGGACGGACGTCCCTCTTATTCTTAATGCTAAGTTCTCAAAACTTTTGTTCTCCATTTGTTCTCTAGCAAAACGTTCCCCAGACTTGTGTTCTTATTTGATCCTCCTTGAAAACGTTCTCGATATTTTCGTTCTTATTTCGTTCTAAATGAAAACGTTCCAAAAATGTTCGTTCCCATTCTGTTCTTATTGAGAAGTTCTTGAATATTTGTTCTCATTTTGTTCTTTACGAAAACGTTCCCGAGTCTTTTGTGCGCTTTTTGTTTCCATTCAAACTGCTCTCATACTTTTGTTGTCGTTTGGTTCTTTTGTTGAATACTTCGCTTAATTTATGGCTGGAGGTTCACAGAGCGGCCTCTTTTATTGCTCTTAATTTTGCCTGACAAACGCCACAGCTCTGCCAATTTGACTCTTGAAATTCACATCAGCATGTGCATAACGCACAATACATAAGTACATACGTTACATTTTACATGGATATACATATCTACATATGTACATACACAGATAAATTGCAGCTTCACATCTGCAACATATTTTTCAATCGAAAATATTTTTCACTCTCTTTTTTTCATTTTCTTTGTTTATTTTTGTTATTATCTTTTTACGAGTTTTCGCCCCAAACCACTTTCGATTTTAACATTCCGACATAAAGACCGAAAATTTGTAACACCAGCAACAACTATTACGCACCTACATACATTTACCGTTGAAATAATAGGGTATTGTACTTACATATATGTATATGTATGTATGTACATACAAACGTATGTAGGTACATACATATGTGTGTTCACTCTCAAAAGTCACATCCGCTTCGTCTGTACATATCGGCCAAGCTGAAGCTGATAGCTTACCAAAGCGTCTGTCGAAAATTTCTACAATAACAAAAGTGTAGATTATCTTTTCAGCGTTATAGGTACATTCATACGAACATTAGTATTTACATACATACATATATAGTAAAATGAATAAGAAAACATGCGAGTATACTATGTATACTAGCTATGTATATGTACATATATCTGTTGTAAATATTTGTTAATGTAAGCTGCGTTTACTTCATACCTCAGCCATGGTTAATTTACCTATGTTTTGGGAATTAACTTTCAGCAGCAGAGGCTGGGAATAGGCATACGAAGACTTGGATGATATA
The DNA here is from genome assembly GCF_013731165.1 of Rhagoletis pomonella. Taxonomy (NCBI): domain Eukaryota; kingdom Metazoa; phylum Arthropoda; class Insecta; order Diptera; family Tephritidae; genus Rhagoletis; species Rhagoletis pomonella. The sequence continues at coordinate 17,702,270 of NW_023458565.1, forward strand.
TATTGTATGTATGTATGTACATTAGGATGGGCAGATTTTAGTGGATCTATCAAAACCAAATCGGATGATATCAATGTTGATAATAATGACCGTATTGTTACGATAACGATAAATTACTAAAAAATTTCGATAATAAATCGATAACGGATGGGTATATATGTACATATGTACCTACATATGCATACATATGTATATATGTATGTATATGTACCTGTTTACATCGATAACCGATAAATCAATAAATATGCGTAAAAATGTGAAATCTACATCAAAATGCATTGGTATTAAAATGATGTATATTTTTTCAGAACATATGTAATTTAAGGACAAAAATTAAAAAGCAAATTTCTCTTCCAAAAACAAGTCCCTCGAAACTCCCGAACGATTAAATCATTCATATCCGTTTTTTAGTATTTTCGGTATAACGGATTAATGGAAACCCGTTCCATAGAAATGTATATAACAATTTCGTTAATGTCGGATTTGAACTTTATCGATGAGCTGCAATAGAGATGTGAGTTTCCCTCGATTTATATAATCTTATACACAGTTCAAATATTTATATCTGAATACAATTACCACTTTTAACCGACAAAATCGTCAATACTTATGTATGTATTGTATCGTCCAAATTCCATTGCATATCATTCAAAATTACCGAATTAGCCCGAAATTTCGATCAAAAAATTGATCACTAATGATAAAAAAAAAATCGAAAAAGAACCAAATATGATTCAAACAATTTAAATCTGAAAATAATATATTGACCATATGTTACCGAAAAAATAACTTCTATAATACTATTTAGATCAAAAATTACAAGACTCTCTACAAAAATTCGAATGCTCTTTCCCTAGAAAATGAAATTGTTACCATTAGATAGATATTTTCACGATGATGACATACATACATATATAGTAAAATGAATAAGAAAACATGCCCGTATTGTTACAGTTCTGAAAAAAGGGCAATCGAAACTGTGTAGAGCCGAGGTATCAGAGAAATCCTTAACTAGATCAAGAAAGAAATTGCATTTTTTGTTTGATCAATCTGTAACTCATCAGAACATCGCACATAGGGGTATTTGGCCGATTTTGGCGGCCAAAATTATATTTATGAAAATTTTAACTCAAAATGCTTAGAAACGACGTGTTACGATATTTAAAATTGTAAATACCAAAATAACGAAAATAAAGTTGCTTAAAGTTTGACATCGATAGATCCATGTTATCGTGGTCCGATTGTAGAAACATCGATACCTAAGTGTTGGTATCGGCGAGGAGAAGGTTTATATCTAGGTTAGAACATAAAAAGCGTTGCCACCTGCTAAAAAATTGAATGACATTAAGTTATACGAATTGCTACAATATGGGTGTCAATCGAAATGGTTTTGAAAAGGCTTTATTTCTAAACAACATGTGGGAGGGTTACCATCTGTTTAAAAATTAAATTCAACTTTAATTTTAATTAATTTTAATATGGGTGTCAGAAGAAAAAGTTTAATAAGGTTATATGTAGTTTGAAACTAGCTTGAACAGGGCTGCCACCTGTTTAAAAATTAGATTCAATGTAAATAATAGGTTAAATTAATTATAACGAATTTGGTGTCACACTTTCGATTCGCTTCAAATTTATTTTATGGGTTCTACATATGAAATAAGCTAACACATGTACGGGGAATTTTTTTTTCATTTGATCTGTCTAAGTTTGAATTTTTTCGTGATTTTGACTAAACATGTACTTCTTCAAATCGTTATATCTCGGGTTCTGCTCACCGTAACGACTTCATCTTAACGTCGTTTTAGAGCTACATTTCTTTATATAAGATGGTCATGATTTGCAAAGTGAAGACCAGTAAATTAGGGATTTAAAATTACACCATCGTTATCCTCGTTTAATTCTCTATAAAAAACATGTTTCAAATAAATGGGCGTTTTTTAATAACTATTTTTAAAACATTTTTTTTTTTTATGTAGAGACGGTGTATTTTGTGAGAGGCAACAATTTTTTGTAATTTGTTTTCGAAAACTTGCTAAACATTTATTAAACACATCTAAAACCCAAATAAACAATTATCAACAAGGCACTTTGACAGTGCGGTGCGCGCGAATGAAAACAAAGAGGGATTAAAAAATAACGGAATCTAGTCAATAATTATATTCTCTTCACCCTAAATTCTGTTATAAAAGAAAACAGTTCGTTTGGAAAATTCGACTTTTGACCACCTAAATCGGCCAAATATCCCTCTGTGCATTGTGAAAATTCTATTGTATACAGATTGAAGGAATTCAATTAAAATTATTGTTAATTATAAGGCATTTATAGATGAATGTGCGAGGCTAGGCTAGAATAAACATGATAAGATGATTTTTGAGGTAATATTCCTTTCATATAAGCCCGGAAAAAAAGAAAAAAACAAGACATTTTTTTTGTTTTTTTTTGCTTTCCTTCGGCAAAAAAGTGAAATTTTAAAGTAGTTAAACGTGAACTATCTCTCTAACTTAAGCTTTACGTCCTGCTGTAAAGTAAAAATTGTTTCCTTATGTGTCCAATATAAATAATAGACAAACCCAAAGAAGGAGTTAATGGTCATAAAAACCGATCTGACCTAATGTATGAATATAAAATTGTATGTATGTTACAGACGAACATTGGGATTTTACTGCACTTTGGTCATTTTAGTTGTTCGTTGCTGCTCATTGTTCCTTTTTTTCTCTTTCTTAAAAAAATAAACGAATCTGTCGCACACGCCAGTTAATCTCGATTTTTTGTTTTTTTTTTGGTGGCGCGTTTACCTGAAACTTACAAACCACAAAATACAGCTGCATATAGCCGATATTTTTTCCTATCCTTACAATGGCGTTTAAGGTTTGAAACTTTTTGGCTGTTACCTCTTTCTCTTTGGTTAGCTGTTATGCAACTGTGTTATACTTCTGGCTTGGGTTTTTTGCTGAAGTCATTGTTTTTTTTTTTTTGGTGTTTTGTAACTTTTTCAGCAGCGAAGTGTATCGAATCTACTAAGG
>NW_023458565.1:17705392-17767439 GCF_013731165.1 Rhagoletis pomonella
CCTTAGTAGATTCGATACACTTCGCTGCTGAAAAAGTTACAAAACACACAAAAAAAAAGCAACAATGACTTCAGCAAAAAACCCAAGCCAGAAGTATAAGGTAACGAAATAAGCTGTAATCGTCACACAGTTGCATAACAGCTAACCAAAGAGAAAGAGGTAACAGCCAAAAAAAGTTTCAAACCTTAAACGCCATTGTAAGGATAGGAAACCATAACGGCTATATGCAGCTGTATTTTGTGGTTTGTAAGTTTCAGGTAAACGCGCCACCAAAAAAAAACACAAAAAATCGAGATTAACTGGCGTGTGCGACAGATTCGTTTATTTTTTTAAGAAAGAGGAAAAAAGGAACAATGAGCAGCAACGATCAACTAAAATGACCAAAATGCAGTAAAATCCCAATGTTCGTCTGTAACATACATACAATTTTATATTCATACATTAGGTCAGATAGGTTTTTATAACCATTAACTCTTTCTTTGGGTTTGTCCATTATTTATATTGGACACATAAGAAAACAATTTTTACTTTACAGCAGGACGTAAAGCTTAAGTTAGAGAGATAGGTCACGATTAACTACTTTAAAATTTCACTTTTTTTGACGAAGGAAAGCAAAAAAAAAAACAAAAAAAATGTTTGTTTTTTCTTTTCAGGGCTTATATGAAGGAATATTACCTCAAAAATCATCTTATCATGTTTATTCTAGCCTAGCCTCGCACATTCATCTATAAATGCCTTATAATTAACAATAATTTTAATTGAATTCCTTCAATCTGTATACAATAGAATTTTCACGATGCACAGAGGGATATTTGGCCGATTTAGGCGGTCAAAAGTCGAATTTTCCAAACGAACTGTTTTCTGTTATAACAGAATTTAGGGCGAGGAGAATATAATTATTGACTAGATTCCGTTGTTTTTTAATCCCTCTTTGTTTTCATTCGCGCGCACCACACTGTCAAAGTGCCGTGTTGATAATTGTTTATTTGGGTTTTAGATGTGTTTAATAAATGTTTAGTAAGTTTTCGAAAACAAATTACAAAAAGTTATTGCCTCACAAAATAAACCGTCTCTTCATAAAAAAAAATGTTTTAAAAATAGTTATTAAAAAACGCCCATTTATTTGAAACATGTTTTTTATAGAGAATTAAACGAGGATAACGATGGTGTAATTTTAAATCCCTAATTTACTGGTCTTCACTTTGCAAATCAACTTCAAAAATTCAACTGTTAATTCAACTGTTAATAGCTAAGTTAGCTTTCGGACAATCATGCCCATCTTATATAAAGAAATGTAAAGCCCGTTTCTTTAGCTCTAAAACGACGTTAAGATGAAGTCGCTAATATGAGCAGAACCCGAGATATGTATAACGATTTAAGGAAGTACATGATTAGTCAGAATCACGAAAAAATCCAAACTTTGACAGATCATATCTCCGAAGAAAAAATTTAAAAAAAAATTCCACGAATACGTGTTAGCTTATTTCATATATAGAACCCGCAAGAAAATTTGAAGCGAATCGAAAGTGTGACACTAAATTTCTTATAATTAATTTAGCCTATTATATACATTGAATTTAATTTTTAAACAGGTGGCAGCCCTGTTCAAGATAGTTTCAAACTACATATAACCTTATTAAACTTTTTCGTCTGACACCCATATTGTTATATTGTTTCAGTTACGTAATTCCCTGGAATTAAAGTTGAATTTAATTTTTAAACAGATGGCAATCCTCCAGTAACGATTGTTTTGAAATAAAGCCTTGTCAAAACCATTTCGATTGACACCCATATTGTAGCGATTCGTTTATCTTAATTGCATTTAATTTTTTAGCAGACGGCAACCTTTTTTATGTTCTAACGATTTTAGCGATCACAAATATTAGTTATTTTGTGAAAATTTTCGATGCATACATATTAGTTAGTTCTTAGGATTTTTTTTTTTATTAATTTTGGTTGATATATTCTTAGCGATAAAAAGTAGTGATTATCTTCAGTTTTCGCGATCATATGTGTTCGCTTTTGAGTTTTTTCGATCAGATCTGGTCGACATATTTGATTAAGTTGTTCGTTCACATTTGGTCGTTATCTTGTCTTTTTTCGATAATTTTTAATAGATGTATTGATACATTTATACATATATTTATAATTTTTTTCGATAATATTAAAGCGATTCAATGAATGATTTATCGATAAAAATATAAGTCCCCCTCATGTTTAAAATTTTCCCCACAGTTTTGATCGGAATTTCGGGCTAATTCGGTAATATTGAACGATATATGTACATAAGTATTTTGTCGAGTAGTAATTGCATTCAGATATAAATATTTTCCAAAATATTTGAACTATAAGATTATTTAAATCGAGAGAAACTCATATCTAATATTACCTATTGCAGTTGATCGATAAAGTTTAAATCCGAAATTAACAAATTGTTATATACTTTTTTATGGAACGGTTTTTCATTAATCCGTTATACCGAAAATACTAAAAATCGGATATGAATGATTTAATCGATCGGGAGTTTCGAGGGACTAATTTTTGGAAGAGAAATTTACCGATTAATTTTTATCCTCGAATTGCATATATTCTGAAAAAATATACATCATTTTAATAGCAATGTATTTTTATTTAGATTTTTCACATTTTTACGCATATTTATTGATTTATCGGTTATCGATGTAAACAGGTACATATACATACATATATACATAGGTATGCATATGTAGGTAAATATGTACATATATACCCATCCGTTATCGATTCATTATCGAAATTGTTATTTAGTAACTTATCGTTATCGTAACAATACGGTCATTAATATCAATATTGATATCATCCGATTTGTTTTTGATACATCCACTAAAATCTGCTCATCCTAATGTACATACATACATTCAATATATATCATCCAAGTCTTTCGTATGCCTATTCCCAGCCTCTGCTGCTGAAAGTTAATTCCCAAAACTTAGGTAAATTAACCATGGCTGAGGTATGAAGTAAACGCAGCTTACATTAACAAATATTTACAACAGATATATGTATGCACATACATAGCTAGTATATGTACATAGTATACTCGCATGTTTTCTTATTCATTTTACTATAAACATATGTATGGGTGTAAATACCAATGTTCGTATGAATGTACCTATAACGCTGAAAAGATAATCTACACTTTTGTTATTGTAGAAATTTTCGACAGACGCTTTGGTAAGCTATCAGCGTCAGCTTGGCCGATATGTACGGACGAAGCGGATGTTGTGACTTTTGAGAGTGAACACACATATGTATGTACATACATACATTTGAACATACATACATATCCATATATGTAAGTACAATACCCTATTATTTCAACGGTAAATGTATGTAGGTGCGTAATAGTTGTTGCTAGTGTTACAAATTTTCGGTCTTTATGTCGGAATGTTAAAATCGAAAGTGGTTTGGGGCGAAAACTCGTAAAAAGATAATAACAAAAATAAACAAAGAAAATGAAAAAAAGAGAGTGAAAAATGTTTTCGATTGAAAAATATGTTGCAGATGTGAAGCTGCAATTTATCTGTGTATGTACATACATATGTAGATATGTATATCCATGTAAAATGTAACGTATGTATGTATGTATGTGCGTTATGCACATGCTGATGTGAATTTCAAGAGTCAAATTGCATTTTTCAGGCAAAATTAAGTGCAATAAAAGTGGCCGCTCTGTGAGTCATAACCTCCACCCATAATACAAACGAAGTATTACTCTTGCCAACAGGTGGCATTACTTTGGGCTCGTTGAGTAATGGAAAAGTAGAGTGTGTATGTTGTAGAGTTTCTACTTCCGTGTTGCAGCCAAAGCTAAATCATTAGTTTATTACACATCGTCGCAAAAATCATAGACATTTTCTTTAAGAGACTCCCCCGAATTATAGAAGATAGAAAACTTGGACTTACTCAATCATCAATCAGGGTTCAAAAAAGTCCATGGTACTGCATTTATCGACATTTCAAAAGCATTTTATCGCGTCTGATACGATTAATTACTGTACTCTTCCAGCCAAGTACATAACTGTGGTCACAAGCAATTACCGCCTAAGCCGACTTAAGACAGAATGGAGTTGTATATGCTATCGAACTCTTCAACCACTATTCCATGCGTATGTGAAATCCCCATTTCGCAAGCTAGGCTACTTAAAAAGTTATTGGCGAAAATATTTTAGTTTCCCCATAAGGCTAGCATTACAATCCAAACGTTTAAAACGTTTTTTCTCGAATTCAGGTTTTTCGACTTAGTCGGTTATTGCTGATGACCACAGATATTATACTCGTGCATTCATCCACTTCTATCTGCTAGACTGCTTTGTCTTTAAACGTAGAGCAGTTCGCTTCGTAGGCAAACCACAAGGCAGTGATCCGAACCCATACTACATATATCTTGTCTACACACACCACCCTTTGATATATATTATCGGAATCGGACTATAACTACGGATTTTTAGTTATGCACGAGAACATAATGTAATGTCAAGCGCACAAAAACTCGGGAACGTTTTCGTAAAAAACAAAATGGGACAAATATTCAAGAACTTCTCAATAAGAACAGAATGGAAACGAAAATTTTTGGAACGTTTTCATTTAGAACGAAATAATAACGAAAATATCGAGAACGTTTTCAAGGATGATCAAATAAGAACACAAGTCTGGGGAAAGTTTTGCTGGATAACAAATCGAGAACAAAAGTTTTGAGAACTCATCCTTAAGAATAAGAGGGACGTCCGTCCGGGTGATAATAAATCGTTTCATTGCGATCCATGATTGTTAATTCTAAGTCAGAGGAAACTGGTTCATTTCAATTTCCAGACCGTTTACCATTAAGCTAAACTGTCCATTTATGGAAAAAAAATTTGAAAAGTTCGTTGCTTAAGTCTTTCGTTTACTTTTCGTTCCTTTTTGATTAATTTTAATATTCAAACATTTTAAACTAATGCAACGGTAAGAGAAGAATTTTGTTCTCGCTTCCATTTTACGCGAGTAGTTCAGGGAAAATTTGTTCCCGTTTCGATCTCTGTTAGAACTTTCCTGATACATAAGTTCCAAATGTTGTTGTTCGAGAGAAAGTTCGTTAGACTTTTGTTCTTTGTCAGAATGTTTCGGAGAGTTTTTTGCCTTAAAAATATTCCTGAAAGTATTGTTCACATTTTGTTCACTTTGAGAACGTTACCGACAGTTTTGTTCTCACTTTCGTTCTTGGGCAAACACTACCGAAGGTTTTGTTCTCATTTCGGTTTTCGACGTTTAGTTTCGATCATACCTTTTGTTCTCGGTACCTGTTTTAGTTTCATCAAAACCGAACGGTAAATAGATTTTAATGAATATCTCACCTCTATCGTCACCTAGTGGATTAATTTTTCGTTGAAGTATTTTTCGTCATGCGACACATGCGACACCTAGCATATTAAAAAATCCGTGCCAAAAAACTAAAGAATATAGTGTACAAATTCGAAAATCTGTTCATATATTTTGAACCAAGTTTTAATAAAGAAAACGGTTACATTTAAACACTTTGTAAGAACTGAATTAACTCTCTCAGTACAAAAAATCAGCCGCTGAAAATCTGAAAATTTGTTTACCGGCTAATTTTGGGTCATTGATTCCAAAAATACGATCAAAAATTTTATATTCAGTGTTTTTGTTCAGCGTCCTTTATACAGTGGTACCCTAGATTTGTAAACAGGGATATTAATAATTTTTATTTTTTCTTTTGCGAAATATATTTCAAAACTGAGAATAACATTTAACTTTTTTTTCGGATCTCAATTCCACCGAAAAATAGTTAATTGCTTCCTATATATTACACTATTTAATATCAGCTTTTGTGAAACTTTTAACTTTTGTGAAAAAACACGATCAACTGCATCCCGAAAAGACAGTAAAAGAAATGCGGTAAATAAGAATTGTATACTTTTCTCAAAGCAACTGTTATTTTAAAAACAAAAGCTCTTATTTAAGAAGAAGAGAGATTTAAGTACAAAAAAAGTTTGTCAAATATATTAGACGATTGTACTGAAATGGCGAAAAAAAATATATCGATATTTTTATCATTGAATTTATCGTTGCATTTACCGAAATGGTTTTCGATATACATAATTATCGATACATATTCGATTTCGTTAGTCATGTAACGGTCGCGATATACCCTCCAATATCTTGTAGTTATCGATATAATATTCGTTTTAACGTTATGCAAAAAGAAATTTAACTGGTTAATTGCTGCCAGTATTACCAGAGTAAACTTTATCCCCACTAAAAGGAAAAATGTTTCATATCAAAGCACCTTTTATCACATAAAAATAAGCAAATTAAAATTACCTATAACAAGAAATAACTGGCCCTGAAGTAATCATATTGTACAGCTATGTAGCTACATTAGGGTGGTCCAAAAACAGTAAAGTCGGAATTGTAATGCTCTCACCCCCTATGATTGTTCTATATCGAAAAAGTATACCCCTATTTTTTTATTTTGAAATCAAAAAATATTTAGAGGTCGCTCAAAGTTTTCCATGTATTTTTATATGGAGAAAAAACAACTTTTCGTAGAAATGGTATAGAATTCTTGAAAATAAATATTTTTCAACCGGAAAACTCTTGTTCTCTTCAAAAGACTTTCAATGTTAATACCCAATTGTTTATTTAACCATTTTTTTAATACTAACGATTTTTTATTGGTCCCCTATTGCATTTTTCGGGTTTTTGTAGGTTTATGGCGGACCTATAAATTATAGTTGCGATGAAAAAATGGTTAAGTAAACAATTAGATACTATTATTGGAAATCTCCTGCAGATAAACAGAGTTTTCCGATAGAAAAATATTGCTTTTTAAGGATTCTATACCATTTGTAGGAAAAGCTGTTTTTCCCAAAAAAAAAAATACATGGAAGACTTTGGGCGCTTTGAGCGACCTCTAAATGTTTTTTGATTCCAAAATAAAAAAGGGGTATATTTTTTTTTTGGTACAGAACCATTTTAGGGGGTGAGAGCGTAAAAATTCCGACTTTACTTTCTCACATGCATTTTTGGACCACCCTAAGCTATGTACATAAATCTACCGAAAAAGGCCTACATTTTTTGTTTCGTGTTTAAAAGCAAAATTTGAAAATTAAGGACAAAAACAAATGTACATATATGTATGTATGGAGATATGTATGCATGTGTGCCTAAGTTGCAGCAAGAAGGTAGTATGTCTTGTGATTAATTATGCGCGAAAAAATATGTATTTGTAAAAGAAAGTTAAAACTTTACAAATCAGAGCATAACTGCGAAGCGCCAATTGAACGAATGGCAAAATAGGCATGCAATCTCTATGCACATAAAAATGTATAAGCAGATGTACATATTTATGAACATAAGTATGTATGTACATACATGCAGGCGAGCTGTTGGTAGCTGTATTGAAATCAAATTCGAAATGGTGAATAAAACGATAAGTTTGCTTAAACCAAAATACAGAGATTTTTTCCAGCACTAATCGTTAATCTACTATCTTAAATATAATGCATATATCGCACAGCTTCTTCAAAAGGCGACCAACTAAAAAAATAAATAAAAATTAGGGTAATTTTTTTTTGCATAAGTCAATTAGTAGGATTTATCTAAAATGAATGAAAACCAGAAAACTACTAGTTATTATATCTGTTTTTGTATTCATTGTGTTGTATCTGTATGATCCACAAGCACTTATATTTTCGGGTAGGATTTTTGAGTTGTGCCATTTTTGAAGAAGATGTGCGATATGTACAGTGAAATCCACCTGCTTACATACTATATTCAGTTTAGAGTGGGGCCTTTGGGTATCCAGTTACAGTTGTTCGACTATACTAAATACAAAGATTTAGGCGTAATAAAGACTTTGGCGTTAAGAACTGTCGTTAGCTCCAGTCAATTCCAGGATGCTCACGGAAATAATGTTTGGTCAGGGGGGCAAAACAATTAGCCTCCACGACGAAACGTCTAACTGAGTCTGATTGACTTCGTCGAGTCCGTAAAAGGAGGTATGGAAGAGATTCAACAAGCTAAGTGGCTGGCGAGTAGCAGTTACTCGGATCACTACTCAAGGAGAGCTGCCATCACAACAGAAAACCGGCAACTTCACAACTCGACTTTCGCCCCTTCCCTCAGAGAGAACATCTCAACAGATGTACACTCGTGAGCAATGGAATCATCTATCTGGTTCCATGGGTACTTTGGTCGAGTAAATTGTCGAACTTAGGTGAGCCTTATGCTGCCTATGGAGCTACGCTGCGATCAGGCGTGACGGGATATGAGAGAAAAAGAGACGCGTAATACTTGAAGGATGACATGGAATGTTCTGAGACCAAGCTGAATTCCTATATTAAGAAGAACGACGAACTGGTGACTGGTGTCTAGAACCTTGGAGACAATGAAGACTCCCCCTGTCGATGAATGTATGTAAGCATCTTTGTTTCGGTCAAATGTGACAATGAATTTTTAACAAACTTCCCGATGGGCTCGAGAATTGAAATTGTAATATGAAAGATGAATTCGTCCGCTAGGTGGCGCAGGAGTCGAGATACTTGGAAACCCCGTATTTATAGTCCGATTTGGTTCATATTTGAAATGTATATCATATACACGAAAGGAAATAACTCTTCAAAAAATTTTATATTTGGAATATACATATGTACACTGCCAGAAAAAAGTATTGGTACAGCGAATTTTGCAAAATATATGCACCAGTTTCTATTCTAATATGTTTCCGCTAATATTTTATAAAAATATGGTTCATTCTACAACAAAAAACATAAAACTATAATTTCTGATTTTTTTTTTGTAAAACTCGCGAAAATTCAATAAACCATATTAAAAAAAAAAATGGCGGAAAAATATAACGATAAAAATTGATGCATATATAATAAAAAAGCAGCCGGCAGTGTATGTATGTATGTACATATGTATGAATATGGATTACCTACATAAAAAGGCGCAGGAGTATGGATGTGCGATTAATTAATTAATCGAACAAGCTAATTAATCGAAGCCTAATTAATCAAAGAGTAATCATTTTTGATTAATCAAAGTGATTAGTTTCCCGATTGATTGCGTTTCGATTAATCAGGTTCTAATTAATTCTATTAATCACAAAACTAATTAATCAAAAAAAATATTGTACATACATATTATATTATAAAGAAAATTTTCAGTTGCTTTGAAAGCAAACTTGAAGGAAATGAACAAAGTTACTCAGATTTCAATTATTATTTTTTAATTAAACTGAATTTGCATATAAATTGATTAGTAAAAATATTTGCTTAATCAGGATTATGATTAATCAAAACATTAATCGACCGATTAATCGCACATTCCTACGCAGGAGTGAACATGTTTGGGAAACCCGTATTTACTATCCGACTACGGCGTTATCTTATTGCCACAGATGTAGGAGTTTGTTCATAAGTACATATGTATAGTATCAACGTGATTGCTCATCAAAAGAATGTGCGATATATTTAGAAAACAAGTGTACATATTTTGGCATATACCCTATCGGTCGGTTTACTTCATCTGTCTCGAGTGTGACAAAAAATGTATAAAAAAAAACTATCGTGAACGCATAAAAATCTTCTGTAGAGTTTTATGTACATACCTATGTATGTATGTATACTAATAATCGAGGCATTTCATCATTTTATGAGTAAGTACATATAAACACTCATAAACTTTTGACACTAGCATGCTTAACCAAGATTATTCGATGTGTGGAGATAGCACCAAACAGTCTAGCTTAACGGTTGATCAACTGAAGAGCACCTTCAAGATATGCAGAAACACTTACAATTGCTTTGCAATGGGTAATCTTATGCTGCGTACTACTTCTAGCAAATCCTCTCTAAAAGTTAAATGCCAGCATGTAAAGTTGCAGCTTATGGTGCTAAAGCAAAATAGTAGATTGCGAATGTGTGTTTATGAACGTATGCATGTATATAGCACATACATATCTTGTACATTAGGGTGGTCCTTTAAAATAACATCTAAGTTTTATTCTACATACAAAATAAAGACGTCCACGAATATTTCAAAATTTTAAAACAAATTCTTAGGGAACTTTTTCTTTTAATCTCAAACATTTGACACCTTTTTGAATTTTTTAAATTTATTCATGTAAATTCAAATTTTGGCCAAACGTATGGGTCGTTTTTTACATTTTCCGTTATTTCCTTAGCATTTACAGTGGGATCTTAAAGTATTATATATTGATGTTCTTGTATTGATGTCCATTGATCTCAAGAACCCCGATCTAGTACTTGCCCCTAGATCTCAGTTCTTATCACCCTAATGTCAGTAAATTAAAACACCAAAGGTCATTAAACTTTTGCTGAGAAAGTATTTTGATTATTCCAGTATGTAAAACTATTAAAAAAAAATTGTTTTTAATGCCGAACGTAGTAAGCACCGAAAAATCTAAAAAGGCAACTTCTAGCTTCGTGCATAAAAAAATTATTCTTTGAAGTTGCTTTGCAAAAATACTTTCGACTCGGCGATGTACGGCGAATACATATGCGTCGTTTAGGGTTTTCCAGAAGTGCCGTTATATGAAAATAGGCGTAGTTTTTGACCGATTTCGCCCATTTTCAGTACCAACAGCACTTGCCCTAGTAACAACCTTTTTGTTTTTTTTTTCTTTTGTTATCCTAGTCAAGTACTATCGATCTATGTCGGTCGCTTCCGCGTTAGATTCCATGGCCCTTAAATTGTTGCACAGCGTTATCGGTTATTTATGGTCGTTTTAATTTTTCTCTTTTCCACACCCTAGTTTTAATATACACAAATACTTGTATAAAATTATAAGTAAAACTTTAAACCAATAGCTGTTCAACAATCATTGCTTAATTCGCCACTGTGACTTATTAGTCAATGAACAGTTCGTAACGCAATCACCAATGTTTATCGTTTTTATAAGCATTCTGCACATCCATCTTAACTGCTGGTGCATTTTTGTCACACACGTATGTATGTATGTATGTATGTTTGTGTGTATGTTCATTGACATAAAGATAAAACGTAGGCGCCAATTTGCGACATTAAGCTTCTTCTTTTACAGCATTTGACCCATTGTTTATTAGCTTTTTATATCGGTTATATAGCAAGTATCTACATACATATATGTATATGTATGTATTAGAATACATACTCACCTTCGCTATGAACACTAAGCAGAATAGCGTCGCGAGCGCATAAGCCGGCAGCTGTCGCCCCATTTTGTTTTTGTTTTACTGTGTTTTGGTTTAGTTGAGATTTTGTTGTTTTCTATTCCCCTTAGCCGTCACTTAACTTTTAGCTGTATTTCTCCGACATGCACATATGTATACCCGACTGTGAGGCGGAAGGAAACCACCGCACCGCTTAAAGAATTATCTGAAATGAAAAATAACATTTTTTTATGAAATAACATTTATATATAATATTCTTAAAAAGGCGGGTGAGATAAGAGAGTAATCACATTTTCACGAATTTAGCTTCCTAAATGAAAAAGTTTCAGAGCAAAATGCTGTAATGGTCCGTCCTTGCCGGTTTCGATACATAAGCAATATGTTATAAAAAGGGGCGGGGCTTGCTTACCAAATATCCAGTACGGGGCTATTTTGCGTTCAACAGGCAGACAAATATACGGAAGGAGTGAGACCGATGGGGACATCTCGTCCTCCCGATCTCTTCTTCTTCTTGTACGTACAAACATCGGACAAAGATATAAATAAATATTGGGCAGTCGCGGAATAAAGAGGGCATTCACATAGTTTATCTATGCACCAGAATCCAGTTTTTGTTATTCTTATATCTGAATACTGGAAAAGAAAAACCGAACAAAAATTTTTCACTGTAGCAGCTTACTAGACACTGTCTAAATCAGTAAGGGTAATCACAATCAGGTGCATATGGTCCTGTATTTTCATATTTTGATGAATTTGCAAATTCACAACAATAAAATGAAAACTGTTGCCAAGGTATGTAGTTAGCATAAAATTTTAAAATGCACCAAAAAATGCAAATGCAAGACCCTATGCACCGGATTGTGATTAACCTTAGCGAAGTGTCTACATGTTGTCTCCATTCTTATCTAACGGCAGGCTTAGGATGTGAAGAGATGTTTGGTGTCGTTGGGGCATCTTATTCAAATTGGACTGATCAGTTTAAGCCAGGGACCCAGAATAATATTCATTTCATGGTGGAGTTCTAAAAAAGTCATCAAAATTTTCGTAAGAATTATAAAAGTCTTTTGATAATAATTAAGTGTGAGGAAAAATTTTAAAGTCATCGATAACTATTATTTTAAGACTTATATAATAAAAGTCTTTCATAATAATTATCGGCGAGATATATGTTTTTAAGTCTTCAAAGACTTTTATTTTGAGACTTATATTATAAAAGTCTTGTCATAATAATTATCATTGGGATAAATATTTTTAAGTCTTCAAAGACTTTTATTTTGAGACTTTTATTATAAAAGTCTTTTCATAATAATTATGAGTGCGAAAAAATTGTTTAAGTCTTAAAGAAAATGGGCTTGCTCAGAATCATTTCGGAATTAGTTCGGGGCTTGGTGGGGGGCCAGTTAGGGACTATTTTGGAACTAGTTGGGGAGTAGTTTCGGACTGGATTGGAACTATATTATATATATAGTCCCGAACTCGTCCCAAGCTAAGCCCCAACTGAACCCAAGCTACTCCCCAAACTATTCCCCAAATAGTCCCGAACTGGTCCCCAACTAGGCCTGAGCTGATCTCCAAATAACCCCGGAATGGTCCTCAACAAGCCTCGTTTTTTAAGATATAAAAAATTTTTCGCACTCATAATTATTATGAAACGGCTTTTATAATATAAGACTTTTATAAGACTTAATATAATAATTATTGATTGACTTTTCTTCTTTTCTCTTATAATAGTTATGTGTCTGGTTTAACCTGCCACAATAGCCAGAATTGCGTTCTGTCAAAGTATCGCTAGCCTCATGGACCAACTCGAACACTTCGTCTGTGATATGTGGCATTGGTATTCGGTGATAGAATTCATGGGCTAAGAGTTGACGAAGGTGTTGATTGATTATCGATGAATGACCTGTCTAAGTATACTATACGAGTATTTTTATAGCCGATCTGGTTACACGGATGGTGTGTTCTCATTCGGAAGGCAGTCGGTTCTATATGTAGTGTGAATATCGGTATCGTTTGCGAAAAACACGTATAAGTATATGGCAAACTTTATCGATATATTTATTGACAATGTTATCGATATATTTATAGATATTTACCTCGACAGAGTTATCGATATGCATGTTTGTCGATAGCTGTATTATCTAAATTGAATAATCTTTACCTTACTGAAATAACAAATTTTTCTCATCAAGAAATGTTTCTGATAAGGGAGTTCAGAGAAATTCGGCTAACCATATAAATTGGCCAGTAATTCTTTCTTGAAAAATATTTGTTTTTAGCAATTTTACCAACACGGCAAGTATTTTCCTCCCCTCCTTTGAGCTCTAAGGTTATTTAGCATATATTTTTGGCTGTTGTATTATAAATAATTCATTAACTAATCCATCAGTCATTAATTATTAAGACAAAAAATTATGCTATTTTTGAAATTTTACACATACATACATATATACATGCACATACATACATACATACTACATTGCAAAGACCTTTCTTAGTTTAAACCGCGATTTGCGGTTTGGCATTCACATTGCTAAGACATTGAAAAATTTACCGTTGCACAAATCAATGCGCGCGCTGTAGCGACAAAGTGAGAGCACTATGGACCACTTTCTATTTTCACTACAAAAGCAACAAATATGCAATGAATTCGACGACCGGCAACAACATAAAACGAAAGGCAGGCGACTGAATAATAAAAAAAAAAAAAACAAATAACAAAAAATGAACTAAGCAATTTGGTTTGTAAGCAATTGATAATACAGATGCAGATGCACAAACAAACAAGAGTGCTGCCCCTTGTACAGCTGCTGATGAGCACAAGAATGACTGTGATGCGTTTCAACAATGTGGCAGTTAAGACGGCAGAAGAAAAATTATTTAGTTAAAGCTGCAAAACATTCAAATTAACACCAACGCAAATGAGATATGTAAATAGTTCAAATACCGAATGACAGGTGTTCGTTTAAGTTTCGCAGGTACATATGTATTTATATTAGGTTGAGTTTTATGTTTGTTAGAGTACAACTCTACAACAAGATTTTCATAAAATTCTTGAAGTTAGCTTATTTTTTTTTAATTATTCTATAAGCTGTTTTGAAGCTTTGAAGTCGAACTTAATTCACCAGACATCTGTGACAAATCCACAAGCTCTATATGTTTAAAAAAAAAATAAAAAAAAAATTCTAGAAACGTAAGGATCCGTTCACACAGCAAGCCCAGCGGCGCTCATCGAAGCAAGGCAGGGCAAAGGAAAGTTGTTGGTGTTTACATTGAACGAAGCGGAGTGGAGCATTTTCTATGAAACGGCCGTAAAGATATTAATATTAATGAAAAGCGGCTGAAATATTTGCTCAATTTGCTGTAATTTCTTTCTCAAAAAATATATTTTTATTTAATTTTTTTGATTTTTTTGTTCGCATCAGCATCAAGAGGCTGAAAAATATAAAAGAAAATTTAAAATAAAAAATTCTTGGCTTTCATCCCAAAAACGCATCTGAAAAAGCTTGCTGTATGAACACTTTCATATGTACATATATTCTTCTTCTTTTTTTTGGCGCTGTAACCGCCTAAGCGATTTTGGCCGAGTTGCTAAGCGATTTTGGCCGAGTTGAACATATATTACAGTGCTCCAAAAAGCAGTAAAGTCTTCATTTTAATGCCGCCACCCCTTAGTTTTGTTTTATACTAAAAAAATATACCCCGTTTCTTTATTTTGAAATAAAAAAACGTTTAAAGAGTGCTCAAAGCGCTCAAAGTTTTCCATGTATTTTATATCGAAAAAAAAGCAACTTTTCGTAAAAATGGTATAGAATTCTTGAAAATCAAATATTTCGACTCTGTTTCAGGTGATTCCCAATAATAATAAACAATTATTTATTTAACTATATTTTCATGGTAACTATATTTTATAGGTCCGTCAAAATCCCCAGAAAATGCAATGAGGGGACCAATAAAAAATCTTTAGTATTAAAACATGGTTACGTAAACAATTGGATATTATTATTGAAATACTCCTGAAGATAACCAGAGATTTCCAATCAAAAAATATTGATTTTCAAGAATTCTGTACCATTTCTACGAAAAGTTGTTTTTTCTCCGATATAAATTACATGGAAAACTTTGAGCGCTTTGAGCACTCTCTAAATATTTATGATCTGCAAAAAAGTAAATGGCAACACTTTTTTTTTTCTCAGCCACCTCATACGCGGTATTGCATTTTGCGTATACGCGGTTATGTTTATTACACAATCGTTGAATGAGGGACGTTATTCCGAAAGACATTAAGTTTTTCAAAATAAAAGTTCCTTTTCCGTACGACGTGTTTTGGAACAAATTTCCATTGTTCTTTTTCAATGACTCTTAAATGACAAAGAACTTTTTATAATAGACTGCCTTTAGAGCCAAAATTTTGTAACTGATTATTTTTATCGTAAGAAAAAAACTCACAAATGCGTCATGCGTCACTCAATGCAAAAACTTTTTTCACTTAAATTTTCCGTTTTTAATAACACGAAATTTTTCTAAAGCGCGAGTAAATAAATATCCGTTTGTGAAAAAGAACTACTGCAAAGAGTACGGTACCAGACTGCACGGTGTCACTTTTTGGTACACACACTTGAATTGTAAGAGTCAAGTTAGTATAACTTTTTTTGTCCACCTTTTAAAAAACCAAAAAAATGATACCCCGTTTTTAAAACGTTCAGGTCTTATATTCAAACATTAAATAAGGGGCTGCTGGCATCGGTCTTGGTGTTGTATAAACACCATTCGAAAGACATACAGCTTTACACTGCCTCCAATTGTTCAATGATTTTAATGTGCTGCGTTTTTATAGCAGAAAAACATTTGACAATACACAGTTGTACACCGTACCCACTAAAAACCGACTCGAAGTCTTAAAAAAAATTAGTAGGTACTACATGTACCTACTAGGGTGAATAACACGGTTTTTCTAAACCGGTTTCTTCCGTTTTTTCTTGGATATCTGTACTGTAGGCGGTTTTTTAAGTCTTCTTTTTTCGAATATCGAATAAACCGTTTTTTTTTTATTGCATACAAATATTGACCTCTCTATAAAAGTTTTGAGTTTTTCGAAGTTTTCAAGGCCGTTTCCAGTTATCTTACGCTATTTAGGGATGGACAGTATATCATATTTGATTCCAATAAATGAATGTTCGGTGCTTAAATGTTTTCTACGTATTTTACCGAGCTGCTCCTCCAAGTCGAGTTGTGCTTCTTGATATTGTGACACAAGTGGAATGGGTTTTCGAAAAAAAGACGAATAATCGAACACCCAAAGCCTAAATAGTGCTGTGTATGGGAAACTAAATATCCACTCACTTTTGCGAATCGGTGCAAAATTTCACGTTTTAATAGTGTGTTTAATCACCGCTATGCTTTTTTGTTGGTTTTATGCTGCATATTATACTATTTTATTTACACACTTTAGATGATTACATTTTTTTAATGCATATTCTATAATTAATTTCTAAAACAATTTATTAATATTAATTTATCTCCGAATACACGTGACACACAGCACTCTAGATTAGCACGTTTCTTTCAAATGTATGTATGTATTAATACGCATACGTATGTATGTATGTATATAAGTCTATAACATCAGTTCATCCGCTACGTGCGTGCAACTTGCAACGACAACGACGACACAATGCCAATGCTAACCGTCCAGAAATGACTAACTGGACACGCACAGTTAGTTACGGCCACAACACTACCCACTGACCGACACCGAACCAATAATAAACCAAAGATGCTTCGTATCCAAAGAAAATAAAGCATAAATAAAAAGTAACTTCTTCAGTAAATGTGTAGCAAAAGCAGATGCGCCACTGTTAATTGATGGATGCTATACTTTTATACATACACACAAGCTGAAATATTTGCATACGTACATACATATGTACATAAATATGTAAAGCGCATAAAGAAATAAAAGAAGTTATGCATAGGTAAATATGTATAGAAGAAAAAGACCAGAAGAGAAATGTAATTCAGAGAAGATAAAGAATATGCCGCAAACTTGTTTGAATCAGAGCCATATATTACACTGCAATAGCGTGGTAGCTAAACGATGTACAAACACATACATATACAAACATACATGACTAATAATGTATGATACTCGTATTTATTGTAAATGTAAAAATGTAAAATTTTATATTACAATATACACACATATCTACACAACATACATATGTAGCATTAAATGTGCACCATGAGTGAGAGGAATGTCACTTTCCACTTGCGAAAATGTGTGCGATGCGTCGCATCTGTTACTTACGAACAAACAGCGTCTTAGCCATTCATTCAGTGGTGTACGCCACTACACCCCACTCCACTCCACTCCACTCCGCGTCAGTGGTTGACTAGCCTACATGGCGTATGTGTAACCTGTTATGAGCGTGCACAATATGCTGTTATGCTAGTGCTGTTTTATTGTTGCTATTGTTTTATTGTTGCTAGCGTCTATGCTTTTGTCAACGAAATAACTAAAGAAAGTCGTATAAAAATACGCGTATTAAAAAGCAAGCTAATACGAGCTAATTCACCTAGCTACATACATACATACATACATACAGGCTTTCGGCCGGCGCACCATTTTTGAATAAATTTTTTTTATACGCACATACATACATATGTTTTGTTATTATTTTACTAAGTTTTTAATAACGAAAGCTGCTGCTTAAGCATTCACCTTTTGTTTTTTATTTGTATTTAATTTCAAAGGAAATTTAGTTACCGCGTCAGTTTGGTGGTCAGCCCCGTCGTATGTATGTATGTATATACGTATGTTGGTATAAGTACAAGTACGTATTTATGTATGTACATATTTTTATAGCAACAGCAATGACCGACCGGCATGCATTAATTTCAACAAGTAACATTTTGAGTGAGTTTAGGTTTATTTTTATTTAATGCAATTTAATGTAGTTTTATATGTTTGTTGTCACCATAAAGCGACTTTTTTTTTTAATGTGTAATTAAATGCCTAGTTAACTGAGCGAATAGTAAAATTTCATTTCGTTTGATTTCAACACTGTATAACAATTGAATTTCGCTATAAGGAATCCGTATCGTATTTAGTATCCTACTCGTATCTGCATTCGCTCTGCCAATTGTATTGTAAGCTTACTGCTTTAGAGGTTCAGGTAAACACCAAATGCTTTTAAATGTATGCACCAAAGTTTAACTTTACACTATAAAACCCAAAAAAATTATTTGGCTAATCGTATGAGGTCGTAAGTTTACTAGAAAATACGTTTCTCTGGTTAGTTTCTATGTAGTATGTACTTATGGATTTTTCTTGTCAGAAATTCGAGTGCTAAATAATTTCCGGGTACAACTTAAGTAGTAGCAATGTTTGCTTTGATGCGTCTTTACGTAAACGTATATACAGTCGATGTCAAATGTAAATGTACACCTTGTTGTAATAAAAAATTCACAATTATTTTCATGAAAAATTTTTTTCATTCATTATTTATGAAAATATAGTTCATTCTATAACATAAACCATGAAAATCAAAGTTTCACATTTTATATAAAGTTCACAAAAATTTTCATCAAATTTCAAAATTTTCATTCAGAATTTCCAGAAAATTATAGAGTATGCAGTTTTGTAGCCCGTTCGATTTTGTTAAACAAAGTGCAAGTTTCAAGTCGCTGGAAATTACCGTTGATTTTTTTTGTGGAGGGTGTTGGGCATTTTCTTCACCCTCCAAATAAAAAAATTCTGAAAAATTAACGGTAATTTTTAGCGACTTGAAACTTGCACTTTGTTTTACTAAAATTGAATTTTAAAATTTTGATGAAAATTGTTTGAATTTTGAGAACTTTATATAAAGTGTGAAACTTTGATGTTTATGGTTTATGTTACAGAACGAACTATATTTTCATAAATAACACTGTACAGCACTCGGTTGGGTATTGGACCAAACCAACTTTTTTTTTAAGTTCTCCGTTTTTCAAAGCTAGCCTCCGAAATCGAGATATAGGCCTTCGAAGTTCGAAATTGGACCTTTGCTAAAAAAAATATTTTTAATATTATTTTATATAATTATATTATATATGTATATTATTATAATAATTATTATTTTAATACATTAATTCATATCGTTGTAAAGGTGATTTAACCTCCTTTCTTTTGATATGCATATTTGTATACTTCATATATAAAAATTTTAGAAAAAAAATCATTTCAAAATTGTTTGAAATATAAGGAATTTAATTTTTCGAAGACCTGAAATTTGACCCCTTATAGCACCTTTAATATAAGTTTGCACAAAAAAAAAGGTATATACCATTTAAATAAGAGCAAAAGGAGGACTACGTATATATTTTTAGATTTTTAGTTATTTATATGCAATAATTAAATATAAGTTTTTACCAAAGGTCCTATTTCGAACTTCGAAGGCGCATATCTCGAGCTCGGAGGCTAACTTCGAAAAACGGAGAAATTACTTTTTTACCTACGACTCAATTTTAAAAAAAAAAATGGTTTGGTGCAATACCCAGAAAAAAAGTCGATTTTGCCGTACAGTGTAATTAATGAAAACAATTAGTTTATGAAAATAATTGTGAATTTTATATTACAACGAGGGGTACACTTACATTTGACACCGACTGTACGTATGTTTTGCAAAACACGTGAGTACTCAGAACCAGTTCCTTAGTCGCGACATGGTCAAATGATAACTAAATAGCGCAAGGCCCATACATACATACATATGTATGTATGTATGTAGACACTTGAAGAGGCCACCAAGGCACCAGCTGTTGGCGCTGTTGTCACCACTACTATCGCTGTTAGGCAAGTGTGCTATTAACCTACTGAAATCGTAAACAGTACAAACAAGTCGACTAGCCACTGAGTAGTGTGACTGACTGACCACATTACAGTTTGCGTCTGTATACATATGTATGTACATATATTCCTAACACTTCATCATTGCAATGTTGATAATGCGTATAATTATACTTAGCATTGTGGACGGTGAATAGTTTAGATATTAATACTATTTTAATAAATGCGCTAGTCATATACATAGATACGGGTCATTCCATCTCAAAGCACCCAGGCCGAGGGAAAGTGAATTAAAGTTTGTGATAAAACTCACAGGGATTGTTCCATGTTCCGTGTCTCCTAGATGTATTTTTTCTTTTTGCTCAGAAATTCGAACGTTTCGAATAATGAATTTTTATTTTTATTTGAGTACGAACGCTTCTTTTTTCGTCTCTTAATAAGAACTTTTTAGGATGGTTATGACTGCCGGAAAAAAGCAAGGATTTTAAAGCTTTTTTTTCAAATTACTGATATTGATCTACTGAATCGATCTAGTGTACTAAACAGCAGTAATTGTTTATCAATAATTAGTTATTGCTAATAAACAAAATTTTTTTTTTTTCAAATTGCTTTTTTTCAAATTGCCACATCTTCTTTTCTCAAGCTTTTTTGTCTATTAGGGAATAGTATAAACTATTTTCAGTACGAGTATCAATATGCTGAAATTCGTCGATTTCGAGTTATTATTTTTTTTTTCTGAAATTGCACTTATATGATGCTATCAGATTAATTAATTACTAGTATCGCCCCGTTGTCGAAATTCGACCACTTCACTTTTTTCACACACTTTTTCATTTTGCCTGGGAAGTTTTTTAGGTCCATCTACACCTGTTTGCCTTGCCCCGTTCAACGCATTTCTTGGAATCAAGAATAATCGGTAAATTTCGATTTTTATTTTTCCCATTATTTTGGATTTTTATTTTTTTGCGATTATTTTTAACCGTTATGACAAATGTTTATGATCTACAAAATTAAAGCTGGGGCTAACGGTTATAACCAGGGCCGAAAAGTTTAAGCTTTTGCTTGGAACTGCTTATTTTGCTTATTTCAATGTATACAGCTAAAAGCGGACCTTTAAAAAAGAACGGCCAAGAAATAAATTGCTATTATTTCGTGCGTGTGAGTAGTAGTGCCCAAGGAGTTTTAATACCTGATATTTTACAGCCCGCTGTCTCACTTTTTCCTTACGAAATATTGAAACGGGCGTATATTTGTGTTGATAACAAGGGTGCCTTGAACTCTTCGCAAAAAAACTTTAGCAAACCATAGTAAAAAGCGTAACAAAATTCTTCAGAATTTCGCACTGCTTAAGAAAATTTGGCTCAATAAATTTTTCTTGCACATTTTTTTTGGCGTTTTTTATTCGTCTAACTAAAGAAATCTTTACAAATAATAACATAAAAACTGATTTGGTTTTTACTCAACCGTAGCTTCAGTTGTATTTCTGTTTGAAGACAAATATTTAAAGCCAATGGTTTATCTCAAATAGAGAACAACGAATATTTAAAAATATTAAAATGACCAACGCAGATCTCTATTAATTAAGAATATCAAGCAGCACTTTATTGTCCATTGAATTTTCCAATCCGTGAAATAACTGAATAAAAAAAAAAAACATTAAACAGTACTTAAATTTTGTGGTTTTGCGAACATATTTGCAAGCATATTTACCAATGTCTTAGGGCTTATCTAAGCGCTTAAAATGGATTTTTCTTGCTTATTTTCTTCGGCCCTGGTTATAACATCGTCAAAAAAAAAAAATATAAACCCAAAATAATGATCAGAAATTTATTTAAAGGAAATAAAAATAACGATTTTTCAATGACCGAAAAAATAAAAATTATAAAATAATGGTTAAATTTAGTCAAAAACCATTACGGCCCGTGAAATGTAACAAATCAAAATTAAGAATAAAAGGTATCTCTATTTTAAACCATATTTTATATTAATTAATCCCTATGCTATAAAACCTAACGGCATGTAAACGTTAAAGATTTGGATTAGAAATAACGAAGAAAAATGTACCATAACTTCGCTTCAATTACTACTTCAACTGCAAAATGTGGCATGTGTGCTCAGCTAATGCAACGTAAAGGTGTTGCAAGAGAGCTGCCTCTTCTCTATAAAACTTACTCTCCCATTAGCTCAAGCTGCTCTCAAGCACTCACTCACTCTCTTTGCATTAAGCCACTAAAATTTTAATTGACTATACCCAAGCTGTACATATCGACTCTCAATTATATACTCAGAGAGTGAGCTTACTCACTGATCAGTTGTCTGACAAAAAAATTACTCGTTGCCATTGTATTCACTTGTGCAGCTATTTTTTTCTTTCTTGCTATTTATTCTCCTCATTCAAGTTTTATATTGTTTTTTTTTTTATTTACTGTTTACCTTTCTTATTTTTCAGGTGTTTATTTTTTATTTCTTTTCCATATGCCACTTTTTTTCGTTCAGTCGCCGTGTTGCCGTTGTTTTGGTTTGTGTGAGTCTGCTATTTCTCGTTAAGTCTTTGCGTTTTATTTGCTTGTTTGTCGCAAGTGAAAGTTGTCCGAAGCATCTGAAGTTGAAGGCATGCAGAAGTAGAAGTAGTAGTTAGCTGTGCAAAAGAAGTAATGCCGCTGTAGACGATGCGTGAGTGTGTAGATTAATTTACGTGCAGATAAGCGGCATATCTGCTGGGTTGATTGCCATCGCGTCACACCATCCATATATACACTTCGTACTTGTGTTGGCTCATTATTTGTATGTATTTTTTTCTTTTTCTTTTAATTATGGCAATTTCTGTGCAACCTTTTCTTCTCAAAGTCACTCAAATCCACGTGAGAAGCTTCCCTTTTGATGCTCAACATAGTAATTAGTACAATCAATGTGTCAGGTTGTGTGAAAAATTACACCTGCGCACGTTTAAGTATGTAGAGTCGTACGTGCGCGTTGTTGAGAATTGAAATTTTCTAAAGATAAAGAGCGTGTGCTGTTCTACATTGTCAACACATATTGGTATTTCACATGGCAGCATTTTAGTTTATGCTTGTTTAAGACTTTTTTCTTTTTGGATCAGGGGAATTTCACTTTTACTAAGTTTAAGTATGTAAGTACACACGTATATACTCTACCTATGAAAGTAAGTGTGTACAAAAAAAAGATAAAGAATCAATGGAGCATGTATGATACCTGAACAGGGGCCATAACTTAAACTACTTTTATAATAAAAATCCGCGGATTTCAACTCAAGTTTTCCACTTGTATGGGAGGGACCATGTCCCTTTTTTCTCTGACGTTTAGCTATGAATATGAAATATATTACGTATATCTTCATATCGAATTCCAGTACTCTACTATAAATACTTCCAGAGATATACTATAGTACATTACGATAGTTACAGTTTGTATGAGAGATGCCACGCCCCCTTGATATATCTAAATTACATTTACGCTATGTCCATCTTTTGAAAGTCTGTAGGTGCGCTAAATTTTGTTTTAAAAGCTCTGCCAATGGAAAAAAATTTAAATCTTTTTGCGAAAGTTATACAAAATTCTAAATTTCATAATGTCTGGGGCTTTGCAAATTTATTTTTTAAATATCTAAAAAAACTATTAAAGGAACGAAAATGTTTCATTAAAAAAAAAATTAAAAAATATACATATACGTATGTATGTTTTTATGTGCAAAGAACATTTCGAAAAATAAAAAAACCTTTACAGAATTTATTAATAGAAAAATCTTAAAAGGCAAAAACTTATCAACATTTTTGAGAAATTTTTTCTTCATACAATACCTCCAACTGAACTTAAAAAAAGGTGAAATATCTAGATACTGTTTTTAGAGGTATAATTTTTTGAACTTTAAAAACAATTTTCTTTACAAACTCTAAATGACGTTATATTAAAAAATCCATATTTAATGTGAATTTACTTTTAATGTAGACCTTTTGCAATGTACAATTTTTTGAAAATTTCAGGATCTTTTAAGAAAAAATTGAAAAATTAAAAATCTGATTTTTTTTTCAGTTTAAAAGATGTAATTTTAAATTTTTCCAATTTTGTTAAAGCATATTTTTTATATAGCCCCAAATATCACCTTTAAGACGAGAGCAGAACCATGAGGTATTCAAAAAACAAACTTGTAAAATTCGGAAAACTGCGAAATTTTGAATTTCAGATTTTTTTATTTTTCTCCTTTGGCAGATATATGATAAGAGAAAAGTTTTGACCTAAATTTATCCAGATCAAAAATGGTCGAATCCAACTATTGGTCGGTTGGTCATGAATTGACCCACATACATGCACAGGTATGTATATAGAAAAAAAATATTATTTAATCGTTATAAAAATAGGTCCATTATGTTCTCCAACAGTACTTATTTTAGTCGATACTTCCATTGCCGAACTGGTTAGTCTGGAAGTAGTTTGAGGTATGGCTAACGCCTTCACTACAGACACTTTAACTCCTGCCGCACCACGTGTAGAACCTACGTTTGGCCAAAGCCCTGTTTACATTGTCAAAATACCGCCAACGCTTTAAGGGTCTTATGATCAACGTGAGACATTTTTGAAAGTTTGGCATGCAGAATTACTCCTAGATATTTTACTTCGGAAGGAATCTAAATTGTGGTTCCTTTAAGTGTAGACCGAACAAGATTGCTCAACACTGTCCTTCTAGCGAAGTACACTGCACAGCTTTGGTTCAGCTAGCGGATAGCTTATTCTCACTATAATAAGTGTCAATCATATTCATATTTAATCATATGATAGTTATTTATCATCTACGCCCATTCGTTAGAACCACGTGACATATGCTATCAAAGGTGGCCAAGGCGAATTCGTGCTTGTAAACTAGTGTTGGCAACCATATTTTGCAGAGCGGTCCCACAAGATGTTGCCCTCCTAATAGATATGTTGATACAATCATGAAAGCGGCTTCTTACCAATACGCAACTCAACCAGTCTCTCCGGATATATTAGCATGAAGGATGAATGTGCAAATGCATTGAAATGTATTCGCATGATTTCCAGAACATCGGAAACCAACTCGTACGATTTTGACTTTAAATTTAATTGAGAAAATGTATGAAAACTAAAACAGGCCAATTAATTATTTTAACAAAGAAAGAAAGATACGAATAAACAATATAATTTTTTGTTTTTATAATTAACTTTTTGCTGCTTTTGTTTTTTGCAATTCTTTAATATTTTTTGCTTCATTTTTTTATATAATCAAATTTTGTTATTTTTTTGTTAAATATATTTTTGTTAAATATTTTATTTAATTTAATTTTTTATTTTACTTTTTATTTGATTTTATTTTGTTTTCCTATATTAACTTTTTATTTTATTTTTTATATAACTTTATGCTTGATTTCGTAATTCAATTTAGTTATGTCTCCATGTATTTTATTTGTTTTTGCAATTTTGTACGTTTTTATGATATATTTATTAAGTTAGTTTAGTTTTGTTTTAATTTACTTAAGTTTTTGTTGTAATCTATTTTCTATTTTACCTATTTTTTTCTTGATTTTGCTTTTTTTATTTTATTTTACCGCCTTTTTGTTTTTCTTTAATTTAAATTTATATTAATATATACATTTTTTGCATATTTCGTAATTTATTATATTTTTGGAAAAAAAATTTATTTTTAACCGACTTCAAAAAAGGAGGAGGTTATCAATTCGTTGAAATATATATGTGTTTTTTTTTTATATATGTTACCGCGTAACTTTGAACCATGTGAATCGATCAGATCATATGATCATGAAGAAATTAACGGTACTCCTAAATTTATGTTTTTATGTTGTATTTTGCTTAAAGATTACTTGTTATATTGAAGACATTTTTAATATTTTTTTTATTTTTACATATCGAGACCTGACCTTCAAAAATACAGTGGTGGAAATGTAATTAGAGACACGACATTTTATATGGTTTTGTTAGATAGTGCGCTATACCTTTATAAAAAAATATTAATAAATAATAAATAAACAAAAGAAAAGCAGGAAAAAATTGTTAAAATATCATGTCCCTATTTATTTTTCCACCACTGTATGTAAGCGACATTTTTTGGACCTAGATGCTCTAGGAACATTTCTGCATCAAAAAATAAATAAAAAAAATGTCACTTACATTTTTTTGGCGGTTAGGGCTCGATATTTTAATGCTAATTCATTTAAATTTTATTTTATTGTTATGTATATTTATGGTAAAAAATAATATAAATTTTTATATATACATACATATGTATGTTATTTATTTAACTATTTATTTTAATCTATTTATTCTGTGTTTTATTTTATTTTATGTAAGAGACAATAATTATTTACTTTTATTTTTTTTATATCATATATAATTTGATGCTTAGTTTTTTTCATTTGATTCAGTCTAATTTAAATTAACTTAATTGACTAACTTAATTTAGTTGTTATTTTGGTTTTTTTATAATAACTGTTAATAAGTTTTTTTTTTCTTTTATGGAAGAGCCAAAAACATTTTTTTAATAAAAATTCCTAAAGCTCAAGTGAGATAAATATTCTTTGTTTTATTTTATTTTTTAATTTTATTTTTATTTTGTATGGGTTTTATGCTTTTGTAGAGATTTTTTAGTAGAATTTTATCCTTATTTCTTTAATTTTGTTTTGATTTTTTTTTCTTACACCCACATATTCATCCGAAATTTCACTCTTGTACATTTTGCATAAACTCTACTCCTTATACACAATACACACATACATACATATACACACTTTATTTTCACTTATTGATTCGAATTGCTACAGCCGCCTATGTAGCTAGAAATGATATGAAGCAAATTGGCGCACAGTTTAAATTTCGCTCAATTTTCAATGTGAAAACTGCTCAGCGTTGAATTTAACATCCAACAGCCGGCCGACGCCGCATTTAGGCGAACAAACTTTGCAATCACTAGATATTCACCTAAATGTGCAATCATTAACAAGTTAACTACTACTTGAAATATATGTACAACAGCAACAATGCATTTAGAAACAAGTAAGAAAGTCTAAGTTCGGGCGGAGCCGAACATTAAATACCCGGCGTAAATATTAAATATATGATTTTCACCTTTCCGAAAGCTACCGCTACACGGTAAGCCGGGGTGTATCAATTTTGAGTAAATTAGCATCCTTAAATTTCAAAATATTGACGTTTAAAGCATTTCTAAAATTTACCGTTATATGAAAAGCCATAATTTTAGTCCGATTTCAATAATTTTCATCGTTTTGCTTTTATGTAACAAGCACAATAAAAATACCGAGTTTGGTACAAATTGGTAGAACGGTTACCGAGATACATATATGTGATCATAAGTGGGCGGTGCCACGCCCATTTTTCAAAATTTTATTATAGACGTATTTCCTGGTAAGGAGTTGTTGCAAGCATCAATTTTGAATAAATTGGCTTTAATATTTACTGATTTATCGAAGATTTCGTATTTCTCCAAATTACCGTTATATGAGATGTGGGCGTGGTTATTGTCCGATTTTAAAACTTTTCGGCCATTTGGTATCCTGTACCAAGGCCAACAACTGTGCCAAGTTTGGAAGAAATTGGTGCAGCGGTTACCAAGATATACACATGTAACCATAAGTGGGCGTGGCTACGCCCATTTTCCAAAAATGTATAACATTCTTATTTTTCCTCTAAAAATTATTGTAAATATCAATTTTGAGTTAATAATCTTCAGTAGTTACTAAAATATCGCAGTTTTCGTATTTCTGAAAATTACCGTTATATGGGAGGTAGGCGTGGTTATTGTCCGATTTTGCCCATTTTCAATACCATCCGTCCTACGCTCGAAAGAAGTACACGTACCAAGTTTCGTTAAGATATCTTAATTTTTACTCGAGTTATCGTGTGCACAGACGGACAGACGGACGGACGGACGGACAGACGGACGGACGGACGGACGGACGGACGGACAGACAGTCACCGCTTAATCGATTTCTCTTTTCATCCTGATCGTTTATGTATACATTTGTCTATATCTATTTCGATTCGTTTTGCCTGTTACAAACAACCGTTATGTGAACAAAGTTATAATACCCTTGTGCACAAGTGCGCTCGGGTATAAAAAAGCAAAAACAAAATAATTTACTCAGCACAAGTTGCTTTCTTAAGTCTTTCGGTTTTCTATGGTGGGTTTTCTTTCTCAGCAGGCGCTTAACGTCTAATGCTATTGTTGTTTACATCGTTTGCTCTAGCAATTTTCTAAATTTTATTTTTTATATAGTAATATATATTTACAAATACGTATGTATGTTTATATGTATGAACGTGTATGTATGTATGTATGTATGTTAGTACAGATATGCAAGGCTGTTGACTTTGTTTTCGTGCGTTGAGTAGGCGATTTATGGCTGATTTTTTTCGTGTTGTTGCAAACAAAATTTTCTACGCTGTGTGGCATTTCGCTGTGTCTCTATTTATTCTGCTGTTGATTTGAGCTAATTGGCAAGAGCACCAAGCACATTCATAGCTCCTTACGTGCGAAAGAGGTAACAAAGTTTTTGTTTTATTGTTTGATCCAAAAATATAATTTAAGGTAATTAAAATTTTTTATTTTTTTTTGTGTGCATGGCTAATTTCTTTATGTGTTTATCTACCCCTACAAATACACATATGTATGTATGTACCAGTCTCAACCAACTGCTGCATTATAATGCCGCTCGCTTCGCTGACTGTCACATTTATTTTATTTATTTTTTTTTTAATTTTTTCCCCCCTAAAATGTTAAGCGCATCGGTCAAGAAAGTGTACACAATGCACAGCAGGCGCCATACGTTCGAAACTAGGTGAACCAGTATCAAGTGCGATTCAATAATTTCTTTAACTGATTTATTATTAGAGTATTACTGTCCTGTCCAATGCAATGCCAGTGCGCCTATGCTGGCAGCAGTAGCAATGCGACAAGGAAATATATGAAGACAACTAGTCACAAGTCACATTCATATACTTATTCTTTGGCAGTATGTACGTAGTTATTGTTGGTTATTTTGTTTTTTTTTTTCTCCATCGCCGCTGTGATGTGATGCGGCCAATCCGGATCTTTGAGTTGGAGAGAAAATTATTTTTTCTTTGCTGTTATCTTGTGCTTATTGTTTTCACTTTGCAAAAGTAAATCTGTGTATACAAAGGAAATACACCGCCTAACACTAATATACAATTAATCAGTCTTATTGAACTATTTTTTTTTTAACTTTATTTTACGTTTTCAAAAAATAAAAATTAAGCTTCAAAAATGCATATCTTAAAAAACTCCTTCCTGAAAACTTGAGGATCTTATCAGTTGGAGGTATGTATTACGGCGTTGTATCATCTTCAGCATCGTTTTTCGTTATTTTACTTATTTCGATTTTTACTCCAATAAAATACATAGATTTGAGTTTACACAAAATTTAACATTTAAGAAATTACATTTAATGAATAACAAAAAAAAAAATGGGTTAGAAAGCTTGTTTTTCGAAACATATGATACTGAAATTAAGCCACAAGGGCCAGGCTATAACAGAAAGCTATTCGAATTATGCTTTCACACAAGGTAGAGTCCGGTCATAGCCTGTATCAAATTATAACCCAGTATAACCTAAACAATTGAACATTCAATTTGTCTATTTATTGTAGTCGGTCCTAGCGACTTTACCAAATACGGATTCCCCCAAAAAAAAATTATTTGAACCAATTATGGTCTCCTAAGTAAAATTTCTCTTTATGAAAGGACCCAGCTCTAAAGAATGACTCTACAACAAACGCACAGAATGATCTATTTATAGAAAATTTGCTTGAAAATTACCTCAGAAATATTTTTGTAGAGGGTATTTAATTGATGTAGTATTAGTTTTGTCGTTCAACAAAGAAATGCAAACGATATTGTCAGTGGCGTCTTTATTGCACAGAGCAATAAGATCTGGTAGAACTCACCCGTCTAATACTGGACCTGAAATGATAAAAAAACATGTTGTTGAAATCGATAAAAGCAGAAAATAAAATAAATTAACAAAACAAAAAAAAAGTCCATTTCCTATATGAATTGGATGAATAACAATAAAACAATAAAAAAATGATAGGCATTAATATTATTAAATTTATTTCGATTTTTATCGACACGAAAATAAATTTTTTTTGTTTTCTCATTAATTTTTAATAGGTTCAGGGCTGTCTGTTTATAGTTCTCAAGAAAAATCACATGAAATATTTTCCATTATTTCTGCTGCTCGAAAAATAATTGACTGTTGTTGAAATTGTCTTGAAGAAATAAATAAACAATACGACCATATTTTTCTTGAGAGCTGCTTACTGATTTAACATGATTCAATAATAGAAAGGTTTTGTAATAAAACAGTCTTCTCGCTCCCACACATAAAATCGGCTCCTTTACTTGTGCAGAATGTTGCTTACACTACAGTTTCTAGTGATATTAGTAGTAAAACCAAAAATTCGTCATACTTAATATTCGTTGGCATCACCTTCGTTTGTGTAATTTTCTAGAACAAGTGTAGAATAGTGACCGTTTAGCTATAAAATAACCAAAAATACCGATAGATAGAACTTTTTACGCTGATTATAACGATACCAAATTTATTTGGCGCAGGCAGAAAATAACGAAGATATAAGAGGTTTATTTGCTTTGTTTATTTGTATTTTTTATTATCACTGAATTGTGGAAACCCCAAAGTACATCATGATAAAATATGTAATATCGAATTAAAGATAATAACTTGTACTTTCTAAATAATATAAATTTCTTTACCATTAATTATGCAGTTTTTTTTTCAAAAAAGATTATTTGATGAAAAAATAACATTTGTTCGTTTTTTAGTGGTTTTGATTTAAAAATACAAGAAGCTATAAATTATGAGACAAATTAATTATCTTTATGGTGGCGTCATTAGTTTTTTTTTATCGGTTATACCTACAGTTCGTAAGATATTAATATTTAAAAAATTTAAAAACTGAACTTTAACCTTCTAGAACGTCTTGATTTTTTTACTTGCGCCAAATAATTTTGGCATGGTTGAAATGAGCATAAAAAGTTCTATTGATCTGCAGTTTTCGTTTTTGCATAGCTGAACGGTCGGTTCCAGGAAATGATGAATAACTTAAATCAAAAATGCACATATTTATGTATTGTTTAGTAGTTTCATTAAAACACCAAATATATTGCAAAATCGCATAGAATAATTAATACACATTTTACTTCTAATTGTATACTTTCCGTACTTTTTGTAGTACCTTTCTACTACCGTTTTCTTCCCCTTTCTCCTACTTCCAAAATACAAATCTAGATAAAGGAGTGTCAAATTTTAGCTGTCACAAATTACACAACCTTGTATTATTGAATCATGCTGATTTAAGAAATTTTGATAGAAAAGAATTTCTTTTACATTTCTTGTGCGTCAGTTTATATGAGTTTTAAGTTTTTAAGAATTAATTATGAGTGTAGAAGAAGGATGCGTACATTTTTAAAAAGATTTTTTGACTCTCGGGAAAGTCTAATTTGTGCTTGCGAATCTTTTATTTGCCTCAAAATCTTATTCGCCTGCCTTTTTTTAAATTTTCGATTTCTAACACCATCACGCATGCAATAACCATAAACTCAAGTAACTTATTAAAATATGCATGGTGCATACATACATACATATGTATATTTTTCGAAAGTAAATTAGTGGTTTGAAGGCGCATAGAAACATTCGTTTTCATTAATAAACTTAACTTCACACTTTCTTTCTGTCTGCCATCATCATTCTAGCGTTTTATTTAAGCATAGTTTTATGTATTTACATATACAACTCCTAGCTAATTTCGTTAAAGTGCGTAAAAATTTGCTAATTGTTTCAAACAAAACCAAAAAAAAATAAATTCGCCTCAGGGGCCTTTTCGTTTTCGTAAAAGCGTGCACAGCGACTTTCAAAAAGCTGTGTGAATTTGTGGTGTACATATGCACAATTATGGAATGAAATTAAAGTAAAAAAGAGAAGAGGAATTTCTTCTTTTACGAGTAGCATGCGCCAACTGATGGATAGGCGAAATCATAGCCCGAAGGCATATACATACATATGTACATATGGGTATTATTTTTTTCTTTTCTTAACACCTTTTGTGTACTTTTGTGGATGCTTTTCGGTTTTTTCTTTCTTAATTTAAATTTTTATTTACCCTTTGTCAATTGAGCTGGCCTCTTTGGCATTCACACATTGCCTCATACAGTATTTTGTTTAAGTTTAAATTTTATGCGCATTTGACATTCTTTAGTACATATTTGCATATATATATATATATATATATACGTATGTATATTAGTGTGTATATGTACATGTAGTTAAAAGTATATGCATTTTCCTATGCATACAAAAATTTCTCTTCATTTATTGTAGCAAAAGTTCATATGTACATACATACATACATACAAACATACATACGTATTAACTGCAGCGGCAACATTTACTCAGCTAACAAAACAGCTTCAGATAGATGCCTTTGCCGTTGCTCCCGACTAACGCGGTCGATTATAGCGGTTAGATACATATCGCTGCATAGTGCAACACCATTGATTTATCTTGTATGCGGTCTTACAACAATCAAAAGCCAGTGACTGCCTCTTCGAACGTGCCACTTGTTGCCACTTCATTTTGCAACAACATAGTTACATACTTTAATGTGTATATGCTTACATATGTACACAGACATATACATACATACGCCAACAAAAGCAGTAGCAAAAAAGTCACTGAGGCGCAACCAATCGATGCCAATCCAATTTTGGTCTCAAAGTCAGTTAATCGTTATTGTTATTTTGTTTTTCTTACATAAATATGTGCATACATAGGACTATTACCATTTTATATTACTGCTATTTACTTTCGAATGAATGCTGCCAATAAACTTGCTATTTTGAAGTTTTTTTTTTGTAATTTTGAATTTTTATCTGGATTTTTTATTTGTCATGCTCTTTCTTGCCTCTTCCATCTTCGCGTCATTATAAAGATATCAGTCATTGCTGATCGATGTTTAGGATTTTTTTTTAGCAAAGCAAAGCTGGCGGTATGTACATACATGCATACATCAGCAACATAACTTTTGAATGCTTTTTAGAAATACATACATACTTAAAAAATGTTGGTTTGTTTTGTGCCAACACAAGCGAATAATGAATGTTGTGCGGTTACACGGCATTGGCATTTGTTTGCTGTGAAAGTGAAATTGGAAGAATCATTGCAATGTGTATTTGCTTTTGTTTAAAAATATTTTGTGATTTACATTGTTTGTCAGTTGTGACTTTCAATGACCATGATGCATGGTTATCTACAAGCGTTTTGCATTTGTTTGTGATAATCATTGATTTGTCCTTGTGATATGCGAATTGGGTTCGGCGCAATGATTTGCGTTGAAGCTTACATATATTGTTTTTACCCATTTCATTAATTTTTTATACGGAAACAAATATTTATGTTTAAAATGGGTGAAATGTGATCGCCAAAAAATAAATGCGCTGAAAAAAATTGGGTAATCAAGCTTGTGATTTTAGTACCGACAATAACGCACCTCTGCTCCTAACAAAAGACTTAAGAAGCAAACTTGTTTGTTTTTCGTATGGAATTCTGCAAAGCGTTAAACCACAAGAAACAAATAATATCGATTATCTGTAACGAAGTTATGAAAATAAATAGGTGTCCTTCCAAAATAAACAAAAATTCTCAATGAGTTTCGAACGATGTCAAACTCTCAGCCGCAATCAAACGCATGCATTAAAATATATAGGTTTAGCGAGAAATCTACTATGTAATCTTGTTACTGTGAACGAGCAACTCTTGTATATAAATTTATATATATACTTATATATACATAGGTTTCTCGGAAAGGGCTCCAACGATTTTAATGAACTTTTGTATTGGGAAAATGGGTTTTGCATTTTAAAATTATCTATTTTATTTCTTAATATTTTTGGAAGCATTTATAGTCGAATCTTAAAATGCGAAGCATCTTCTTCTTATCTCGTGGAGAAAATTTTATTGTTCCAAAGTTCCTTGACCTCAAATACCCCGTTGTAGTACTTACCCACCA
Source organism: Rhagoletis pomonella (assembly GCF_013731165.1). Classification (NCBI taxonomy): domain Eukaryota; kingdom Metazoa; phylum Arthropoda; class Insecta; order Diptera; family Tephritidae; genus Rhagoletis; species Rhagoletis pomonella. The sequence goes on from NW_023458565.1 coordinate 17,739,545, forward strand.
GATCTCACTTCCTACCCTACCCTAACGTACCACCCCAATGTCAGTAAATCAAAGCTCATAAAAATCACTAAAATGTATTTTACTTCTACCCAGGAATGAAGACATACAAAATCGAGTATAATCATAATAAAAAAAAATTTGAAGGCATGCCTATTGGAACTTCAATTACAGCTCAATTTTATGAAACAAACGCTTGGATAATAGGGCATCGGCCCTCAAAACGAATCCCTTGTAAAAGCAATGAGTTTAGTTTTGCCTTAATAATACAGCTCATAGACGTTCTGAAACCAGGTTTAAGTCTTCATTCTGAGTACAACTTATTGGCAATTTTTTGATCAAAAGAATATATTTTGTATTGAAAATGGAAATAATGCTATATATAGATATAAGAAAGAAGATGCTTAGAAGAGAACTGTTAACATAAAAAAACATCCATATTGACTACAGATTTAGCAAAACTAATTAATTAGAAAATCAGTATTTCTGCTTACGCATGCGTTTGAGAATTGTAAAACTGTGCGCATGCGCATCAACATCCCAATTAAACAATTTTCGCTGCACCTGTGCTACTGTGCAAGTGTTAGTAATTTAATTTTTAATAACTCGTGAAAGTAATTTAAAACATTTTTTAATAACTACATATGCGCATGCTATTAGTTCACATCTCTATCTTCATCTACGTGCTAACACGTCTCATATAACTATGTATGTATGTATGCCTTTTTTAATAAAAATGTTGTAAACATTTAAGTTTAACGCACCGCACTGTTGTTGCTGCAGCTATAAGCACTAACTAGACAGTTAGATAGGCCAAGAGCCAGCCAGCCAGCCAGCGAGTTGGCCAGTCAGTCAACTTATTTTGGAAATTTACAACATTTTAATAGCAAATATAGTTGAAAACTTTCATACTAATTGCCAGTAATTTTTGCATTCACTGGCGTAGACCCACTAGCGTTGTAAACTGGTTTTCGCACCAAAGCAAAAGTCAAAGCAGCGCATATGTATGTACATAAGCCGCCAATGACGACCATTAACTAACACCAAGCGCCTAGCGTTATCAACAATTCCATCAGCGGCGTCAACTGTGCATTCAAGCAAGCAAAGCAATGCAAACGCAGTCAAAGAAAAAGCAACAGACAGCGAGCCGCAGTAGTATTTGAGGCAACGTCGACTTTAAACAAATGTGACTATATACGTTTGTATATAGAGCAACGCAGATACTAGAGCGCTTATGCCACCCGATAAGCATTTGAATTATGTAAAATAGACATGACAACAATTAATTTTCTTTGCTCCAGTTTTGTCAACGACAACGCGAACAATTACTGCAACATCGTCGTAAAAAAATGAATATGCAAATGTGCCATATGTACTTACATACTAGTAACTAGTCGTACATGCAACAGGTGCCGGCACTCAATTTTATACCTGCTACAAATACTTGTCGGCTATGAAAAGCGAATTGAAGCAGGCGATTCGCCGTTGTGCCAAAAATCAACTTTTACTGCCTCTCGATTTGTATGTTTATATGAATTTCCGCGCTCAGAAATATGTATGTAGGCTTGTGCAGACTACCGGTGGCGAGTGGTAGGCGCTGCTCTGGCGCTAATACATAGACCCATTTAAAAGTCTGTTTCGACCATTTGTCTCGATAGGGAAAGTGAAAATTCCTCCTTAAATGAGTGCACATTCATACGTAAGTGCACATGTAGATTAGGGTGCCCATCGAAAACGGTTTTTTTTTTTGGAAATTTCAAGACCCTATCCCCTAATTATAATCGTTTTTATGAGAAATATTAGTATTTTGTCAGAAAATAGTATTTTGTAGACTTATGAGTTTTTGAATGGCAGTTTTTGATTTGATTTCAAAGATCGAATATGATCTGAGAAGAGGATATATAGGCCTTTGAAAAGGTATATAATAATCTATTGTCGGACTAGGCTTGTTGGGATTTTTATCGGGTAAATTAAAAAAAATACCAATATTTCTCTAGTTTTTTTAAATTTTGACCATCGAAAATTTCCACAATTTCAAAATATGGAATACTATCTAAAAATAAATTTATTTTCAAATAAACTGATACCTCATTTATTGCAATCGTATAAAAATTTCGAATTTAGGCGAATTTTCATAAATACGGCCTTGAATTTATATGTGTGTATGTACCAGAATTTCAAATTTTTTAAGCAGTGTGGCTAAGGAGTTCATCAATATTTATTCAAAATTGATATATACAATCGCTCTTTAGCAAAAATAGTTTATCATAAAAACGAATAAGATTAGGGGGTAGGGGGTATTGAAATTTCCAAAAAAAAATCATTTCGATGGGCACCCTAATGTAGATACATACATATTATATGTACGTATCTGCGGTCAAGCATATATTCTTTCAAGATTATATATCCTAATTTTTATAATTGAAAATTCAACGAATGCTAAAAGACCTTGGAGTTAATTAAATGAAGTGGCTGGATAAATTCTGTAGACTTAAATGCCATTGAAAATCTGTGGCACAAAATTAAACGCGGCACCTGCCAGAAAGTTAACCGATCACGCGGCGCAATTTTAAGCTAAACTAAGAGGGATTGGTATCTGTCATGTTACCATATCAAAGCCTACCGTACAAACGAGATTTTATAATTCCATAATTTTAAACGGCCGGAGTACCTTAACTCGCTTAAAAAAAGTATAGAGCTTTGTGAAATGAGTGCAGAAATAAAGAATACCATCTTTGAATTATTTTTCATTTTTGTGTAGGTCACCACACAACCCGCGGGTATAAGCTAGTTTCTTATAAAAATGTAAATGCCAGTCCTATCAAATCAGGCATATCTTAATTGAAGGAAATATTGGAAATCTGAAACAATATGAGATTTATTGACAACTTCAGAACAGCAATGTAAGCATTTCATACATAAATTTTAAAAGCATTCTGCTTTTGCTGTAAAAGTTCGAATTTTTTAAATATTTAGAGTTAAGATAAATCTCCAATACACATTTTTTTTTTTTAGGAAGAAAACTTCTCTATGCAGCTCTGGGTTGTCCTGCTTCACTTGTAGTAAATAACCGTATTATATCAAAATTTGTATTTCTAGATCATTGGAAATTGTTATTTATTTTGATATTTATTTTTTCGATCAAGTATAACCGTTAAGTCTAGATTTTTATTTTTTCCGGTCAAATTTAATCGTTCTTTTGTGATAATTCCTAACCGCTATAAAGGTGGCTGCAAATTTATTACCGATATAAATCTTTTATAATTTAAAACAGTTAAATCTGAAAACAACGGCTATAATATGATCGAAAACAAGTAATTTTCAAGCAAAAAACAAAACCGACTTCATTTCTCCTATAAAAAAAATTAAGATTATCGTTAATTTCTTCATGATCCAATGATCGGATCTAAACCAAATTAGTATGGGACCAACTTTGAGGTAACATGAATTATAGAAAAACCATGAGTGTAGAAATCGGTTAACGTGGTCCAAAATTATGCGGTAACATACATAAAAAATAATATAAAATATTCCGACGAATCGATAACCTTCTACTTTTTTTGAAGTGGGTTAAAAATATAAAAGAATATCAAAAATTTACCGAAATAAAAAATATTCAAAAAAAGTTTGTTCTTGATCAAAAAAAAATCGTAAATTAACGGTTAAATTGTATCGAAAAAATAGTAAAACGAACTTAACGGTTAATTATAGTTATTATCATGAAGGTGATAACCGTTACGGTCCTGCTTTGTAGCACTATATACTTTTGCCAATGTGTGTTGGATCCATTTCCATTGTTGCCCGGGTGCTCTGTCTCCTCCATTGTTTTCGTCTAGAGTACCTACATATGTTATTCCCATCTTTTGCTCTCTGATCGGTAAGATGGCCGGGCGATGTTCGGCGTGTCGCACAGTGGGAAATTTTTGACTGGTTTTGTTCAAAAATGGCTGGAAGAGTAAATTTTTTACTGAATCGAATATTTTTTTTTAAATATGTGGTGTGGATTTTAGAAAAGTTTGTCAAGGACCGAATTGAGAAAATGTCTGTTCGGTATATATATATTTATTATAGCAGCCGCCATTTTGGATTGAATTCTATGAACACAAATATCAACGAGTTCAACGAACTCAAAATCGTTTTTACCTCCTTTAAAATATCAACCATAATTTGATGGCTCTTTAAACAAATTTTGACTTTCACAAATTTTTTTTTTTTTTTTTTTGGAATTCGGGCCTAGACAATCTCTTCTAAAATGCATTCCAATTATTAAAAAAAAAAACAAATATTTGATTCAGTAAAAAACTTATTCTTCTGGCCATTTTTTTGTAAATAAAATCAGTGGAAAATTTCCCACTGTGCGTCGGAGTTTGTGGGTAGCTTTAGTGGGGTGTGCTCTGTGAAAGCCCTTGGCCTTACGGCTGGTCATAAAGCTGGGGCATCCGCAGCAATCTTAAAAGACGTTATTCGCTGGGTTGTGAGCTCACTGCTCGAAGACCCAGTAGATGCTCAAATTTATTGGGCCTCATAAATAAAAGCGGAGCAATTGATTTTTCTTAAAATTTCACACCTTTTACTCGATATAGTTATTCGAATAATTTTAAGTAAAAAGGTCTGAAATTTTAAGAAAAAGCAGTTGTATATTTTTTATTCGTAAGGCGGCCCAATGTGTATGCATTCGTTGTGGGCCTTTTCTATCGCTGCAGGGCGCTGTGTTTTTTTAAGTGAATTTTGTTGTGCATCCGTAATTCCAGAAAGAGGGTATTCACCTTTGGCTAGATATCCACTGGTAGCGGCTCAGACTAAATAGCTCCGAAGGTCACCAGACATGCCATTTACTAGTTCGTGGCCAAAAGTTCAAATTTAAAATGGCTAGGCTTGCCGTGTTTCTACAGCAGTAAAATTATTTCAATTTCATACTTAATAAATCAACACGCCTAACTATTTTTCTTACGTCTGGCTCATGAAATATCTGCATACTTACATACGAAATATGTATATAGGCACATAAATATTTATGTTCACGTAAAATTTGTAATTGCTATTATTTACATTAAGAAAAAAAACATTCCGCTGAAGCTAATCAAAGTTTAACAAAGTTCAACAGTTGTGTAGTGGTGCATAAAACCTTACAAAAAGCTATTGATCTCCATTAATTATTATGTATGTACATACATACCTACATATTCCATTTTCTATTGAACAAAAGACTTAAGCGAGCAACTTGTTTTGCTATTTGCTTTAGTGTTAACTACATATTTGCTATTACATTAAGAAACTATGAAAATTAAGCAAAAAATAATAAAAAATCAATGGAATTGTCAATATCAACACACACCAACAAGACAGTAACTGTAGTTATAGTAAAAGAAATAGCCCGATAAAAGGCAATCACTTCACCTTTTACGGACAATACTTTCTGTTTCAATAGCAGCTCCACATACTTTGGTAGTGCTTTTACAAACAAACTTAATGGTTGTTGTTGTTGTCGCTCGTGGCGAAGCTAACGAACCCAAAAACCGGTTCATGTAGAAATGAAAGTAAAAACTCAAGGGCTCGTTGCACTTTTTCTACCGTTTCCACAACGACTTCTGCCATTCGGAGCCAAACAACCATGGCATTAAATTTCAGTGCCAGTCTTTTAGTTACTCTTTCTTTTGTTTTAACCAGTGCAAACTGTTTTTTTTTTTTAATCTTTATTTTCTGCGTATCCTCTGATGTTGCTAGTCGAGATTGTCGAGACTACAGGCGAGCTGCAATGCTTCGTTAACCAGCAACAACAACAGCAGCAGCAGAAGCAGATAAGCAACGATAGCATGAAAACCGGTAGCGTATTGTAGTAGTCTTCAGCGGTTGGTTGGCAGCAAGAAGTTGCCGTTATTCTTGCAATTGTAGTATGCGAAAAGCCAAATAACAACAACAACAACAACAACAACAAATAACATGCAACTGCATTTCAGCGCACTAATTATTGACCCAATTTCGGTTGTTGGTTTAGTTTCTTGAACGACTGCAACTACGAAACGGCAAGCACGAACGCTACCGAGTACTTTTTTATGCATATGTTTGCATATGGAGGTGTATGTATGTTTGCATATGGAGTTATAAGCAGCAGGTTTGCAATATACCGCCCGACGTACTTGCTTGCTGACTATTCGCAATGAATGTTGTTCTTGCTGCTACATATGTATACATATGTATGTATGCATGTGCTGCTTGGCCATTGAAAATTATTGCTGCCACTATTTTTATACATTTTCTATATGTGCATACATAAGTATGTTATGCATGCATGTATGTGTGTGTGTATGCTATTGTCGGTCGTTATGCACCAGATGCGCATGCACCGCATCAGCTATAGCCGTCAGCAGCAGCAACAACAACAATGTAGCCAGTGACAGTGGCGCGCTGTAGCGCTCAGGTTTTCCTTGGATCGTTTGTCAGGCATGCGAAGAAAGTGGTTTTCATTTTTATTATTAAATTACAATAACTAAGCATGTGGCAAGTTGGCTGCCGTATTGGTGGTGGCGATGGCGTTAAAGTCGAAGGCGTTGTTGGTCTGACTGTATGTTTGTGTGTGTAAGTATGTAAGTATGCATATAAGCATAAATAAGCGCATTTTTCACAAACCGATACTAGCAAGCTTAAGCTCTATTTACGAGTACATACATATATTTTTTTGTTTTTTTTTGCAACATACCGGTGCCTTTAACTGTATCTTTATATTTGTTTTTTTTCATTTTTTTTCAAGTGCTCATCAGCCGTCACTAACTAAAAGAATGCAAAAAAGAAATTTTCAACAAATAACGATATAACCAGCCAAGCGAACAGCCCACCAACTAGTAATTTCGCACTTTCAATTGCAGCACAGAAAACAAAATGTACATATATTTGTGAATGTGTTTGCATGCATATATGTATGTAATTAGTGTGTAGGTGATGTGAAATAAAATATAATGATGTGTAGAAAATGTTAGACTTAAAAGCTTAATTTGTTGGTGAATAATTTCTTCCTTTCTTTTGATATCAACCTCTTCCGTATGATTAAGTTATTTGATGAAATTTTACTTTAAGCGTTAAGGAAACATAAAAAATTTCGACTTTTTGAGGAGGGTTGCCACTTTTTTTTTAAATTATAAGATCTTCTCCGCTTGTTGGACTAAAAACTGAGATACCAAGTGAAAGGATATGGTCTCTGCATGTGCAATAAGTTTTTATTTTTTGTTTGAGTGTGGTTGCCACCTATTTAAAAATTATGTACGTATAATACGCGACATGAGGTGTCAAAGGAAAAGACTTGACCTTCCGATTTGCAGTATGGTTTTATTTTTCGAAGACGGTTGCAACCTGTGCGAAAAATTAAAAAATGTGGGCTGTTCGTTAGATTACAAGAAATGAAGTGTCAAATGAAAGGGCTTGGCGCAATTATATATTACTTTTTAGTAAGGTTGCTATCTGTTTATTTATCAATCGCATCTTAGTTAATATCTACACATTCAGGGCGTGGCGAAGCCTGGCGCATACGAGACCGGCTATTATTTTTATAAAAAAATAAGAAAAATTTGCAATGGAAAATACACATAAAAAATTAAATCGTCAAAACCGTCGTCAGGGTGTTCATATTTTCGACGCTGACTGTATGTGCATATGTTCTTGCCGTTTGTGTTTGCGCACTCGTTGCAACGTCGCTGTATTCACCCTGTTTATCAGCATTCGAAACTTTATAATACAAGTACGTACATACATACATACATACATACATATACATATGTACACAGTAAAATTTCACCCTGTCGCTTTATCACAAAAATGTTTCACATGAAAAAAGAAAAAAAGAAAAAAATATTTAAATACCGCTTACATGCTTACAAATATAAAAGTTCCAAATTTTAATCACACAAGCCTAACAGCCTATAACAATATCTATTTATTTTATATTACTCGTACACTTCTGCTACGCTTCCACACCTAATCTAAAGCTATTAAGAGAAGTGTGCCCGATTTCTCAACACAACACCAGCACATCTACATATACGACACCATCGCCGCCTGGCTGTTACTTTATTTTTGTATTTTTTTTTATAGCATAGAAATCACTGTGCAACACTTGAGTGCACAAAAATGTTGCAGCAATAACTCGTACGAATGAAATTTTGAACGGTAATGGGCAGTCAATCGAAACGAGAAACAACAAACAGCCAAAATGAAGGGCCGCCCGTGACGATAAAATACATACATACATAGTACGAGTATAGGTACAATGCACAATGCACATGACACCTGCTGTTGTAGCAAAAGCTGTGCAAGCATTCTTGTGTGTGGATGCAATTTTTGTGTTTGCCTGGTTGTACCTACCAACAGGCGCATCTAATAGATTGCGGCGCCGTGCCGGTATTGAATTTACTTTCTTTTACTTGATGACACTTGCAATAACGCTGCATACCTCGTTTTTAGGTATCTACATATTTACCAATGTATGTTTGTACATATGTATGTACCTATGTATGTAGGTGTTTATGTATTTTTGCTGCTGGTGGAACGTACAAATGTATGCTGCTGGTAACTTGCACTTGTTCTGTCACTTTTGTGCACGATTTCGAGCTGCTAACCGCCAGCGACCAACAGCCGACAGCAACGAGCAGAAGCGGCAGCAATTGTTAACGCTCAACATAGCTTGCAATCTTTAGTAGAATTGGCGATGAAAGTTGCCAACCAGCAGCGGCGGTAGGCACCAACATCCAATACCAACAATTGGATCGTAATGTGAATTGTAACGCAACACGGCACAATGCAGCGATGCATACATGCATACACATGTACATACAATAGCAGCAATATTCATACATCTATCCATATGGTCTACCAAACACACATACATACATACATATGCATTGTATTGCTATACAAAGTGGAGCAAAATTTCAAATAAAACTCAATTGGCTGGATGGTGTCTACGTAGCATTTAATCGCTTCAGAAATTTCAGTAACAACACCAGCAGCAGCAGCGACGGCAGAAGCAGCAACGAATAACAACAGCAGCAAGTAGTAACAACTAGTCACAACTACCGCAAATGACTATTGCAGCTTGGTACAGCAATAGATATGTACTTATGTATGTAAGTAGTTGTTGCTATTGTTGTTGCTAGTCGTTTTGCCATCACCAAGGCTTGCAGCGGCAAACTTGTAGTAGGTATATAGTCGAGAAAATTGGCATAAACCACACACAGCCAATAGCTTACAATTCAAACGTTTGCTGAAACAAAAGTTGCCACAACAATAACAACACGGCAACAGCAGCTTTTCTCAAAAAGAAAGATAGAAAGATGCAAAAAAACAATGAAATGAGTAGTCGTCGCTAGCCACATTGAGAGATGGATGGATAATTCCATACTTTCATTCATTCGCACGAAAATACTCGCGTGCGCTTACATATGTACATATGTATGTATGTATGTATGTATGTAAATATAAACTTAAAGTGGTGGAGAAATTTCACCACAATCATCACCACACTACAGCGAAAATATACTGCCACGCATATCCATGTAGTGTGTGTGGTATGTAAAAATATATACATACATATGTATATATATATCGATGGTCCTCTGCAATAACGGCACAACTTAAAATTTCATGTTTTGAGTTATATAGCGGCTTAGATTAATACATACAGTCAGTCAATAAAGTTTAGGTACAGCGAATTTTTTACAATACGGGCAACTATTTTTTTAATATTTTATTTTTCGCTAATTTTTTATAAAAACATACTAAAATTGAATGGGCTAAAAAACTGCATACTCAACTTTTTTCTAGAGAGCGTAAATAAAAAGTGAAATATTTCAATGAAATTTTGCAAAATTTTCTTTAATTTTGCACAAGGTTTGGAACTCTAATTTTTTGGTTTTTTGTTGTAGAATTAGCCATATTTTTATAAAAAAACCGCGAAAAATAAAATATTTAAAAAATAGTTGCCCATATTGTAAAAAATTCGCTGTACCTAAACTTTATTGACTGACTGTACATAAGCAGAGAACGGATTTTTAGGACCTAAAAACCAAAATAAAATAACGAAATAGGCGGGAAAAGGCACTAGAAATCGCAAAAAGGGCAAAATAAGATACTAAAAAAAGAAAAAAAAACTGAAAAATAATCAAAAAATACATTTATTTTAGAAATGTTAATCTTTTTGCAAGTGAACTACTTAGTTTCGTTATATGAAAAATTTGTATTTTCAATCTTTCACTATTTTCTCCGTTCGAGTTTTTAACTCAAAAAACTTTAATCTCTACAATATGCATTTTGAAGTTTTCTGGCGGAATTTTTTAGATTTTCGCGAAAAAAAAGCCTTGAATTGAATTTAAATAAGGAACGTTTAAAACTTTTATATTATCATGATTAAGGGCTTTTTCCTTGCCCTTTTTTCAGTCCAATCCCAACTAAATCTTAGAAAAAGTCAAAATTTGAAAGCTTACAAATTTTTCCTACAGAATAGCTGCAAATAATCCGGAACAATTACATTACAAGACATATTATTGCTAAATTACGATACACAAAATCATTAATGGGCTCTACTCCAAAATATGAAATTTTGAGTTGTGTCATTATTGCGGAGGACCATCGATATATGTACATATAAAATAGCAGATGCGTTTCAACTTTTACGCATAGTAAGTGACTACTACTATAGTAGTCGGATGAGTTGGTAGCCTAAGTAGTATGTGGCATGCTAATGTATGTACGTTAGGGTGGTCCGAAACCTTTTTGTTTTGGTGCCAACACGAAATATGTTATTGAAAAAGGTCTAAAGCCTACATTTCTTTAGTGACTTTTAATTGTTTTCTTTAATTGAAAGATAAGTAATTTATTAAGAGGTTTAAGGAACTACTTTTTTTATTTTTTTTTTTATAGTTTTTTTTTGTAACAAAATTGAAAAAAACATATTTTACAGCAGAAAAATTTTTTGCTTGACTCCAGGCGTTAATTGTTAAATGCTTATTTTTTAATTCTTTATTTATAATATTTTTTAGAAATGAGTAAAATAAAAATCGAAAATTGTCCCATTTTTTCAAAAAAAAAAAAACTCCGTAAATACCTCGAAAATGTGTAACTTTTATAAAAAGTTAATTATGTATCATCAAAATATAGCAAATTCGAATGCTTTTAACTTGATATACCAATTATTTCGATCGGTTAACGAATTCTCCAGATATAAAAAAATTATGATATTAAAAAATTTTTATAAATTAAATGATAGCTTAATAGCTCCTTAAACCTCTTAATTTAAAAAAAAATAGAATTCGTCAATTTTACGTTTGCTCCACTCCATCTCCTTATTTTCCATTTTGTACAAGTCTGCGGGTAGCAGCAAGAAAATTCTGAAAAGTTGATTTTCGTGTGGACCACCCTAATGTACATACATACATGCATATGTATTTGGTAGCAATATGCCGCGATGTAGCTTTAAATTGCATTGTACGATTAGTGATGCTGCTGCTGCCTAATTGGTAAAAAGCCATTGCGTTTGTTTGTACGAGTTTACGGTATTTTATTTGGTCATCTATGAGTGCATGGTCTGTTTTGAGAATACAAAATACTTGGTAATTTCTTCTTTTATTTCTTCATCAGAAGCTGAGCAGGTAGCTGTTAGCCGATTTATAACAGATATTGTTAATAAAATATTTTAGATTTCAATAACAATAATCCATAGTGAAATATTTTTCGAAAATATTTTTTATTTTACTTTTTTTAAATCGTTTGTGATTTATATTTTTTCCAGAATCGAACCCTGGACTTACCAAGTGGTCATGCGCACCTCTAACCACTCGACAATTGCAGCCGTGATTATTTTTATTGTTGATTTTAAATAATTTTGGTTTTTTAAGGAAAAAAGAAAAGGTCAAGTTCGCCAGATGATTTAAGAAGAGAAAAATTTGCAATATTTTCCTTTTATTTTTTTAGGTAATGATAAAAAACATGATATACTCGCTGTTTTTTATATTTTATATGACTTTTCGAAATTTTCTTGGACGATCCCGAGTGTTTCGAGTTTTTTTTTCTGAACCGTTCTCGATTTTTGTGATTTCGTGTTTTATTCCAGACTTGGGAATTTCCCGAATTTGTTTCGCCGCTGTGGTGTAGTGGTTAGCAGTGCGCGCTACCACTCCTCAAGGCCTGGGTTCAAACCCTGGTCAAAGCAACATCACAAAATTATATGGAAAAAAGGTTTTTTCTTAACAGCATAACGATAGGCAATGGCAAACCTCCGAGTGTATTTCTGCCATGAAAGACTGCTTCTCATAAATATACAATCCCAAATACAATCTCTTTTACTCATAAAAGGTAGCTGCACAGAGGGAAGGGGTAAACAAGAAGTTTACTATTCTATGCTTAAGGCTAAGGGTACGTTGACACAGAAAGCGCAGCCGAGCTGAGCGAAGCCGTTCCGAGCTAAGTGAAGCTTTCAAATTGCTGTAGCTGTATGAAAGTGTTCATACAGCAAGCTTTTTCATAAGCGTTTTGGAGCTGAAAGCAAAACAGCTTTTGATTTTGAATTTTCTATTTAATTTTTTAGCTTCATGTCGCTGCCGCCTACAAGATATCAAAATATTCAAACAAAAACGAATTTTAAAACTAATCTTTTAAATAAAATTGAGTTTGTGGTATCTTTGCAGCAGGGTCTGTGAGAAAAGCTCCGCTTCGCTTCGTTCAGTGTGAACACCAGCAGCTTCGCTTTGTTCGGCCTTGCTTCGCTCGGCGCCGCTCGGCTTTCTGTGTGAACGCACTCTAAGGTTAAGGTCGAACAAAGTGAATTTGGCTGTTCCGTATACTATTGAATCACATACTTAACAAACCTCTTAGCTTACATTAGTTTTACAATGCAATTTCGTATTATTAATTCATCGTTTCTTTCTTTTAGGAGGAAGTAAAATACGCACATTTGTTAAGTGCTTGGCCGAGCTTCTCCTACGAGTTTTTCGCTACCTCCGAACTGCAGAGGGTTTTTATGAGAAGCTTTTTTATGACAAAAATACATTTTATTACTTGCCCAGGGGTGACCGCTTTTGTAAACAACCTCATTTGTTTGTAACTATTTTGGTCGGATCAGGAATCGAAACTGGGTTCTACCGAGTGGTAGTGTGCACCTTAACCAGAGACTCATTTTTAATGCAGTCTAAATTACTATGATTCAAAAGGGACACTGAGAAAAAAAATTAACCAAAACTTGGTTAATATTACCAAATTCAAACTTGAAAAGGAATCAATGTGATTGTTGGTTGATATTAACAATACCATGGTTGATATTTTCAACAATGATTTGGTAATATTAACCACACTTTTGTTTACATTGAACAAATATTTGGTTGCCGATTTTTTTCGTTTGAATACGCTTATGTTCTGCACTTCACAGATGCTTTTTCATACAAAACAAAAATTTGTATTATCATTTTAACATGTTGGACTCTTACGGGATTCGAACTCGCATCTTCTGAAGGCAAATAACAGCAAGCGTTTCTTCGTCGGCTGATCGTGTTCTGCACTTCACTGATGCTTCTTCGTAATTAACAAAAACCATAAAAAAACACTATACCGCCTCTGGCAGCATTCGAACCAGAACCCGCTCGAACTCAACAAAAAACAGCAAGCATATCTGCACGTTTAGCTACAGCCAGATACACAAATGTGTTTTCAAATGATCAACTTGAATCATACTTCTTACAATCGGCTTATTAACCATGAAAAAATCGAACCATAACTTGGTAGAAAAAACGATTGTGCTTTTCGCTCAGTGGAACGATTGCAAAAAAATTTAAAATGAAATTGGAGAGTTGCATGAAACACCTGTCAATAATCTATAGCCGATCTTAAATCCTATATGGTATAGGGTGACAGAAATGATATGTGATATGTTAATGTTTATTTTTAGTTTTTCAGACCATTAGTACTACAGGCCTTGCCAAACACGTTTTCACTTAAACGATACGTTAGCAAGCAAAACTGTAGCAAAATTATTTTTATCGGCAGACTGTTGCTACGACTTCTATAAGTGGTCATGTAATTATAATTTTTTTCCCTCAAATTTTATTTGACCTTGAGTTCAGTTTTTATCAAAAATATTTAAAGTGACAACAAGTAAAGTTCAATTCGGTAAAATTTTTATTTTCCCTGCTGGATATCGCGGTTTTCACCATACACTGAGAAAAACGTTTAGTTTGGCTTCTGCTGCGTTTGCAACAATCTTCCTATCAGCCTTCGAATTTCAGGGCCATTCGAAGATTTCCTAATACAGTAGATCTTCTAAAGAGCAGGCCCGGCCCTTCCACTCTCCAACTGGTCTATGTGAACAGTGTTTCTGATAGTGGCGATGTATGTACATACATATTCCCATCGTGGCAGACCGTTGTAATCATTTTCTCACTCCGATCTTCTAATGTTCAGGTAGGTTGACAATTTTCTAGCATACTTATTAAAAAACGACCGTCAATCACACAACCTTTTTCTGCTCTTTGGAAATTATAAATTTCCATATTTGAATTCTAACAAAAAATATCACAGTTATGCGCATGTTTTTAAAACAGACGAGTGATTTTAATCTGAAATGGGCTTTGTTTTTACCACACGACATATTATTTTCATTGCAGGACTTTCGCTTCAGCGCATATCTCCCGATTGACTATGTACATCATTATATGATTTAAGAAAGTCACAAGACAACACTTTTTTCGAATGTTACTATTTTTGTTGTTTTTTTTCTGTTTTTTTCCGACTCACCTGCTTGGATAGTTATTGTAATCCTTTCACTTGTGTTGTACAGCTCTTTTATTTATAGCTTACTCCTTTCCTATTTTTTTTTATATGTGTTTCTGTGTTTTTTTGCTTAATCCAATCAAAATATCCAATCAAATGGCACGTTCGCTTTTTTGTTACTGTTTCTTCACAAAAGTTTCCAATTTTGTTTGCAATTTTTATTTTTATTTTTTTAATCACGATCGTTTTAATAGCTTCCTCAAACTTAACAGATTTTGTTTTTTTTAAATATCAGATTTTTTTTTTTAAAGCTTTCCACGCTCACTATAGTTTAAATAGCAGCCGCAAATTTATATGTTTCTTTATTGCACTTGGCACTATTTGAATTTCAAATTTTATTAACCGTTAAATTTCATGTGTGAGAAAATATTGAGTTCCAATTGAAATTGTATTTTTTTTTTGTTTCTTTATTTAATTGTAATGATTTTTGGGTTAATGTCACTAAGAAGGACGTCGATCGAAAATTCACAAGCGTATCAATTTTCTTACACTTTGAGTCAGTCGCAGCACACAAGCTAGCTGTGGTAGACGACGAATAAAAACCAAAACACAAACGACCTCTCTTTAGGCGTTCAGCGTTGACGTGAAAATGCGGCCCGGCCGAATTGGTATCATGATTTTTATATCGCGTGAAAGTTGTGACCCCCTTTCTTTCTTCACTTTACAATCTCGCCAGTTGCTTTCTCTGTCTGAGCGCGCGCCAAGAGCGCAAAATATAGCAGCAACTTAAGATATAAAGCAGCAACTGCTGTTGCAATGGCGCCAAACGAAGCTACTCTATATGCAAACAAAACCAACAACAAATGAGTATGATACATATGTATGTGTGTGTGTGTACGTTCCTGTGTGTGTTTTCTGTTGCACAACCCCTCAACTAGCGACAAAGACGCTCTGCTAGTGGAATATAGGTAAGTGTCTTTCGAAATTCCACCAACAGCTCCAGCTGAGAGGTAAATTGTCTGATAGAGAACCTGACACGATATGCAACAATTTTCGCTCAGTTTGCGGTTACAATTGTTGTAAGTGAGAGTTAAACTTAGGCAAATTATGTGCAGTAGTAGTAACCAGTTGCGTAGCTTCTCTGCTTACTCTGGGAGCGGTGCAGTCTTCTCCAAAGCTGGCGATTTTTTATTTTTTGTTTTTGACAATTTTGTTTTGCCGCAATTTTCGCAGCTTGTAGTATACATATACTCCCTCGCTCACATGACTTTTACTGCTTAAGCGCTAGAGCACCAACAATTCCTGCTTAGCTACTAATATCATCATTCGTACGGGTTACCTGAGAGCCCTACTAAATGCCACTAATCTTACTCATGCATAAAAAGGCAGTTACCACGAAATGCTGGTTATTCCTCATTTTATTTATTTTTTTTCGTTACCGTCCTTGCCAATTTCCGATCTTTTCGCTTTCATTTCATTCTTCATTGGGTGTGCCGATCACGAAATTTGTTGCAATGGCTATACCAACCAGCAGCTAGCAAACAAATATCGTTGGGTTATGTCAAGGTAACTTGTGACGTAGATAACATTTAACTGCTCACTCACTACCTTTTGTTAATTCAGGCATAAGTGCATTTGTATGTAAAGGAAATATTTGGTGATTTGTGCAACACTATGTGCATATATGTGTGACGAATCGCTAGCAAATTCAAAAAATTTAGCGCCATTTTACATAACAGGCGGTATAAACGAGTGGTTATACTTAGTTACAGCCTACCAATCGGTAGGACCCAGGTGCGCTCCGTGATCAGTGACCAAAAAAGTTTTTATGCGGTAAACAAGTAAGTTCAAAGGGTTCTTTCTCGATTTGGAAAATGTATTTTGACAAATTGGTACAGTGCATTTTATTGAAAGTATTACCCACCTCTAGCTATGACTTTTTCCCACTTTTCTGGTAATTCATGGATTATTATCTGTAGAGAGCCCCATCGAAAGGATTCCCTTCTAGTCCCAACCACTGCAAAGCATTATCTTGCTGTTATGGATATTTGTCTTCCACATCGATGGTCCGCGTTCGCCGTGCTTAACATACATCTTCTGGCGCTTTGAATTGTCTTAATGAGTCCATTTGCCATGCCGTTCGATATCTCTTGGTTTTCGTTCGTGAGGCACCCAATTTTCCGACTTTCAATACCATACCGAAAGGTTTCGTAATTAAATGTGTTGTTGAGTCACGTCTAATATTGCCGCAAGTTCTTTTTGGCTTTGGCATGGGTCTTTGTCCGAAATTACCTACAATTCGACGGCTACGCACGTTGATGGCCTTCCTTCGCTCTTCTTGTAGGTACTTTCGTGTGTCTCCTTCAATCTTACGTTAGAAAACATAATACGTAATAATAATAATAATAGATTGGCGCTTACACATATTTTAGTGTTTGGCCAAGCTTCTCCTCCGATTTGTGTCGTGCGCCTTGATGTTGTCACACAAAGCGGAGGGACCTACAGTTTTACGCCGACCCCGAACGGCGATTGTATTTTTATGAGAAGTTGTTTTTCATGGCAGAAATACACTCGGAGGTTTGCCATTGCCTGCCGAGGGACGACCGCTGTTAAAAAAAAAAATCCTTTTTTTTCCTATATTTTTGCGCTGTTGCTTTGACCAGGGTTTGAACCCAGGCGTTGCGGAGTGGAAGCGCGCACTGCTTACCACTACACCACAGCGGCCGACATCGGCTTATATAATTGCAGCTGCGCCACTTCGAAGTGAATAGAATCAGTTGACGAAGAGTTCTGGTGTCGACCCAAAGTGCCAAATAAAAAAAATAAATGCCCCTTGTCACCAATCCTTCGAATCCTGCAGAGCGCTCCGGACCATTCCTACTTTAGCGCTTAGAATAGGCTCTCGAAAGCCCCCAAAGCCTTCTCATCTAACAAAAAAAAAAAAAAATAACGCAAAAGATGGCACAACCCCGAGATAGGTTTTCAGAACAAATTTTACAAGTATTTCCAAAATCTTCCGTAAAAAAAAAAAACTTTCGGTAAATAAAATTAGACTACATAATGTAAAAATTTCATAAATAGTTCGAAGATCCGAGTGGTAAAACCATGATACAAATAAAAAGCTCGATTTAAACTGGCTTTGAATTCTAGAATGTGTCATTTTCATAAGTTCTTATGAAAGTTTCTGGTATCAGCTAAATAATGATAACTTCATTTTTAATATTATTTGGTTTTGTATGCTAAATTATTTAAAATAAAACAAATCCTACTATAGCAAACAACAACAAAATTAAACCTGTTCGTAAAGCACCAAAAACAGATTTACCGAAATTTTGAGTATATCATCGATAATGCCAGCAGCCATTTTGTATAAATGAATTTCAAAAATTAAAAAAAGCATTTTTGTACATTCGATAATTTGATATGGTAGCGACGATATTTGCTCTCTAACGCTATCACGCCCCGATTTACTTCGAGTTGCTGAAGTATGTACATTAGGGGTGTCAAAAAAAAAGTAAAGTTTAGGATTGTTCTATGTGTCGAAGAAAATATACCCCTATTTTTATACCCGCTCGCACTTGTGCACAAGGGTATATTAATTTTGTTCACATAACGGTTGTTTGTAACAGCCAAAACGAATCGAGATAGATATAGACAAATGTATACATAAATGATCAGAATGAAAAAAGAAATCGATTAAGCCATGTCTGTCTGTCCGTCTGTCCGTGTACACGATAACTCGAGTAAAAATCGAGATATCTTAACGAAATTTGGTATGTAGGTTTCTGTTAATCCAAGGTAGGTTGGTATTGAAAATGTGCGAAATCGGACAATAACCACGCCCACTTCCCATATAACGGTAATTTCCAGAAATACGAAAACTGTGATATTTTAGTAACTACTGAAGATAATTCACTCATAATTGATATTTACAATAATTTTTAGACGAAAAATAAGAATATTGTAAATTTTTGGAAAATGGGCTTAGCCACGCCCACTTATGGTTACATGTGTATATCTTGGTAACCGTTGCACCAATTTCTTCCAAACTTGGCACAGTGGTTGGTCTTCGCACAACATACCAAATGGCCGAAAATTTTTAAAATCGCTCAATAACCACGCCCACCTCCCATATAACGGTAATTTAGAGAAATACATAATCTTCGATAAATCAGTAAATATTGAAGCTAATTTATTCAAAATTGATGCTTGCAACAATTCTTTACCAAGAAATACGTTTATGGTAAAATTTTGGAAAATGGGCGTGGCACCGCCCACTTATGATCACATATAAGTATATCGGTAACCGTTCTACCAATTTGTACCAAACTCGGTGTGGTTATTGTGCTTGCCACATATAAGCAAAACGTTGAAAATTATTGAAATCGGACTAAAATAACGGTCGCTTCTCATATAACGGTAAATTTCAGAAATGCTTGAAACTTCAATATTTCGAAATTGAAGGACGCTAATTTACTCAAAATTGATACACCCCGGCTTACCATCTAGCGGAAGGTTTCGGAAATGTGAAAAAACATATATTTAATACTTGCGCCGAATATTTAATGTTCGGCTCCGCCCGAACTTAGACTTTCTTACTTGTTTATTTTGAAATAAAAAAATATTTAGAGGTCGCTCAAAGTGCCCCTTGTATTTTATATGGCGAAAAAAAATTTTTGTAAAAATGGTATAGAATTCTTGAAAGTCTATATTTTCCGATCGGAAAACTCTGTTTCTCTGCATCTCTGCAGGAGAATTCTCAAGAATTCTATACCATTTCTACAAAAAGTTGTTTCTTTCGCTTTGAGCGACACCTACAAATTTTTTGATTTCAAATTAAAAAAGGGGTATATTTTTTCGGAATAGTAGGGTCATCCCGTATATGCATACAAATTTCGACTCTACTTTTTTACATGCATTTTTGGGCCACACTAATGTACATACATATGCGCATTAAATTACATATCAGTAAGTTACGTGTAACCATTAGTACATACAAATATTGCTACATATATGTAGCCTAATAAAAAAAAAATTGCGAATTTGAAACGAAAATTACTTAAGCATATAGAAATGTATTTTCGTTGTGTTAACAAGTCACAGCGGCCAACCACCAAACACGCAAAGTTGCGTAAGCAACAGTAACCCATGTGAAATTCTTCCGCCAATAAGCAGACACCCAAAACACTACACCAAAACTAAAAAATACAACGACGACACAATCGCCATTTCGACTTTCCACTGCTCTGTCAATAATTTTTGTGTATAACCTGCATAAACATACACATTCACATACAAATACATAAATGTGTACCTTTATATACGTGTATTGTATGGCGCATGTGCTAAAAGAAGAGCATGACAACCACTAATAAAATCCAAAACAACAACGGGATTAGTGAATCTTGCAGATACCTGTACTTTTTGTTTGTTTGTTTGTTTTTTTTTTTTGAAATCACTTTCACTTATGTTAGCGTTGGTGGAATTCTTTACAACTGCCGTCTCTTGCGATTGTGAAGCGCAAGACTAAATTTTTCAAGATAATAAATAAAATAAAAGGAGTAACGTCACGGTAGTTTAGTTGTTGCTGGCAAAGTATATGTGTTTTTATGGTCACTATATTTCTTAGCTACTCATTTCTCGTATTTTTTTTTTTTTGTCAAGGCAGCAGAGTTGAATCATTTTATTTTGTAATTTTTCTACCTATTTAAGTTAAAACCGTGTCTGATTTCAACGAAAACAAAAAAAATGAATTCCCAACGAAAAAAATCAAATTTACATATGCACATTTATGTAAGTATGTATATGCGTGTTTATATTTTATTCACTACAACATTTTTCTTTTCTTCCTTCATTCAACGACTAGTGCATAAGCGCTTTGGGACTGACCTCTCTCGTGACTCATTAACAAACTTATTTAACACTATGCAACGCATGCGTGTAGGTACAATTTAAAGGTGTGTGATTATATATGACACCCAAAATAATTTCGATTTCATTTCACAAAACTACGTAATTTTTTTTATAATACTCTACGTTGTTCGTTAAGCACTCAATTCTACCTAAGTGTCGCACATACTTCCCCATTTGGCTTATTTTCTTCGTCAAGTTCGTGCCTTAAGTCTTTCGTTTTTGTAAGGTGAAGCTACATGCACGTCATGTGCGCCTTCTTACTTTGTCTTTTGTATGTAGGTCAGGGCCGTTGTGTACACATATGTAAGTATGTACCTACATATGCATGTATGAACCTATGTAAGTATGTATGTGTGAAGAATGATAAGTTTTGTTGCTGCTATGGCACTAAATATTTATTTATGTATGTAGAAGAATGATTTTTAAGCGGGTGGAATAATTTTTTCCGCTGCCTCTTTTCTTCATCGTTTTGCTCGCTTAAGAATGTTTTTAATTTTACATTCATTCACGGGTTACATACCATCGTAACGGATGCCAAAGTGCTACAATCAATTTACATCAGTGGAATCATCAGAAAACCATTTCTTACAGTAAAAAATGTATCGGCACCATTTTCGCCCGTATATCTTATAGACCACTGGCAAATCCTATATAAGTAGTAGAGCTATGAGAAAATCACGATTTAACTATTTTTGGAAGGTGCCCAAAATATAGATATATATTTTTTACATTTCTGAAGTACTCTACAGAGTAGGGGTTCCAAGGCGATTGAAATCTCTTTAGCTCCGTTCAATGCAGGAAAATGCACTAAAAATTGCAAATACGCAAAAAAAGTTGAAAAAAGGGACACTAAAAAATTGGTAAAAAAAATTTGGTCAGTTCGGTTCAGCGGGTCGAACCGTCTTTGCATTTTTTAATACCATCCATCTGCACAAAAATTTTTTGACAGCTCTATTATAGTCCATAAAATTTTAATATAAAAAATGGCAAGTTTCACGCGGCTAAAAAAATTGCGCTGAGTTGTAATGCGTAGCGTTTTTTTTTTGCTGACGACGTTTTACTCTTTTTTCTATAAAAACATTAATTTCTTATGGAATAAAATGCGCAGTTTTTATAAATTGCACTTATTATATGGAAAACACAACGCAAAACACCGGCAGCAAAGAAAATTATTAAAAATCCACCCCAATTCTTAGCTGCTTCAAACATGTACTTTGTAATGGATTTTTAAAATTCAGATTAAAAAGTTCGAAACTTTGATGAAACGTTGTTGAATTTTCCTAAATGTTTTATGTATAAAGATTGAAACTTTCATTAACATATTTGATTCACAAGAATGGGACTCTTATATAGAAATCCACCTAAGACTTAACTGTCATCGGTGATATTAATGCTGACCATGAATAACGCTTGTCAGAAGAATTTACTATTAAATTGCAAAGTCAGAATTAACATCAGTGATGACAGGTAAGTCCCAGATGAGTTCGAACATCGTTAACAAAATCGATAAAAATATCGATAATAATATCGATAGCAAAATCTATAACAAAATCAATAACAAAATCGATTGCAAAATCGATTGCAAAATCTATAAAAAAATCTATCAGAAAATCGATTAAAATATCGATAATAAAATCGATAAAAAATATCGTTTATTGTATCGATAAGTTCCGACAATATCGATAGCAAAATCAATAACAATATCGATAAAAATTTTGATAACAAGACCGATATAAAATATCGATAACAAAACCGATAAAAATCGATTATTAAAACGATAAGTCCCAAGCATTTCGAAATCTCTCTAAAATCCCGAAATAGTCCCCAGATTAAGTCTGTCTATATTCTTTTCTCTAAAATTACCTTTACTTTTTCTTTCAAAGCGCTTCATTAGTTCAAATAGCGTTTTCGTAAAGCTCTAAAAATTGCAACTACAACATTTGAGCATAGCCTCCATATCGAAACGTAAGACGTATTCTATCTATGTCAAAATAATTAAAATGTTTTAAACAACAACTGCGTGTCCTGAGTTTCCAGTTCTAGAGTTTTGGCAATATTCCAAAAAATTCGAGATTGTTGCAAGCGGTAACTAAGAATATATTGAGCTCTGAAACAAGCGATGGCGAACCCTCGCTAAATTGTTAAGCATATCTTTCAAGTAAATGTCCTAGCTAAGACCATGTTTAATGTACTACTAGTTGTATTCCGAATTTTCAACGGTTAGTATGAGAAAGAAAACAAGGTTGTTGAACCAAAAAATAAAAGTTATATGTACGAGTATAACTCAATTATAACTCGAATCAAAGGGTACATAAATAGATATGTATGTAACGTAGTACCGCCAGTCCTTGCAGCTTTCCGCATTTTACATCATAAAAACACCAGTTATATCACAAAAAGGTCACAAAGAGTCATAACTGTGCAACCAGGCCAAACAAATTAAAAAAGACCGTCAACAAACAAAAGATTACAATAAACAAATTACGAGTAAAAAGTCAACGCAAATATAAAAAGTTGTAGCGGTAAATAGTGTAATTATAACAGTAAATTGCGCGATTAATAAACAACAACGTAATCATTTTATGAAAGACGGCGTTAAAGCAAAATAAAAATAATCAAATTTATTCATACGAATATTTACAAATACAACGAAGTTAAAATAATAATAAAAAAATATATATATGAACATAAGTTTAAATAAACAGAAATATAAAAATATTTAATATTAACAAACAATAAGACCAGCTTTTATCTACGAGTAAACTAAAGCGGACATGCGGACATAGGAAGAGCACGGATGTACTCATTTTTGTAAGCTTTTATGCCGAGCATTTATTTGTGTTTTTTTTGCTGCACTCATATGCATATGTGTGCATAATTTTTGTGCCGAATACACCATCTAGGTTGTAGGCAATTTGTATAGTTTTCGATTTTCATTATTACCCTCATCATTTTTATTATTATCATAATTGTATTCGTTCATTCCTTATAAGTGCCTTAGATTACTTTTTGTGTTAACTTCAATTCCGATGTTACTGTGTCATGAACACCAGCGCCACAAATGTACATACATACATACATATGTACGTAGAGAAGTATTTTGCACTTTTGCGTGCGACATTCAAAAGCTAAACGCAACTAACACGTCTCTTCGCAGTTGCTGTTGACAACAATGGACAATTATATGTACTATGTAATATAGACGGACAAAGACACATCCATACATACATACATACATATGTACCAATATGGGTGTTGCAATCGACTGAATTTACTTTCCATTTCACTTTGAGAAAAGCAACGTGATCAATGCTTGTGTAGATATTAAAGTGATTAAGCTTTTGATTGTAAAAGAAAAGGTGAGATCTGATGTGCATATGGTTACATACATACATACATATAAATATGCATGCAGACATACTTATAAATCCTGTTGTATGTTGTTTGCAAAGATTACTCGTATATTAAAATTTTTATATATACAATGAGGATGCATTAAACTGCATCATTAAAAAAAAGGTTTCGGGCTTACAACGGCATTACAAAATATATTATATTTGAAGACTTCCACGAAAATATTTCGGAAACATTTTAAAATTTACGTGAGTTGGACCGATTTGGAAAATACCTCCAAAAATGGAGTTTTTTCCGAATAAAAATAGTTTCTTAAAGGATTTTTCGGAAAAAAAATCTGCATAAAAATATAAAAAAAAATTTCAACGGAATTATAATAAAACGATTTTTGATGCTATTTTTCAACTTTTTTCAAAGACTGGTTTAAGAAAAACTTGCCTAAAAAATATACCGATTTAGACTTATGAAGTATCAGTGGAAAGGTATTTCTTACTCTTTGTATTTCTTTGCCAAAAACTCATTATCATTCCAAGTTTTCCTTTTTCAAATATCAACACATCTCAATTCATTCAACTTCGAATGACGCTCGTTCATCGTACCTTTCTCATTCCAATGATACCTCACAAGTCTAAGTCGGCAAAGTTTTGGCTGAATTATTCAAGATTTTCTTTTACCAATCTTTAAAAAAAAGTTCAAAAACAGCATCAAAAATCTCATTATTATGATTGGGTTGAACATTTTTTTTTAATATTTTTATGCTAATTTTTTAAGCTTAGATTTTCAGAGGTATTTTCAAGGAGATCCAGTTCACATTAGTCTTAATATTTTTCCGAAATATTTTGGCGGAAGTCTCAAAATATAGTATACATATATTATATTTATGATGGAAAAACAATACCGATTTTTTTTTTGTATGGGGAGTGATGCACCCTAATGCATATTTGTATTTTTGTAAACTGCTAAAAAACGTCGCTTTTATATGAATGGATTTATGTAGATGGAGAATTTTTTAGACTTACCAATGACATAAGAGGCATTCTTCGTTAACTGAAGCCCCCTCTCTACAAAAGGGTTGAGGTAAAAAAAATCGGTTATATTTTTAAAAATTCGGTAAAGGTAAAAATGCTTACTTTCAAATGTCGCCGGGCGTTTTTTGGAATCCAGTATGGTGGACCAAGTTTTAAAAGGCGATTAGATTCACTTGAAATTTGTAATTCGGGGGTTTTTTGGGAACGCTGATAACGAATATGATCCTGAATCTTATAAATTCAATATGGAGGAAAAAATGTTACAGTTTTTTTGTGAGTTTTTTGGTCTAATAACAATTATGTTGAGCCTGAGGCCGTTTTGTAATACAATCTGTTGTGGAAAATCACTTTTCTATCTGCGAAATGTACCAATTTGCAGGAGAAGCTCGGCCAAACACTTGACAAAAGTGTAAGCGCCAAAATATTATTGTTATGGTAGTTCTTCTGGGTATGCAGTAGGAGTTGCATTCGCGACTCTTGCATCCAAGTTCACGTTCTCTAGGCAATGTGAGCAACCCATGTTCGAGATGCGGTACCTAACCTCTGTAAAATCTTGGATCACGGCAGAAAGAAAGAACGCTTCGGTGAGGCACTCCAACTTATTCGGTTTAAGGGCTCACTTAAATCAGCCGCTATACATAAAATTGGATGCAAGAGGTGCGTCTATTGACTTGGAGTGATACAGGTGGCGCGTTTGACTAAGAATAACCCAGTCCAAACACAAAAATTGGTCATGGGTCAGTGGTGTATTTTGCCCAGCGTCAGATTATGTTTCCAAAGATGAATAAATAAAAATTAAGACATACTTGCACATACAACTAGCGGTCGTTTTTCGAAAACTAATGAGCATTCAAAGATACTTCCAAAGGATACCAAAACTACGCTGAACTTTTCGCTTCTTCTCAACAAAGTGTGCATTCATGCATATAGGTATTGTATATATGTATGTACATTGTACATAGTGCCTATTCGTTCATACACACAAATTTATATGCGTAAAGTGTACACATAAATATAAATATATTATTTACATAAGTATTAATGTGTGTTTATGGAAATGATTATTTTTTATGGCAAATTTTTCGCATTTCTACGGTCCAAAATGCTCCAGCTTTCTCTATCATTTGCCATTTACATAGCTTGGGTGCTCGGCAAAAGCACCAACAAATACAGAGTAAATATTAATCAAATGAGCAACACTAAATGTGCATTAGCATCTAAAAATTCGGTTAGTTTGCAAGTTGTTGTCATTAACGGTATTTTCGCCACGTTGTGCCGCCTAGAGCCGTGCGGTATATTAACTTAAAGCTATAGCTACCGCAGCGAATAAAAATCAATACGCTGATTTTATGATTTTTTGTTTATTTTTTACTACCTATTAATGTTTTCAGTGAACATTAGCAACCACCGTTTAAACGTTAAAAACGTTTTTCATAAACATAAACAATAAAAGTTTGGAATTCCTTTCTATTTCTACGCAGTCTGATTTTTTTTCAACTTTTATAGAATGCGAATATGGCTTTACTTTTTTTTTTAAAGTTGCCACCTTTTAAAAAATTATATTCGAATTATCTAAAAAAAATAAAATATTACAAAATGGGTATTAATGGAAATGGTTTTGAAACTCTTTCTTTCTTAACTAAACTTTAGGAGGGATGACATCTGTTTAAAAAATCAAATTAAATTTGAATTAAGGAAATTAAATAGGAAATAAATATTCCAACATATGGGTACCAAACGAAAGGAGGCTCAGAAAGTAGCAGTTTGAAAATATTTTGAAGTGGGTTGCCACTTGCTTGAAATATTTAAGAATATCTTAGCGCGAAACTACTTTTAAAGAGGGCTGCCACCTGTTTAAAAAGTCAAGTTTAATTAACTTTTACGCAAGTTATTTGAAATATGAAGCAAAAGGGTTTAAAAAAAAAACTTGAGTTTTAACATTTAGAATGTTTGAAGGGGGTTGACGCGTGTTTATAAAGTGACATTCAAATTATTTAAGAAGATGGATGAATTATTAAAATGCGGGTATTATCGAAATGATTTTGAAAAGGCTTTATTTCTGAAATTTACTTAGGAGAGTTGCCACCTGTTTAAAAAATCCAACTCAACTTAAATTAGAGCAATTATCTAATTCAAATATGTGTTTTAAAATTTGTTAAGAAATCTTTAGTTGAAACACTAGAAATATTTGTTGGGTGTTTGAAGAGGGTTGCCACCTGTTCAAATATTCAAATTATTTAAAAAGTCGAATGTATTTTTAAAACATGGGTGTCAATCGTAATGGGGTTGAAAAGGCTTTATTTCTGAAATATATTTTGGAGGGTTGCCACGTTGTTGTTAATTGAATTTTAAGTTAATTGAATTTTTAAACGATGGATATCAATCGAAAAGGGTAAAAAAGGCTTTAAGGTTGGTGCAATTCACTTCCGAGCGAATTTAAACCAAATTCGCTTCGAACTTAAATTAAACATTGTGGAAGCTTACTCGAAAATAAGTTGTATAGCCGCCTTTTTCGAAATTAGAAACATTTTATCGGTACAGGGTCATTTAAAATTAAAAGTTGAGAATAGAACGCCACCTTTGGGGATGCCTCTGGTGACTCTGGTAAAATACTTAGTTTTTTACCCATCCTCAGCTCGGAAAAAAAGAATCGTATTTTCGAGAAAGATCTTAATAAATCCAGCAGTTTCAGTTTCACACAATGAAAATATTACACTCTTTTCAGTGACTATTTGGCATTTTTGAACACCAAATTAAAAAATCTTAATAAGCTATTGCATTCGAATGCGCTCGCCTTAAAATCATATATGGACATTGTTGCCGCTAAATATGAGTACATTTACCACTTAATACTTAATAAT
>NW_023458565.1:17772439-17784714 GCF_013731165.1 Rhagoletis pomonella
TTTTTTTATTAAAGTCGCCCCGACGGCAACAGACATAATTAAGGCCAGAGCAAAAACTACTATAGCATAAATATATGCGAGTATGTGTGTACGTATGTGCGTAACTTGCTAATCACCAAAACTCAACTAAGTTCATTGATAAAATCTCAACAAAAAAAAACAAACGTTGTAAAATAAACAAGTGTGAAAGGTGAAATTTAATTAAAAGAAATATATTTACAAAAACAAAGGCGATATGCGTTCCCCTGCATTAATTTTCAATGAAAATGTGAAACCGCTATTAAAAGAGATGGAGAGAAAATGCGATTTACAATGTAACAGTCAGTTTATGTAATCGAAGATATGCCATAAGACAAAACACAAAAACAATAATAAAGACTTTGTGACAAGACCGCAACGGTCTTTTGCGCGTAAAATTCGTAATAAGAATACCAAAAAGTTGTGCAAATTAATTATGGTTTTTTTTGGTGAGTAGCGATGCGAGCACGCATTAATCACACACAGATAATACCGAAAATTACATAACTAACGTTAAAGTTAAGCCAATCAAAATGACGGCATGACACAGACACAGAAAATGACCAAATAGTTGTTTCGAATCAAACTTAACAACCGTGGGGTGATAGAAAGCGGCTTGTTGGAGCTATTTTTTTTTTTTGTTTTGTTGCAAATTTCGAAATCTTGAAATATGATCATCTTTTCTTTTTCTTTTAATATGAAACGATGGCTGAATATCATCATATAAATAAAAGGGCTACGCATATCTTTGTACGTGTGTAAATATGTAGATATTTAAGCTGCATATGTATATTTTATACATAAGTATATAAGCTAATATATACAAATTTTTAGGTTTTTTTTCAACGCGCAGATACTCGCATGCAAGAATGTACAAATGTATGTATAACGACAAGTTTCAGAAAGAAGTAATATAAATAGAAATGAATTTTGCATACCTTTTTAATGTATCTATTCAATTCAATTCATTCCGCAGATTTTCAAATATATACATATATATACATTACATATATAAATATTAGGCATACGACTTTTTTAATCAAATGTACCTTCGAAGAGAGGAAGAGGAATAATGAAAAAACAACAAAAAAATAAAGTTTTTGCCAAAATTTGAGAGAACTCCGAGAAGGAAAAAAATGTGTACTGCAAAAACACATACCTATGTACATATGTGTGTACATATGTGTATTTGAAAAATTCCATGTCAACCGAATTATAACTGCGATCAAAAATTTTTTCTAATTATTATTATTATTTTGTTTTTTTTTGATGGCATTAAAATGCCAAAATTGAATTTACATTTTAAACAGGTGACAACCCTCTTCAAAAACCTAAGAAATATTCCAAATATTAGTCGCAGTTATAAGCCTAAATCCGTCCAGCCGTTTCTGATAAGAGAAATGTCTCGCATAGTTCGCTTTCTCTAATTTTGAATCACCCTGTACCAATAAAAAATACCTAACTTTAAAAAGAAACGTTATTTAACATCTAGAGGTCGAGCTCTTCAATTTGACATCTGCGTTTTGAATTTCGAAAGAACGGTGCATATCTGATGATCTTTATAAAATGTGTCTTTTATGTATTATATATAAATATACATATGTATGTACATAGTTATGACTTTTCGAATAGGTGGCAACCCTAATAAAACTTTTTTTCTAATTAAAGCTTGCATAAAACTCCTTCGTTTGACACTATTATTTAAATATATTCTGTGCATATATTGTGTATCTGTTAACTAAATTCGAGTTTTCGAAGAGGTGGCAACCCTTTTCAAACATAATTTTAGACTTAAATCTCTCTCTTTCTCTCTTTCGTCTGATAATGGGATACAAATTCCAATTAGTTGATGAATTAAGTTGAACTTTTCAAATATGTGGCAACTCTTCTAAATATAGTTAAGCAATAAAACCCTTTCAACCCCATTTCCATTGATACCCATCCTTTAGAATTTCGTTTAACTTATTAAATAATTTTTATTTAACTTTTTAAATAGGTGGCAACGCTGTTCAAATACCTCGAATATATTCTAAATTTGCAAACTAAAGACTACTTACCACTCTTTCGTTTTATGCCCATATATTAATATTTCATGTATATAAATTGCGCAAAATTTAATTGAGTTCGACTTTTTAAACAGGTGGCAATCCTCTTCAAAATATTTTCAAACTTAAAACTTTTTAGATTCTCAATTACCTATTTCTCCTAATTTAAAAAGAATTTTATTTAAAACATCTAGGTACATAAGTATGTAATAAAGATTTCACTTCAAAAAGTCATATGCCTAATGCGCATATATGTATGCATATAAGTATTCACAAATAAATAAACACCCTGATATACAGTACCGTTGTAGGTATTTATATGTTGAATAGCCGTCACTGACGACTGCCTCAATCACATTTTTATTTCATTTTACACACCAAATGGCCAACTGACTGCCAGATTTGGCTTTTGATTTTGGCCTTTCATCTTAACCAACCACTAAATTCATTCGCGCATACAAACGCATATGCACTAATTCATATGTATGTGTGTAGGCATACATTTATCTGCGTGTGTGTGTGTGTGTGTATGTTTATTAACGCAAACACATATTGTATAGCACAAATCAATTTGCATAAACGAACAAAAACTTGGCCGAAATGAAAGTGAAAAATTCGAAGAAGCATTGTGCGTGTATGTATGTATGCGTGTATATGTTTTGTACGAATATTCACCAAACAGTTAATGATTTTTTATATTTCCATTGCTGCTATTAATTTTGTGAAATGTAGATTATTATTGTAGTTTGGTGCTTTTGTTTTTTTTTTGAAAGTATGCGAATGTATGTACATAAATAGTTTCTTATTTAAAAAAAGGAAATAAGAAACGTAAACAGCTTTTATTTATAGTTAAGTGTATGCCCTCTCTAATTATGGTGAATTAATATTTCGCAAAGTTTTCAGCGTTTGGCTATGTCAAAAATATCAAGAGGCTGTACTTCAGCCTAGTTCCCAATCCCATTAAATCTCTGAGGAATTATCACCAAATGTTAGTCGAGGAATTAAAGACAAAAAGTCCAGGAACTTTGAAAATTTATTACTACAGAAGAGTGTATCTGTTTAGTTGAAAAAATGTTCCCAATATATGAGGAAACAGTTCTACCGCGCAATTCTTTCAAAAAATCTCCGAAAAGAGGGGCAAGGTAAAAAAAAACGTCACTAGAAAAATCTCTAAGCCATTCGGTCGGTTACATTTTTTAAAATTCGGTAAAAAATTTTATTTTTTAATGATGAGTCGAGATTTTTTAAATCTAATATGGCGGACACAGTTTCGCAATATATAATTTAAATTACTCGAATTTTATTGCTCTGAAGTTTTTGGGGTCGCTGGTTAGCAATATGATCATGCATGGCGGCGAATTCAATATTTTTTTCAACATTTGGAATCTTAAAAGTTCATGATAAGATTCATAATCAGCAACCCCAAAAACCTCCTAGCAATAAGTTTCGAGCAAATTCAAAAAATATTTCAAAACTTTGTCTGTCATACTGGATCCGCATTAACGGATTGCAAAAAACGCCTCTCAGTCATCATTTAAAAGTAGGCATTCGTATCAAACTTTCAAGCATATAACCGATTTATTTAGCTGAACTAATTTAGGAAAGAAGTGGGCTTCAGTTGACGAGGAATGCCTCATATATATATATATTTTTTTATCTTGTAGGATTTTGCGGCACTTTTCGGGGTTTCAAAACCATATCGGTACTTTTGGCGGTTATTTTGGAATACATTTTTGCACATCTCTAATTTAAAAATTCTTCGTCTTCTTCGTTACCAATGCCATCAAGGTTCGCTACTTAAGTCTTTGGTATAACGCGGGAATAGCGATTCTAAGAGAGACCGAACATATAAGATTCGTGAAGCCTTCTATCACAATAAAGGATGTTAATTTTTTTTAAATAAGACACAGAACTGAGAAGCTACAAATCGCTAGTCTAAGGTATTGATGGAGTTAGTATGTTTATTAATGTAAAGGCATATATTTGAGGGTCTTGAAAAGCACTAAAACTTATTTCACTAAACAGTTTCCTGTAAATTGGTAGAAAATGGCGGCTACAGTCGTCCTGGAAAAATTTACGTATTTTTGTGTAGTTGTTGTTGCAGCGGTATATTATTTTCGCATCCTCTTTTGCTTCGTTTTTTGTTTTATTTTTGAACACCAATACGAAGATATATGCGAATGTGAAAACGAATACGAAGAGCAACTGAAGATGAACTCGAAGACCAAAACGGTGACTAAGATGAAGACGAACACGAATAGGAACAAGAATGCAAGGACGAACAGAGAGACGAATACGAAAAATATACGAAAACCAATACAAATGCGAAGTGGAATACGAAGACGAGGTAGA
The DNA here is from genome assembly GCF_013731165.1 of Rhagoletis pomonella. Taxonomy (NCBI): domain Eukaryota; kingdom Metazoa; phylum Arthropoda; class Insecta; order Diptera; family Tephritidae; genus Rhagoletis; species Rhagoletis pomonella. The sequence goes on from NW_023458565.1 coordinate 17,776,855, forward strand.
ATACGACTACGTAGATCATCCGAAGACAATTAGGAAGATGAATTCGGATTCGAGTTCAAATACTAAAACGAAGATAATAACGAACACGAACACGAAGACAAATACGAACACGTACATCAAGATGAATTTGGATACGAGGAGGAATCCGAAGACAAATACGAATACGGAAATGAATACAAAGACAATGTGAAAGAAAAATACGAAAAAGAATACGACGACGAATACGAAGGCGAATGCGAATGCGATGCGAAGAAAAATAGAGAGACAGAGACTAAAACGAATACGAAGGTGAATGCAAAGAGTAAACAATACGAAGACCCTAAAAAAAAATAGAATAGCGGAAAATTTCCGCAGTAACTGGCACTCCATCTAAGAATAGCACATCAAGCATATTTTGCGACTAGGAAGTAAATACCGATCATCGTCAATGCTATCTACGTTTTTTTTCTATTATTTCCAACTCCTCTCCATAACTCGTGATAAGAACAACGAAAGGCTAAATTGTTGTCGATTCCACAAATCAATTTTATCACGAAGGTGTTTCCAAAACATACAATTTCTGTGTCAAAAATTGAATATTCAGCAGCGATGCTCCACTTTTTATGCGTAAACCAAATATGTATGTGCTTCTAACCGTCACCCACCCGATGAGCCACAAACTAAATTTCTAACTTATGCAATATCGCACTAAAATCGAAAGTCACTGAGTCACAGCGGGTATGAACGAATTCGTAATTACACACTGGGTATTTGTATTACAAAAAATGCATACCTTTTTTCTTGAGTATTTTCAAAAATATTTAACGCCATGCATTTTAATTGTATTTGTGACGCAGGTATGCAAGTAAGTTTTTGTAATTAAAAGTGTCAACGGAAATTAAAATGTCAACTTTAAGCAAATGAGCGCAGATATACAAACCACATGGTAAGAAATAGTACATATATCCGGAGGCCTCTGCACAGTGGGAAATGAATGGAATTAATTCAAACTGCCGAAGATTTTCAAGATGCGAATCGACTTAAAAAATTAGCTTTCCTACATATGTATGTACATACCATTACTATATGACTTACTAAAAAATTTAATTATAATGAAATTAATTTAGCAAATATTAAGCTCGACAACCAATTAATTAAATTCCAATTATTAAATATGTAAAAGTTATGAACCATTAATAAGTAATTTGAATATTAGGCTTTAACTTATATTTACGTTATATACATACATATGTACTATGTGAAAGGGCGTACTGAATAACATCCCTGCAAACCATTTTTTCAGAGTATTCTGTATCGTAAAGAAATTTTAACGAATTCGGAAAGATCCCATCCGATTTTTTTCCGAATTTTCTAAAATGAAATAAATTACGCACACTTCCATTATTTTACGAAATTTCGGAAGAAAATCGGTGAAGAAATGAAAATAATGCTGTTATGTGAAGAATTTCTTGCAGACTTTTTTCAGAATTTTCTTTATTTTTCGTACAGAAATTTCTTTACGAGTTCGTGTCAACCACTTCATATAATTTTCTTTGAAGATTCGGAAAAAAATCGTTACAGAAATCAGATACTCCTAAAGATTTCGTTAAGATTTCGGGAACTTTGGTTTGCAGGGATATTAAAAGTACATGTCAGTTTTTTTTTGTTTGTGAAAATATCACTCTGTAAAAAAAAAATATATTTCTGCGATTTTGAATTAAAAAAAGCAACATAAAGTGTTTGCCTCCACTCGCCCCGTTAGGTTTTTATCACTAATGATTCCTTGAAGCTTTGTTATAAATACGAAACCATTTTTGGCTGCAAACTTAGAAGTAATCAATGAATTAAAAAAAAGACATAAATTTTCCTGGGAAATATTTTTTTGAGAAAACATTTTACTTGAAAGATTGTTACTACGTAGTAAGTCGCTAGGGCTAAATTTTGATTTACGCGACCTGGGAGTTGTGAGATCGCCGCCATCTTGAAAACAAGGATGTCCAAAGTATTTCTAACTCAGCGAAATAGTCATATTCGAGCCTCAACCAAACTATACCCACACGTTAGTATCTATCCATTCATGAAAGTCAAATTCCAAAGGATTTTGTGCCACTACATCCAAATTTTTTTCAGCAAGTAAAAGTTTGTACTTTTAAAGATTTGTAAACTTTTTTTTATATTGTAGTCACACGATTGGTACAATATAAGGAATCTTTATTGAAAATTTTGAGCAAATTGTTTTTCGTGATTGGAATAAAGAAAAATATTTGTGCATTCACACGATTGGGATACGATTTGCACCAGATTTTGGGAAAATACCCAATCGTGTGACACTGCCTTTCGAAGTGGCTTTTATAAAAAAAAAAATAAAAAATCATTAAATTCTACTGTGTCAGTAAATATTTTCCGTATTTTGAAAATATTTTCTTTTATTTCAATTTTATTAATTTTGAATAACAAGTAATTTTTAAGCAAAAAAAAAAAAACAAAACCGACTTAAATTTTCATATACACATTTAAGAGTACCGTTAATGATTTCATGATCCAATGATCGGAAATAAATTAGTATGGGACCTCCTTTTATTTGCGGTAGCATACAGAAAAAAAATACTCCGTCGAATTGATAACCTTTTCCTTTTTTGAACTCCGTTAAAAATATAGTTCATATACACTACAACGAAATCCATACAACTCAAAGTTTCTAACTTTATAACAATTCAAAAAATCATAAAATTTACATCAACATTTCACACTTTTTACTCCTATGAACAAAATCTATTTTTATATGAAGAAAATGCGCAACACCCTCTAAAAAAAATTTGCCAAAAAAATCAACGATAGCGACTTTAAACTTGTGCTTTATTACAATGAAATTGAATGGGCTATAAAACTGCTTACCCAAAAAAATTCTGAATAAAAAGTGTGAAATTTTCCTGTAAATTTTACGATTTTTTTTTTAATTATTACAAAGTTAGAAACTCTGAGTTTTAGGGATTTTGTTGTAGCAGGAGCTTTATTTTTATTAAAAATTAATGAAATTTAAATAAAACTAAGTATTTTCAAAATATGGGAAAAAATTTACTGTACGATTTTGGCTGACACTCACTGTATGTATGCATATGTTTGTGTTCATAAGAAATCCTTTTAAAATTGAATCTTAAAGATTTTGGAAATTTTGGTTTGCAATGTATGTATATAGTTATTTAAATATTTTGGCTTTCATATTTCTGAATATTACTGTCATATAGGAAGGAGGCGAAGTTATTTTCCGAGCTTTACCAATTTCTACACTTTTCATTCTTAATCATCTATGTATTAACTCCATAAATTTTATTAATGTACCTTTAATTTTTACGGCAATTATTAACTAATTCCGCACCACCAAAATTTTCCACTGTGCGCCACCGCCATTACGCCGGTAAACAAACTCAAAACCAATTGACACAATTCACGCACACAATACGTGTTCAAGCTGTGTGCACTCATTTTGGCAAAATGCATTAGCAACAAATGCGAAAACAATTACTGAACATTTACATAAATTTACGAGCAATGCTCGTATGCCTGCATGTATGTATGTATTTATGTGGACAAATTTATCTTTAATTGTAAATAAGGGTTTGCTGTCTATCACTACAAGAATGATTATATGCAGGCATTGCTAATACTCACGTACATCATTATTGTCCTACTCCACTCCACTTCACTTCTCACGCGACTGTGTTTCTTGCAGCTACCGCATTTGTCATACCAAAAAACCGAAAAACGAAAAAACATTTTATGTCTTTAAAAAATGGTAAATGGGCTGACTTGCATACATACATTTAATATATATATCTACATATCCGTTTGTATGTTAACGCGCCAATTGCCTTGGGTCCCTGCTGTGGCTGGCACTGTCATTATAGAAGGTAGATAGGCAGGCACCACCATCAGTGGGTATTGGCCTGGGGTGAAGCACCTCTGTGTTAGTGAAAGTGAATTTTTAGCCAGCAAATGAGTCATTTAATATATATGTAGTATATGTTATATTATAAACCGACATTTAGTGTTATTTTGGAGCTTATTCGTACGTACATATATGTGTTTGGGTGAATGTACAAGCGTTGACGTTTAGGTCTTTTGTTATTGACTGCTTGCCTTTTTAAATGCAGGTATCGATTATGGTGTAATTAAATCGCTGGCAATAAATTGCATAACAATGCATTTTTTAAGTTGGAAAAGCCCACATGCTTTGCGCTGGCGCTCTGTTCGTTTATAGCGCATTCGATTCGTATGCTTAGATGATGTGTACATACATAGTTCAAGCTAATTTACTACTTGTGTGGAAGGAAGTAGAAAAGTGTAGGGGTCGAAATTGCAGTTCAGTATGCATCAGCTGACATTAATTAAAATTTTAAATAGAAATCATTTGATGAGGCCCCTTTTTGATGACGACCACGACAAAGGTATAAAGGGCTATGATTTGAGGGCTTGCACATATGTGGTCTTAGCCCTAAATGGGTGAAGGTGCTCCTATTTAGTGGGTCGATGTCCTCGGGGAAGATAACGCTGATAATATCACCGTCATCTAGGAAATGAGATGGAACATGGGACCTTGCCATGTCTACTACAGCCGCCAATGAAAGGAGCACGAATTCGCCAGGCGACCAAAGACTTATTATACGACAATCATGCTTGGCAACTTTACCTTCTAGAAAGAGATCCTTGGTAGTCCTACCGTCGGAAAATTCACCTCCATGCTCGGGCTCGACGCAAGGTAGCATACAATACTAGGTTCCATTATAAGAACATCACTCAAGCTACGTGGCTGTCTCTGTATCGAAAAACATGTAACCAAATCAATGATGTTTTATACGTACGTTCACTCCGACCGATATAGGACCTATATATAAAATTGAAGAGGGAAGCGAGACGTATTTGTATGTACGCCGTGATGTCTGAATTTTGTATCCTCGCGAATCGAATACGGCTGTGTAAAAGGACGGAATTGGAAAGGACCTCTGCGAGCTGTTTAAAACCAAACGAGATTTCAGACAGGTTTCTTAAATCTGTTTTCGGAGAAGATAATATGAGCCACAGAACTGAACCGTTCGAGCACAATTCTTTACAAGAGCGTACAATTGCTGGCGTATGCCGACGAAATCGACATTATCGGTAAAACAAGGGCAACGTCTATTCTGGTTTCTCGGAATTGTATAGATAAGCAAAGCGCGTGGGTCTGGTGGTGAATGAGGACAAAACAAATTATCTTCTCATTCGTTTATTTAGGAACCAGCATTAACACCAATAATAATGGCAGCCTTGAAATCCAACGGAGAATCAGTAGAACAGTAGAACAAAAACAAAAACTTACATGTAGCTTGTTGAGAACCTCGGTGAGGTTGCGCACTCCCAACGGACCGAATTTTTTTTTCAGCATCAGCATGCATATTCCGTCGTGGACAAGGCTTCGACGGCTTTTACCTTCCCGACAGCCCTCCGAACTTCGCTGTTGGTGAAAGTAACAAGCGCACTAGTTTTCGGCAGCTTGTCTGATCACTAGACTCTTGGCCTTAACCACAAAAGATGACATACAAGATATCGGCTAAAATAACTCACGTATTTCTTCGGACCATCATAGAATATCATTTTCCCCATGCTCATTATGTTGTATAAAGATCTCACGATTGACCAAAGCTTACTTACTCGAGCAGTGAAGTGGCGGTCTTCAAGTGCTCTTTCCGATTCTCCTACTAATGTAGATCGATCAGATCACGCATTTCCGCGATCGGCCTGTCGTAGATGGTACCGCCCGTTTGCGAGTACTGCGGCTTCATCAGGGAAATTGTTATATCAGGTGAGTTGCTTTAACAGTCCGGCCGACAGTTCAGCCGAAGTCTTTTGGGGAATTTGACACTATTCCCTGGGCGAGGGATAAATAGAGTACTTGTTGTGCTTTCCGGTGCATAACAAGAATAGGTCACTGATCCGAGGTTTGACCTCAAGCCAGCGCGATTCAACAAGTTGCCGGCCAACCCTGCTGCAAGGTGTGGCACCGGGAACGGACGACTGCAGATGTGCCAAACGAGTGCCCGGCGCGCCGAGAGACACCGCACTACTCGAGACATCTCTTCGCATGCCCACTGAACCCCACCCTGCTAACGCCTCTGGCCTTATGGACAGACCCCATCGAGGCTGCAAGCTTCTTGGGTCTCCCGTTAGTTGAGCTTGACGACAAAGATTGAGGGACTTACGTATTTGGGCGGGGTTGTTGTAACAACAACAACTACAACTGAAAAGGTGCGGCGAACTAAACAGCCCGCTCCAGTCTATCCGGTAAATAAAGCCGGCATAAATTGTCCTATTTAGGTTCGGCTTCAGCCTCATTGCGTATGTCGTAAATTAGGTTAAATTGGACTACTCGACAACATGGGCATTGTTGTTGTTGTTGTTGTTGTTGTTGTAGCGGCTACAATAACCCCGCTCAATCGTTGTCGTCAAGTCCTACTACCGGTAAACCAAGGAAGCGTGCAGCCTCGATTGGGTCTGTCTATAAGGCCAGAGGCGTTAGCAGGGTTGGGTTCAGTGGGCATGCGAAGAGATGCTGCGAGTCATGGGGCATCTCTTCGCCTGCCGGGCATTCGTTGGGCACAAATGCATCAATTCTGCTCAGGTATGAGTTCAACCTGCTGCAGTAGCCAGAGCGAAGTAGGGCTACTGTGGCCCGAGTCTCCTGAGGCAGATGAAGCTCCGTCTCGTCTATGTCCGGGGGCGGTATGCCTAGAACGGCAGTCACAGGTCTAGAGTCTACATAACTCGAGACTGACTCTCTATGAATGCCGTTCAAGGCCTGTCGGTAAGCTGACGGTTACAGAGGTTGTTTTATGGACCTCTGGACTTCGTCCGTTAGTTCATATAGATGCCTTATGACGTGCCGTTGCGAGGGTTCTTCCGCAAGCAAATATCTGTTCGGGTGCCCACAACGGTGACACTCTTCCAGGAATTTCTTGCAGAGCGTTGTGTTATGCTCCTTAATCGGAAGCATGTGGGCCTCGTCATACAGGTGATGTTGCGGCGACATCAGAAGGCATCCTGTCGCTGTTCTTGGTGCCGTGCTTTGGCAGGTCTATACCTTCATCCACTCCGCCCTACTAGTCCCCGACGACCACACAGGCGCTGCATAGTTCAGAACCGGCCGGCCAATTGCCTTGTACGTTGCCAACAACGTTTCTTTGTCTTTGCCCCAGGTGCTGCCGGCTAGCGACATCAGGACCTTGTTGCGGCTTTGTACTTTGTTGACAATTCCAACTGTATGCGCTGAGAAGTATAGCAGACGGTCGAAGGTTACTCCGAGGATCTTCGGGTTATTCACCGTCGGAATTGGTTCGTCATCGACGTGAATACCCAGTTGCAGTCTGATCTCCTTCGTCCAAGTGGTGAAAAGCGTTACTGAGGATTTTGTAGGGGAGAGGGTTAGGCTCCGTGCAGTGAAGAAGCGAGAAAGCTTGGCGAGATAACCGTTTACTTTCGAGCACAAGCCATCAGTTCCATTTTCAGACGCCATAATCGAGGAATCGTCAGCATAAGAGACAGTAGTGACAGTGACTCCCTTTGGAGCTTTGAAATATAATTAACAATAACGGGGATAGGACACCACCATGTGGTACCCCCTGTTTAATTTTTCTCGGTTTGGTAGTTTTGTCCCAAAAGATTACTGACGAATGTCGACCACTCAGATAATTCGCCGACCACCGTTTGAGTCCCTGTGGGAGAGAGGAGGCCTATATGTCTTCTAGTAGCGTTGAGTGGCTGTCGGTGTCGGACGCCTTAGACAGGTCCAACGCTACTAGACTAGGGCCCCTATTGCGAGTGTCGACTGGCAGTAGAATAGAAATTTGTCGA
>NW_023458565.1:17804714-17832572 GCF_013731165.1 Rhagoletis pomonella
CAGTCAAAATTAGTGAAAATGTTGCACTGCTATTATTTTGCACGTACCACAAGTTAGAGGATGCACATGCGCCATATACGCCAGCAAATACCAGTATCTATTTTTGAAATAGGGAATATACATATGTATATTGCCCTAGACTAAAACGAAAGTACATACAAAGAATGGTGAAAGCAAAACAGAATCCTCAATTATACTTAAATCTGACGAAATGGTCAAAGTGAATTTATCTAAAAGCTGCACGAAAATTGGGTGTGGTACATAGAAGCTAAAGCTGTTGACAGAAGTAGAACAAATGGTGGATAAGTGGTAAATGAGTGTTGAAAAAGGAGCTATTTCTTTGTTTTCGATCTATAATGCATACATACTTACATACACGAACACATCTCAAATATAATACATACATACATACATAGATTATTATAGTAGAGAAGAATTATCACATATAGATACATACATAAACTTACTTATGTATTGTACTTTTCATTTCTATCAATTAGAAGATAATGGAAGATCGTTGCCAGTAGCATAGCCTTACAATAGCGTTTAATTGAATTTACTAAGTTATGCATAATTTCTTTTTTCCAATGATGATCATTGACCGTGGCCATTGTGACTATATTGCAATGCCAATAGCTGTATCTAGAAATAGTTGTATATTTTGGTATATCCGCGATGGCTACCGATTTTCAAAGTAGCTTGGCTTTCTAAAATTTGGAATACTCTATCGAAAACTCTTGATTAAAAAGTACTTAAAGAACAATTAATATATTCGGTTGAGGAAGAAGTATGTATAGCCCGCGACAAAACGATAGCACCTCACAATTTTGAACAGCTTAGAATGTTTATCTTTGGTTTGTTTGATTTTTAATATTTTTATATAAAAGTATAGCTCTTTATCTAACAAACACCATATAAATCCTAGTTTCAGACTCTGTACAAAAATTATAAAATTCCACAAATGGTTCGTCCCAATTCCAGCATTTTAATTTTAATTTCTAGTTGGTTGCTAAAAAATGGCGTTGATTTTTCATAATTTTTTTGCTGACGGTTCACGCATTTTCTTCCATACAAAGTAATTTTTTTATATGGAAAAGAGTGCAAAACACCGTCAGAAAAAAAAAATATCATAAATCAGTGCGATTTTTAGCAACTTCAAACTATCACATTATTACAGTCGATTTTAATGAGCTATAAAACTGCATACCAAAAATTAATTTAGAAATTCTAATTTGAATACTGGAATTGGGATAAAAGTTTGTGCAATTTTTAAAATTTTTGTACAAAGTTTGAAATTTGGACTTATATGGTTTTTAGTAGGTGAGGACCTGAACTTTAATAGAACTATGTTTTCGTTTGTTTTGCTTTATGGTTGAATCAACTTTACATTAACAATAAGCGCGTATTTATTTTTTGCACTTACTAATGAAATATTTATTTCTAGGAACTTAATTAAAACTATTTGACACCACTTTGTAATCGCCCAATGTACTTTTTTCGCTTATATTCCACTATTAAACATTTATCAAAGTCTGATTTTTGTTTTTTTGACTTTCATTTCATTTCAATATTAACCGTTAGTGGGCAAAATACATAGCTAATTAGCTACACTATAAAACATGAAATTAGGAGATTGTAAAATGTTAATTAAGTTTATCCTGGTCTTACTTGTACCAAAGTATTGCAGGTGTTTCTTTCAAAATAGAGTGGACAGTAAGAAAAAATCATACATGCATAAGTACTTATGTATATACAAATGTTTGTCAGCTAACACTAACTTACGATTAGCAACACAACCGATGATTGTTTATCCTGAGGTAGATATGTATGTATGTACGTACTTACGTAGTTGAGCTGACCGTGATCACATTGAATGATCATTTCTTTTCTTGCAGCTCAGCTGATGAACACAAAAGAAAGACGATGATAATCACCTTGAATTGGTATTTCTTAGCAGTAATCTGGGTAATGGCAAGAAAAACTGACCCAGGCAGCAGAGGTACATATAATGTAAATACATATACATAGTATGTATGTAAGTATGACATACACATGCATCAAGTTACTTATTAATGCATTAATGTGTACATATGTATGTTTGTATGTAAACAAATCATGAAAACAATAACACAGAGGTGTAGCGCTTACAGAAATAAGCTTTCACAACACAACAACCTGTAAAACCTGTTCCTTTTCGTATTAGTTCAGCTGACTAATGTTGATTGTTGTGAATTCTGCTAGTTGAGTTTGTTGGTTATTATTTACCAAATGCAACCGTTATACATACATCATCAACCTGTAACTTATACCGTGAGCGTACGTACATACATACATACAGTTGTCCATAAAATAATAGGAGTGCGATATTTTGACCATTTTTTGGCTATTTGTCTTTTGTTTATGCAATGTTTATTATTTTTTTTTATCAAAGATCAGTTGGTAATACAACAAAGACCATATGAACTCAGATTTGAAACTTTGTACAAAAAATAATAAAAAATCTGCAAATTTTCACCAAAATTTCAAAATTTTTAATCAGAATCTTTAGAAAAAAATTGGTATGCAGTTTTATAGCCCATTTAATTATAATGAAGCTACTAAAGTTTCCCGTTTATTTTTGTATGGACAAAACGCCAAACACCTTCAACCAAAAAAAATCCCAAAAATCTAGAATTGAATGGCCTACAAAACTGCATACCACAATTTTTTATAGGGTTTCTGATTAAAAAGTTTTAAATTTTGGTGAAAATTTGTGAAATTTTTATAATTTTTGTACAATGTTTGATATCTGAATCTATATGGCGTTTGTTGTATAACCAGCTTGTCTTTTATAATAAAATAATAAACATTAAATAAACAAAATACAAATAGCCAAAACTGATCAAAATATCGCACTCCTATTATTTTGTGTGCAACTGTAACTATGTATATGTACTATATGGACATACAAGCTAGAAACAAATGTATGTATATAATCATGGCCTGGCAGATGATTTGTGCCATTTCTTCAGATATGTATGTACATATGTATGTATGTATGGATAGCGAATATTTTAAACAACACAAGCAACTAATACTAAGGCTAGCAAGTAGGTATATACATACAAATAGGTCTATGTTTACGTTTAATTTTGAGATTTTTGACCTTAGATTATAAAAGAAACAAAGCAAATATTGTTTACTAATAATATTCTATCGGCAATTTTCTCAAAAACTAGTTTCTTATATACATTGTCATTGATGACTTTAATTTTAATATCGTATGTATGTTTATTGATTTTAAATACAATTTATCAATATCAAGTATGACAGTCACAGATGCGTTTAAATATCAGAAACTGGTTTTTATTAAAATTAAAGGCAGAGTTATTACGCATAAGCCCACGTTATTTATATATGTACATACTTATGTACATAGCTATGTTGGTATTTCAACGCTTATCAATAGAAATGTATGTACTTCTATCCTAAATATCAAAATTTTTTTAATCAGAATAAAAAATATCATCATGAAATTTATTTAGTAAATTTTATACAAAAAATTATTATACACATATTCGCGAAACTATGGACAAAAAATAGTAAAACTACGTTTTTGGATTTCCTCTATGACGTCAGGATTTTTCTTAAAAGTACTTCGAAGTTTTAAAGATATGATTAATTCAAAAAATTATTTTAAAAATTCAGTGCAATGTAGAATAACAATATGGGTATCATACAAAAAAGAAAATTCTGTAGAATTAAGAAAAGTGTAAACTTTTTGATGCGTAAGGACGAATAGGCACTAAAAAAAAAAATTAAAATTTTGTGCTTGAATATCTTTGAAAATTTGTAATATTCATACAGTGCCGGACAAAAGTATTGGCACAGAGAATTTTTCGCAATATATGCAATGTTTATTATTCGTATTTATTTTTGATAATTTGTGATAAAAATGTAATTCATCCTACACCAAAAAAAAAAATCAAAGACCATGACGATTATAAGAAAAAAAATTAAATATTGTGTATAATTATAATTATATATAATAATTATTATTGAACAATGAAAAGTTTTTCTCGTCTCCTGAGACGAAAATCGTTAGACTAAAAACTTTTTCATAATCATTATATATTGTTATCCTAACAATTACCTGTGACTTTTATTGTTTCTCCTGTCGTGGGACGATTACACGGTTTACAAAAAAAAAAGTTTATGCATATTAAACCAAACCTATTTATCCCTATGTTATTCGACACGCTGAATGCGAATCCGAAGTCCGTTAGTATCCACCATGTCAGGTTTGTGGTCAGTTGAAGGTCAAGTAGCGAAAAATTCATTGAATAAACCTAAAAATTCATATAGGTATGTATATAAGGTTTTAGATTCGCTGAACCCGAATCCAAGGTCCGTTAACCACCATAATGTCAGCTTTGAGGTCATTTGAAGGTCACATAGGACAAAAAATTTGTTGTCGCTGAAACAGAGTATGGGGGTCCCTTGATTTCTTAAGGTCATCTAAAGGTCATGCCAAGGTCATGAGACAAAAAAAAATAAAAGTCCTATATAATTATTATGAGAAGACGTAAATCACTTCCGATGAAAAAAATAAAAGTCCTATATTATTATTATGACAAGACGTAAATCATTTCCATCTTAAAATAGAGATCCCGCGAGACGAAAAAAATAAAGGTCCCATATAATTATTATGGGAAGACGTAAATTATTTTCGTCTTGAAATAAACGTCTCGCGGGACGAAAAAAATAAAAATCCCATATAATTATTAAAACGAAAAAAGAAACGAAAAAAGGCAACGTTTTTGATCCCAAATATTAGGATAATAATTATTTTAACTTAAAACAAAATCTCTAAACATTGTACAAATCTCAGGAAAATTCAATAACTAAGTATGCAGTTTTATAGCAATTTTTTTCACGAACTTTTCTAAAAAAATCTGATTAAAAAGTTGCAAATTAGTATACAAATTTATTGAATTTTTCTGAGTTTTGCAAAAAGTTTACATATTTTGTTTTTATGCTTTTTGGTGAAGTACACATAGTTCGTACTTCTATTAAAAAATATTGAAAATAAATTTGAATCAAAAATTTTGCATAAGTATATTGAGAAAAATTCTGCATTCCAATTCTTTGTCCAAACTGTATGTATATATATATATGTATATATTTATATAACCACGACCAATTTCTCGAATTTCGCTTTAATTATACCTTTCATGAGCATGAAATGGTATTATAACTTTGGTCCGATGTTTGTAAGTACCAGAACAAAAAGAGATAGACCCATGAAAATGTATACTTATATGATCAGAACGTCGAGCTGAGTTGATTTAGCCATGTCCGTCTGTCCGTCTGTCCGTCTGTCCGTCTGTCCGTCTGTCCGTCTGTCTGTCTGTTTGTATGCAATCTAGTCTCTCAGTTTTCGAGATATCCGGATGAAATTTGGTAGGTGGGTGTATTTTTATAATGTATTAATCATTTGTCGGAACCGGAAGAATCGGACCACTATAACATATAGCTCCCATACAACTGATTGTTCAGATATGAGATTTTTCATTATAACTTCTCCATTTATGTAGTTAAGAACAAGAAATTTCGCAGCACTTTCACCCATTATCAACAGAATACTTATAGTGAAAATTACAAAGATCGGGTCACTATAACCTATAGCTCCCATACAACGGATTGTTCAGATATAAAATTTTGCGTTATAACTCCTCCATTTATATAGCTAGGAACATGAAATTCCGCACTGTTTTCAATAATTATCTACAGAAAACTTACAGTGAAAATTAAAAAGATCGGGTAACTATAACCTATAGCTCCCATACAACTGATTGTTCAGATATGAGATTTTTCGTTATAATTCATCCATTTATGTAGCTAGGACCATGAAATTTCGCGCTGTTTTCACTCATTATCAACAGAAGACTTACCTCGAAAATAATAAAGATCGGGTCACTATAACCTGCAGCCCCCATACAACTGATTGTTCAGATATGAGGTCTTTTATCATAACTCCTCAATTTATGCAGCTAGGAACATGAAGTTTCGCACCATTTTCACTCATTATTAACAGAATACTTACAGTGAAAATAACAAGGATCGGATGACTACAACATATATCTTCCAAACATCAGATTGTTCAGATATGGGATTTTACTGTAAAACTTCTTTATTTGAACAGCTAAAACCGATAAATTTCGTAAGATATTTTATAAATAATAATACAATGTCTACTGAGAAAATCGTCAAAATCTATGCTGTATAAGCTTTATCTCCTATAGCACTGATTGTTCAGATACCAGTTTTTGCGATATATCTCCTTTATGTAGGAAACTAAACCCAATAAATTGTGTTACCGGTTTACATACCGATCACATAGCGGTGAAAATCACTTAGATTGGTGTCATATAAAGTATATCTTCCATACCTCTGATTGTTTAGATGCGATTTTTTATATAAGTATGTAACTCCTCTATCGATGCATGCAGATGTATTCAAAAGCAGTAATCTGTCAAAGTATAATTTGCAGATGTTCATGAAAGGTATGAAGCCTTCGGCATAGCCGAAGACAGCGCTGCTCTTACTTGTTTTATTATAATAAAGTGCAAGTTTTAAGTAGCTAAAAAAAGTCGTAATTTTTGATATTTTATTTTATTTTTTATTTTTTGCTGGACTATTACGGATTTTCTTCCATACCATAAAATTGTCTAACATACATACCTAAGTGTATAATACTTTGCAGGGCAGAAAATACATGAAAAAATTGTCAAAAATCTCCTGGAAGTTTGAACCTGTGTAGAAAAAAAAAATCCTCTTAAACTATTGGCGTTCTACCTTTATTTTGATACATCTTTAACTCTTTACCAAATATTCTTAATCGAATGCGGTTTTTTGTGGCTTCCGTTTTCTTCAAAGTCAGCATTACGTAAACCAAAATAAATCATAGCCCTAATATGCAAGTATGTGCATAAACCATGCATCAAGTTTAAATCAACACTAACAACTGGGTTATATAACATAACATGAATGTATGTATATATGTACATATGTATGTATGTATGTATATTAATAAATATGATACAGATGCATATGTATATACATTTACTTGTATACAGAATGCAGCAATGACGATGAAAAATTATCAGCCAACACGCGACGAACAAAAGTTCAGGAGCTAATTTAACTCTGCTAATAGAGCGATGAGTATTTATTGCCAGCCAGTTGAGAGCGTGAATGCATTATTTCCAGTGTTACCATTTTAGAGCTTTTGGAGCTAGATTTAGCTCTTAATTTTTTCATTTAGTTCCTAAAATTGGGCTTTATCTCCTATCTCTTTTTTAGTACTTTCCAAAACTATCTAGCACTTTTTAGCTCCAGGAAGTTTTAGTTATATTTGGTAAGATATTAAAATTAAGAATCTGTAATTCCATTCTACAAGTGTTGACTAAAATTTATTTGGCTTTGGTGATCTCAGGCTATTTTGGTTACCTTCATGTTATTCTATTTCGATTGATTCATACTTAGAAAAGTTCCATTCCTAATGCAAATGGCGCGTAAGCAAATGCAAAATGGGCAAGTAAGTCGATTAGGTTCTACAACTATACCGAGCAGTAATTCGAGCACCTGAGCATCTGAGACGGTGTATTCTCTCTCAGGCAGCCACGGTAGAAAAGCAAATCCACAACTTAAGCGTTGATAAAATTACTAATTTCGAAATGCAGTGGAAAAACATACATTTGTATCCGCGGTAAAATACAGACTCCACCATAAACTCTTGGATTTAGTTTAAAGAATTCAAAAATTAATTAGAAAAAAATATTTTTTCTGAAAGCGCGTATTTAGTTTTTACCTTACTAATTTTACCTGAAGGAGAGGAGGAAATAAAACTTTTCAGAAAAATTTTGCGAACAAATTATTCGTTATGGGCAATTCAAATATCTAAAATTGCAGATTTCAACAGTTTGTAAATATTTTTAGTTCATTGTCTAGTTTATATAAGTATATGTTTACATATACATAAGTGCCATGAATAAGCAATGAATTCGAAATATCGCTAGCTTAGAAAGAAAAGTGGCTAAGTCCCATTTTAAAAATATTACAGGAGAGGAAAAAATCTTCCTATAGCCATTTTCTTTAACTATTTCGCAAGACTTTGAATCAAACATTTTGCGCCTTTAAAGCAAAGCAAAACTCCATAAGAATCAGAAGGATTCGATATTTATTAAAAGATGTCGTATTATTTTGGCCTTATCGGATTTGTGGTGCTTCTTTTGGACTTAGCAAATTTTCCTTTTAGTGCTTATGAAGAGGAAAAAATAAAACAAGTACCTTTATAATTTTCGAAACGATGCGTATTCAATTTCTCTAGCCTCCTATATCAAAATAAGAGTTTTCATAAAAAGTGGACTTATCAACTTTTCACTCTAAGCTAGCGATATGTATTTGCACCTTATTTTGGTTTTAACAGTTTTTTAGCGCTTAATTAAAAAAAAAAAAAAATGTATGTCAATAAATGCTCAACTTAAAAAAAAACTAGCTTTTCATTTTAGCTAACATTTTCGACCGTTTTAGCTCTAAACGAAATGTTTTTCTGGCAACACTAATTATTTTGTACTATAAAGAGAGGCAAAAATGCACAAGGCAAGGCAATGAAGACAAACCAATAGTAGATTCGAAATATGTGCATACAAACATATGGAGTCGAAAAGTCAACCATATGGTTTATACTATGTATGTGATGACCAATGGATGCAATAACAAAACTGTAAATATTAACGCATACATTGAGATACAAATAGTAAAATTAGAGGCCTAACAAGGAGGTGAGAAAAACCTCCATGATTATGGCTGCATTGAATGTAAACAAAAAATTCTACAGTTTATGTGGTTTTCGGAAATAAAATTAGATAAAAAGTGAAAAATAAAATTTACGATGCTAATTACTATACATACATATGTACATGCTTATGTAAATACTAAATACAAATTTAAAATAATGTACATATGTACATGTGTACATATATTAGTGTGATATAAGAAATAACTTTTCAACTGACTGTTTTTAATTCTCCTAAAAAAATCTTGCAAGAAGAACGAGTTTGCTCCAGAACAGTTCACGTCAAACTTTCCTCGAATTCTTTATTGTCCAAAAAGAGCCTAAATGTAATTTTTATAAAAAATTGGCTTATTATTTTATTTTAAAACATTGCCAATTTAAACTTTTCACAGATTTGGGCATTAAAAAAATATGTACCTAATAATAGTAGAATATTTCTACACTTAATACTTATTTTTTTACTACGATTTCTCAGCAGTTCATTGTACTGATAAGATATGAGAGTGCTGACTCAAATTAGAGGCTATAAAAGTAGTTAAGCAATAGAAAATACATATTTGCCAACCATGCAGCTTTGGGATTTAATAACAATAAAAGGAAGAATAAGGATTCTAATTATTATTACTACCTCGAATTTTTTAAACCGCAAATACTTTTTTGGTCGAATTTTTCATTCTGCGCAGAAGCAAAACTACATACATATGTATGTACACACACTGACTCCCAGAAGTATTTTGCACTGATTCAAAATGATATTCAAAATGTTTTTTTTTTCAAAAATATTGCTCATTCTACAACTAAAAATTCAACAAATTTACATTAATCTTTCCAATTTTTTAATCAAAAATTAAAAAAAAAAATGATAAGCATATAAAGTATAAGTTTTAAGTCGAGAAAATTCCGTTGATATTTAATTTTTTTTTGATGTCGGTGTTGAGCATTTTCTTCCATATAACGAGCTAAAAAATTGCATATTCGAGTTTATTTTAAGACTTCTGATTAAATTTTTTGAATTATCAGTAATTTTGTGCAAAGTTAGGAAGTTTTATTTACACATTTTTTTGTTGCAGCTATTACTATTAATAAAAAAAAAAAAATTACGAAAAATTTTACAATGAAAAGCGTTTTGAATATCGTAAAAAAATCAATGCAAAAAAGTTTTGTGAGTGACTGTATGTATGTAGATATAACTGTTTTTCACATTTGAAAAAATTTTGTTTTTTGAAAAAAAAATTTTGGAATCAAATTTGCTTATGTAGCTGTGAGTGGAATGCCCCATGCATAGTTATGGCACTAGTTATCAACACAAATTGATTACGTTACATACATACATACATATTTATGCACGTGTGCAGTGAAAGGAGGGTGGATTACAGCTTATAAAGACAAATCCCTTAGTTTATTTAAACGACGCAATAGATGCAACGTAACTGCGTCATACATTTATACATACAGGTTTGCCTACATTTATTTATGTTTACACACTGCGTTGCATGATTATAAGACCGCCACATATTAACAATTGTGGCTATTTATTTTTATATGATTTAATTTAAATTATTTTCTTATAAAAATATAGTTCATTCCATAACAAATACCATACAAATCCACATTTCAAAGTTTGTGCAAAAATTATAAAAACAGCGAATTTTCGGCAAAATTTTACTTTTTTTAAAAAAATTTTTGGAAACGTGTTTTTTTTGCATATGCAGTTTCTAGCTCATACAATTTCAGTATAATAAAGTGCGAGTTTTATGTGGCTACAAAATACCGTTGATTTTTGATTTTTTTTTTTGTTGGTTTTCTTCTATATAAAAAAATTTTCGAACATACCTTGTATGGAACAAAATGAGTGATACCGTGAAAAATCAACGGTATTTTGTAGCCAAATGAAACTCGCACTTTATTTTACTAAAATTGCATGCTCTATAAAACTGCACACGCAAAACTATTCCAAAAATTCTAAAAAAAAGTGCAAAATGTAATGAAAATTCACTGATTTTTAATAACGTTGGCACAAAGTTGGAAATATGGATTTGTACGGTGTTTATATAGAATGAACTATATTTTTCTAAGAAAATAATTGAAATTAAATAATATAAAAATAATTAGTCAAAACTTATTAATATGTTGCGGTCTTATAATTATACAACTCAGTGTACGTACATATGTAGGTGTGTTTCTAAGCGTGTGTATATATATACAAAAGTATATTTGTGTTCAGCACATGCATACATACATTTGTATGTACATTCATATGCATCCAACCAAGGGCAAGAGAGCCGAATTGAATTGAATTTTTTCATAAATTACGTTTTATTATTTTTTTCCCCTAGTTTGTTTAACATCCTATCGATTCTGCCTTCTTTCTATTCAAACCAGTTAAGCTGAAACTTCTCAGTCGGAAAAGCAGTACCGCATTAGGTCGGTGTTATGCAGACAAACTTTTGTTTGCCAAATTAAATGGCGGCTGCTTAGTTTGCTCGGAGGTGGTTATGTCGAGTTTGGCACAGGGTTGCACGTTCATTATGGTTTTCATGGCTATTGCCAACACGAAATGAGAATTTCAGATGTACATAACGCGCACAATTTAAAATTCTTGTATATGACAACACCGAATTTGCTGCAGTTTGACCAAACAAAATTAGTTTGCTGTGAGAGTCGCCAAACTCGCTCTCTCGGAGTTTGCTACAACAACAATTGCACGCAGTTTGCCAAACAAAATTTCTGCATAACACCAACCTTAGACGCGTGATAAATAATGTAATGTATTTCTTATGAGTTCTAGATTCTATTATTGTTTAATACATATGTAACCAGAATTTTGATGTATCCCAAATGTCGCAAAAAATCGCATTCATTCCTGCATTACTGGTAAGCAAAATTAAATGCCCCACTTTTCTTAGGACGGACATCGCCGTGGGAAAAATAATGCATTTTCGAATGTGAAAACGGTTGTTTTCCTGATTATTTTTTCAATTATCATATATTACATTTTCCCACAGGGTTTGTGTACCACTGATGCCTAGAAGAACGTACAACTGCGTGCAAAATAATAACTAGTGCGACATTTTCACTAATTTGACATTTTTCTTTTGTTTACTAATTTTTTACAAAAGTATAAACGGTATTTTGTAGCCACTTGAAACTTGCACTTTATTATACATGCCAAAACTGCATTTTTTGTATTTTTTATAATTTTGCATGTATGTATGTACGTATGTAAATATATGGTTTTTATTAGATATTGAGCTATACTTTTATAAAGAAAATTACTCAAAAACGCTCAATATTTTTATTATGTTTTGCAAAATTGTATTTATGTATGTATATATATTTGTTTAGATAGCTACGCATATATATGTATATGTATCCTTACATATATGCACATTCGCATATATGTATCTATATGTACATACTTACATACAAATGTAAATAAAAAGAATGGAAGCATGGTGATTGCAATGTATCAAAAATCATATGTCTGCTTTAAAGCGACGAAAGTCAAGAGCGGAAACAACGGCGTGCGCATAACAGATAAACAAATACCCAAAAGTCTCTTGTCAGCTATACCAAACAAGATGGTGTATATATGTATATACTACATACATATTTACATATGTACATACATATATACATATACGAAATACATATTCGTTCATACATAAAATATATGTATGTGTAAGAAGCAGCAGATAAGTAAAAACAAACTCAGCTGAGGCGAGCTAAAGCAATTGAGGTAGAGGAACAGCCGATCAGATACGTAACGAGTCGGACATTGATATACAGCCCCACCTTCAGGGCTGCCAACTACTATATTTAGCTATGAAGTGCCATATTGAGGATAAAAAAGTGCCAAAATGTGCCAAATAGAAAAATAAAAGTATCAAAAAAGGCGTCACTGTTTTTAATTATTCCCATTTAGCATTAAAATTAGAAAATTATTCCTAAAACCAAAGTCCAATGCCAAAGTAAGATAAACCAGTTGTACTATACACTATAGAAATTAGAAAATTTTAGTTCAGAAAAAGATGTAGACGCAATGGATTTCACAAAAATGTATTGAAATACTACTATTTTTCAAAAGTGCAATTTTGGCACTTTGTGCCAAATTAAAAAATTAACTGCAATTTGAAGTACAATAGGGCCAAAAATGGCACGGTTGGAGCTAAATTGGCAGCCCTGCCCACCTTACGTCCCTTGATAAAAAATAAATAAATAAATAAACGAAAACAATCGCACTCACAGTTCACATTCACTACGAATTGAAGAATCCACTACACAAACACGAACACATGCATACATATCACTAACCATGATTATCCACCACCATCAATAACAAAGAGGAACACCCAAAAAACAACCACAATTGCTCAGCAACTCACAAAAACTATGACAACTGAATTCTGTAGACTTTCATCCATTACAACTATTTTAATTTGGCATTTCTGTGTTGAAAGGCACTTAATTACTATTTTGTGTACTTTGTTAAAATATTTTGTTAAACAGAATAATATTTCAATTATGCCTTTAAGCTCCAATCTTCCATTTAAGAGTTAAATTTTTGGTAAGACCGTAAATTAGTGCTCAAAAATTAAAATATGTTAAAATGAGATATGCTGTTTTAACAAAAAATCCCAAATACTACGTCTCTTATGTATTAATGCATCTTCCCCAAGCATTATACACAATAGAGAGAGGGAGTAGATAGCCAATACAATACAACGGGAATCGCGATAGTGGCACCATAGCGTTGACACACAGCTGATCTTGCCTACTTTTGTCCAAGTGATTCTAGTTTTGTTGAAACTATTATTGTATGTACACAAATAAAAAGTGTATCCATGTGTACGTAAGTGGCTGTATGTATGCGAGAAGGAAAGTTTTGGGTTTGTTGTCGTTCATGAGCTGGCAGCGTGTTTGCATTGTTGAACTTTCTGCGTCTTATTAAAACCAATTTAGTTTATATACCCAAATAAGCACTATAGAATATGTAGGTATGCTTAAGCACAAATGTTTTACATATGTACGTACAGCCACGTTTGTTTCTTTCTTTTGGAGATTATTTTACCTTGGATGTTTTTATCGGCATTTAGGACATTCGTATGTTGAAGTTGCTGATTCGAGCAAGATAGGCTTGCATTTTTTAATTTATTTTATTTTTTAATCAAATTAAAAAGGTAATGCAAAAAAAAAAATAAAAAATAAAATAAAATGTTCCACCCACTACTCATTTTCACAATTTTGCGTAAAATGATTAGGTACTCACCTGATACATAGCTGTCTTCGGCAAATCCAAGCAAACAGCACAACATAAAATCCCTCCCAGGCGATACTCGAGCTTTTCGTGTTGCGATGCACTATTACCACTGCCCGAGGATGTGCTCGGATGATCGAGCATTTGCTTCTTAGATGGTGGCTCACCACTGTCCACTTTACCCCCACCAACACTCGACGAATTACTACCACCCCCAACACCACTTCCAATCACTCCACTATTAACTAAACTTGTATTTTCACTAGTTGTAGTATCCATTGTTATGGATCCCGCATTGTTGACTGAACTCGAGGATGTACCTGCGCTGCCACCATTACCTCCACTAACAGCACCAGCAACGGGTTGTGATTGTTGCTGTTGTTGCTGGAGATTTACTTGAGCGCTGCTGCTTTCGCCGAGCAGCTCATTGGACGCTAATAGTGGTATAGAATTTAGGCTCATGCTACTGGCACCTGAAGACGATTGCTGCACAACAGCACTTGATTCAACGTCAGCCATTTTCTCCTAAAGTGGTGCTTATTATATTCTTCTAATTTTTATTTTTTTTTGCTTTTCCACCAAAGTCCGCCTTTTATTACAATATTTTATTTGTTTATTGTTATTATTTGATGCACGAACACCAATCTGACCTCCACCAAATGAATTTTCGCTCAGATACGAAAGTCTTCCTCCTGTCTGCCCCCCTTTAATCGATTTTTCAGTTTATGATTTTGCGTTGCCTTAAATTTTTCCTTTGCTTGCGAATGGGTTTCTTCTTCACTTCTTTTCTTTAAATTTTGCAAATCTTATTAAAACAATTCTTAATTTTACGGATGGTTAGCTTTTTGTTTCAACTATTCCGTTTGAAAATTTCTCAATTTATCCAAACCCAAAAGTAAAAAATTTATTTAAAACAAATCCAATTGCTGCTATATTTCTTTTTTCTTTTGGAAATAGTACAAATAAACCGAGCCGTTGTCAATATCGTCTTTATCGGGCGAATTCAACTCAAAGAATGAATAGGAAGAACAAAGGGGCAATGATTTTATTTCTTCCAAATCACCAGTGTTGCGCTTTTGGTAATGCGACTAGTGCGTTAAATTACAGATTACAAGTTAGAAAATATCGAATATTATGCACACAAGGTGTTCAGGTAAAAACCTTCTGCAGTTTTATTTGCTTGAATAGTATAAAATTAATGCTTAATGCTTGTCTTAAATGAAATCTCATTGCTTAAACCAAAAAACCTAATTACAGATTTCTAGATAGATTTACGTTCTTTGTCTCGGCGATGAATTTCTAATCAGAACTTCTATTAACTGGGTGGCAGCACCGCAAACAGCTGGAGAGTGAATGAACCATAAAGCAACATAGCGATTGGGTGGATTACCAAAACAAAACAAAAGATTGCATAAACTTATTTGACTTTTGCAAAAAATGTAACATTTTCTCGCTTTGTTCGAATAAATAAATATGAACGCTGTTATAGCCTTGTGCCACTTCTGTGAGGCACATGGGCCTAGTGCTATATTTTGTACACAAACATTACGGGATACAAAACTGGAAGAGATACAGTTGGATCAGCAGCAACTGGACAGCAAAATGTGTTCCGCCTGCAATTCACTTGGCCAAACTAATGGCTTGTACAGTAAGGATAATGAAAGTGGAGCGACGTTTTTAAGCACACAAACTGCAGCATTGCCTGACGTCCAGATGTTGGTTAAGCAAGCAGCAGTGCGAAGCCTTAGCTGTGAGATCAACTCCAATAAAGATGGGGGATTTGTATTCTTCGGTGACTCTGCAAGAGGGCATGTACTGAGCCATACATTTCAAGTAAATGATCTGCAGGTAGGTTGAATATTGATGTTTTAATTTTTTATTAGGAAAGATAAACAGTGGTATGTACTATTAGTGAAAACTCAGCAGAAATCCATTTCCCATGTTGCATAATTACCTACATTATTTATTTGCTCTTTAGGCTCGGGGCTTCTACCAACTATTCTCCATTATTGTACTTATGAAGGATAAGTACTTCCTTCTTAATACGAAACCTTTCCTTGCTGAACATTTACGAAAAATTTCAACAGACATTCAAACATCTGCCAAAAAAAATCAACGATGATACAAAAGAACTGCCTCGGCAACGTCGATTGTCCAGTGCACAAGTTCTTGTGCAAACACCACGCTCTTTAGTAGAATTAACTGGAGAAGAAAATATTTATGCATTTCTACATTCACACTTTTCGTGGATATTATTGGCTGGTTCGCGTTTCCTTACGGAACATGTTACTTTTGGCAACTTACCGTGGTTGCCGCCTCAAAGTAGCGATCGTCCGCCGCAACAGCGTCTTACATATAACATTACACTGCCAATGATACAAAAATACGAAGAAACTATTAATGATCCCGAAAGAGAAGAGTTTTATTCACTACGACATGTAAAGGAAATTGTACGACGCGAATTTAATACGGTGATGTATTGTGCACTAACCGGCATAAAGGTGATAAATAGTTATTTAGAAATCCACTTAATCACAACGTGAAACGTTGACATTTTTAATTACAGATTATTGTACGTGGGCGCTCAGATCGTACGCTTAACTTCATGCTCTGCTTAAAGAAGCTGCTACCAGAGCCAATGCATAATCTCATGCGCATCGATGCGCAACATCAGCATTCTATCAGTTCTGACTATAAAATAATATCAGTATCGAATGAAATAGCAGTTCCTATTTCGAGCAGCTCAGTGTATCGCATAGATTTTCTAGATGATTCAACAGACGGGCATAAAGTTTGCGTAAAATGGCCAGGAGAATTACCAAAAAAATGTATAGCTATAAATTTGAAAAATGCGTGCCTCCTATTTATCAATATTCTTTATGATTTTTGACAGGGCCAGATTTAATGGTAAAATTAATGAAGGCTGTGGACGAAAAACGGTTTACCCCTTTGGTGCTAAATAAACAAACAAAAGTCCTGATAGAAGAGTGGAAAAAGTACGTATTATTACTGGCTAAAATATTCTGCTTATTTTTACTTCTTTCATCCCTTTCCTTGCAGCAAAGTTATTTGCTTAAATCGAGCTAAGTCGTCGAATGGTCAGGGGAAACTTAGAAAAGTATTAGGGGTGCAGCCGCAAGACCAGCCATTAATTAATTACTGGAGTGGACATTTGCAGTAAAAGGATTCTATATACATACTAGCTTTAAAGTAAGAATTTGAATGAATTATAGATATTAGAAATAGATTTGATACGATGATGATTTTGTAACTTCCTACAAAAATGTAAAAACTCGAATTGAAATTATTGTAAATTCCATAGAACACTTTGCGACAAAAAAAAAATAAAAATTCAAAACACACGAAGCAATCGATAAACTCACGAAACTATGGGCCATTATTGTAAAACTGCTTTTTTACATTAATTTTATTTTTTTTTAACTAACGTAGGACGAAATTCAAATACGTGGTCGAGTGTTTTTGGTCCTTAACATCTAATTTTTTTTCAAAAATAAATATCGCAAATATTGAAGAATAAAATTTTAGCAAACATTAGTCACGACTTTTTCCATTTCATTTACGATGTTGTTAGTCTTTTCGCTTTTAAGGTAACGATATGCTACTTCGTAGCTATTAGGATTCATTTTTTGATTGATTTTTGAAATGTGTGAAATTGGCTGTCGCACTGTGGTATTATACTACGGGCTATTTAAAGATATATATATCTATTGCAGTATTTCAGTGTTTCAATTGCCTTCAATAGAACAATTCCAGCAAGATAAAGGGTCGATTATGGATAGCAACGCAACCTCAGTTGGGTTGCCGATGGGCTACAAATTTGATGATATTCGAAGTTTCAGGTACCACCAACCAAGATTTGATTGTAAATAAACCGCGAAATCGTTTAAAATTTCCGCGTCAACCACAAAAATTCAGTTGCCAGGGTTCAATTGCCAGTTGCCGTCTGTAATATAATTTCCAATATGTAATATAATTGCCCCAAATCATTTAATGTTTGGGGGTGTGCTTTATCTGGTGCCGCAGAGCCGACCATCGTAACTTGAAAATGGTCATGAACATCACTGGGAATGCTAAGCGTGCAAATCAGATCTAAATGTATCAATAAAGATCATACCAAAGAACATAAAAAACCCTTCTAGAGCGCATTATTTTACTACGTTGAAGACTAATTGCAACAACCCATTATGTACTGGAGATATTTGTCGCAGATTGCAAAGTTTCACTCAAGAATTTGGAAATTTTTTAGTAAACCTTCTATCAATAAGGTATAAGTAACTAAACTAGTAACATATAAGAAGAACACTACACGCATTTTGTACTTTGGAAAAAATTATAAGTAATTGCATCTTTTATTTGCATAAACATGTTGTGCGGCTGTCGTGCACTATGCAGCAAAAATCAATAGTCACAAATACGAAATTCGTGGTTACCCACAATATAATATTACAAACGCATAAACGTACTAAGCTTGAGTGTTTACTTCTTGTAACCGCAGCTGGAACGACGACCACGAGCACGTTCAAATTTGCGACCCTTTGATCGCACGTATGGGCGGGTGTGCGAATGTGGCACACCAGGCGCCTTGCCGAAGTGCTTGCAGGCTGTTCGTGCAGTACGTTTTCCTTGCAACAATAATGTATTTTTGCCAGTAGGCGATTTAAGAGCCAATTGATCGAAAGTCAACACTTTGCCACCAGCCTTGATGATGCGCTCGCGAGCTGTCTGTGTAACATGTAAAGCGCAAACAGTCATCTTGGGTACTTTCAACAGACGAATGTCATTGGTAATGCTACCGACAACAACAACAGTGGCTTCTGGTTGAGCGGCTGTCTTGAAGAAACGGCTGACACGCTGCAAAGACATTGGCGGGCGGTTAGTTTTGCTCATGAACAGGCGTTTCAAGACGATGCGATTAAACTTCTTGTTGGTACGACGCTGTAGGAAGCGGTACAACTGTAAGAAAAAAAAAAGAAGCGATTAATAATAATAAAACACACATTAGCACATACAAGCGGTAGACGCACTAAAATATTGTACAAGCCAGAGAAATATCAGCTGCTAATAATTTCGGACACCTCAAACAACATTTGCATTTTCACACGGCACAATATTTTTCCTGTCTACCAATTGGAAACCACTTACCTTGACAAGAAGACGCAAGTAAACATCCTGAGATTTGGGCTCAGTTCTGCGAACTTTGCGATCGTATTTATGGCTGATATCAATACCCTGAAATGGTTGTAGAAAAAGATATTCATTACAATTGGTTCACTATTGTGTTTCACAACTTTCTAGCATAGCGAATATTGATGAAAATTGAGATTATTCACTGATGTTTCGAAATTAATTTATATGGAAAAATATTTCTTCAGGTCTTACCATTCTGGCGACCGGAAAAAGAAAGAGACGTGTAATTGGCAATACTGCTTGATCAATGACAGTTGTCAACTTGACATTTGAATAGACTTGTTTCGCGAGCACTAAAATATATTACAAGTGTTGTCATCGGCATGCAACTCTGCGAATACGTAGATTTTAAGGAAATTTGTTTGGGAATGTTTATTTAAAAACTTTAAATTTACAAATAGTTTTTAAAATTAAATTTGCAAATATTTGATATCATATTGTTTAACATCATTTTTTTTTTGCTATTTTTGAAATATAAAAAATTTTAGATATTTATTCGCAAGTACTTTTAAACTTTCAGTTTAAACTTTCCTCTTTTTCATAATTTTCATAAACAATACCATTCCTGAAATTATAAAAACAATTGGAGTTAATGAATTATAAATCTTGTTTTTTTCTACATACCAACAAATACAGCAATAACAAATGCAAACATAAGCCACATCCAACATTTCCATGCGTTGCGAGAGTGTTCCTCCAATTTTTCTGTTTCTTTATTTAAGGAATTAATATTGCGATCGGCCATATTTGTAGACTTTGACACGATTTCAGTATCCCTTTTAATTATCCGATTTGCGGTCTCGGTCTGCTCCTTTAAATTCCGTGTAAGCGAGAGCATATGCTCGGTAATTTTTTCTTGTGCCTCGCTATAATATTTAACGGCTTCGCCCATATTTTCCGCGCTGGTTGGACTATCATCCGGTTTACGTCGGCGCAGTGTATCGTCTACATAAAGGTATTATTAGAAAAAAGCTTCTAACATTTACAATATAATCCATACCTCTCAATAAATCCTTTTTTAAATCTGCATGGTGTTTGGAGCTTTGTAGTTGCTGCACTTCTTTCAGAGCATCATCACCAATTTCATATGCCGGGCGTAGCTTTGAACGCAAGCTCTTAACTGGCGGTGGGCTGTCTATATAGTTGGTAAGGGCTTTGAGATCATTAAGTCGTTTTGTGTAGTCTGGTACTTTCAGATTACTACCGATGCTATAAATAAATGTAAAACAAAAATAAACTTCTGGTACGCATGAACACACGAACAGGGTACTGACTCGTCGCATCCCTTAAGTTCTTCTATCATAGTGTCCAGTGATTTTATGAACTTTTTAAGCCTCCAGTAGTTGGCTTCATCTTTAGCTAGCTCCTCGCAATTGGTCAGAAGAGTTCTAATATTTACGTTTAGTTTAGTAGCCATATTCTGCAAAAAACACGCATAAACAATAAATAGCAAAACGAAACGTAGCAATTAGATTGGCTAATCCACCCGTTGCTTTATGGTTCATTCGCTTTCCAGCTGTTTGCGGTGCTGCCACCCAATCAATAGAAGTTCTGATTGTAAATTCTTTGGAATGCGAAATGCAATACCGGAAGTACAGGGTGAAAACACGTGCCTCAGACAGGGTTTTAGCTCTTTTCATTTTGATGCGAACTTTATTTACAATTTCTTTGCAACAATTTTTAAACAACTTTAATTCGATATAATTTAAAGAAATTAAGTATCTTCTAAATATCGGTCATGGTGAGATTATACCATGGATAGGATTGAGGGATGGAGGGATAGGGTTTCAGCTCGTTTCATTTTGTTGCGAACAACTTTAATTCGATATAATTTAAAGAAATCAAATATTATGTAAATATCATTATTGGTGAAATTATACCATGGATGGGATTGAAACTAAACAAAATTTGAAATGGTTAATATTTCCGATATTTTGATGCTTTCTTTTATTACCGTCTACTGACAGCTAAATACTTGTCACGTTGAACACACCTTTGGGCAGAATGCATTACTGAACGCATACTTCACTACATAAACTCGTAATTGGAGGAAAATTTGCGGAAAAGTGAACAAAACGCACAATCGCACCACAAAGGGAAAAATTTCCAGCAAATAGTTAAGTGTTTGTTGAAAAGATAAATAATTCGCACATAAAATAGCATTTAGATAGATATATATTGCTTGTTCGTCCCGTGCAGCTTATATACAGATCGATTTCAAGTGGTATAGTAATCTTTAGTACGCCGCCACTATCAACATGCAAGCGATTAAGTGCGTCGTGGTAGGCGATGGAGCAGTTGGTAAGACCTGCTTGCTTATCAGCTACACAACGAATGCCTTTCCCGGCGAGTATATACCTACTGTGTTCGACAATTATTCCGCAAATGTTATGGTTGATGCGAAGCCCATTAATCTCGGCCTATGGGATACAGCCGGACAAGAGGACTATGATCGCCTACGCCCGTTATCGTACCCGCAAACGGATGTATTCCTTATCTGCTTTTCGTTGGTGAATCCAGCGTCATTTGAGAATGTACGCGCCAAGTGGTATCCAGAAGTGCGTCATCATTGTCCAAACACGCCCATCATATTAGTCGGAACGAAATTGGATTTGCGTGATGATAAAAATACGATTGAAAAGCTACGAGACAAGAAATTAGCACCCATAACTTATCCACAAGGATTGTCTATGGCTAAAGAAATTGGTGCTGTTAAGTACTTGGAGTGCTCGGCACTTACGCAAAAAGGTCTGAAGACAGTATTCGATGAAGCCATACGCTCCGTTCTTTGTCCAGTGCTGCAGCCCAAGTCTAAACGTAAATGTACGTTACTCTAATTTGCCGCTAGTTCAAGCCGTGCGTCAACAAGTAGGCGTCACGATCCAAGCGGAAGGCAATACAATTAAAGCCTACACGGGAAAACGCCCATCGCTTGCAAACAATAAAATCGGAACCGAAGAGAGAAATCAAAACTAACCAGAAATAAAAAAAATCGTTTGAAAATAACTAAAATAACTTTCTATACGACGCACTCGAAAATGCTGTGGTTAGTCGATAGCGAAAAATAATCATAGTAGGAATCATATTTGATGTTAAATGTAGTCATGTCATTATCGTCTATGAAATTTCTACGCTAATCTAGAGAAAGATTCGCAGTTAATTGTTCTTGTATAACAATTCAAGTTGGTACCATTTATTTTACACCTTACTCCATATGTATCTATGTATATCTACATTTGCAACGCTATACTATCAGCGGGAATGACTAATTGCATTAATTTCACTCTGCCCTATATTTACATATGCGAGTTGAATAGCCAAGCGCATTGAGTACTATTGACAACAATGCAAGCAATGTACGCACATACATACATACTTTGGCTAATTATGTACAACTTAAATTGTTTAATAAATTTATATAATTACATTATGTTTTCTTGTAAATGTTCCATTGTGCATTAATTTAAAACTAAAAGTTTTGATGTCTATTTAAAAATTAAAATAATGGCTATAAACGATGCAACCAATTATAACATCATAAATAAAAAAGTGCTTTTTTATTATTAAAATAACTAAACCACATTCAAAATCAAAGCAAATTGCAATTGAGTGGAAAATGATCAAACAAAAAAAAAAAACTTAATATTCAATTAAATTGAACGTAGAATCGTGTTCGAACAGTTCATATAGAAGATAGGAATGCAAAATATTATCTACTTGTAGTTGCTGTAAACCAAATGTTAGCCATCTTACCAAAAATTAACTATTGGCGTTTCTCTTTCTATCGAAAAATGTTACCTTCTCATTGCGCACTTGGCACAAACAGTAAGAAGAGGGCATTGAGAAGACAACACTTTTTGTAGACAAGAAAACGCCATCGAAATTCATTAATAAAATTGCCATACACACATCCATACATACATACATACGTAATACAAAACTACATAATTAAATGTTTGCAAATTGTATGTATAACGTATTGTAATTGTAAGATTACCTAAAAATCATGCAATGCTAAGCGAAAATCTAAAAAATCACAAGTGACTAAATTTCCTTGTTAAAGTACGATTTGTAATACATACGTTTATATAATAATTTCTATTACATGTACTAAAGGCACAATAGATATGTATTGGATATAGTATGGACATAATTTTAAGTATGTACGAACCATACATTCATGTTCACAAAAGCTCCATTCATGCAGATATACTTTTTATGACTACTCCAAAGGATTAATTGACATTAATTTCATTACATATTGATGGAATTAATAGGAACTAACTGAATGTGTGTCTCTGAAAAAATAATAATAAAGTAATTTGCAAAGAAACGACGAACTATGTTTAATTTACATATGTATAA
Organism: Rhagoletis pomonella; assembly: GCF_013731165.1. Taxonomy (NCBI): domain Eukaryota; kingdom Metazoa; phylum Arthropoda; class Insecta; order Diptera; family Tephritidae; genus Rhagoletis; species Rhagoletis pomonella. Next base: position 17,828,384 of record NW_023458565.1, read on the forward strand.
TTTTCAAAAATAACAAATACATAGTAAGCAAAGCTAATAAAAATAGCGGTAGTTGTAATTATGAATACTGGACATTCTTCTAAACTACGAAATATCTGCGTAAAATTTTAGTATAGCATATTCCTATGTCATTTAAATTTCTGCATATCCCTATTTGTTCTCCTCAATAAGTGGCGCTTATAACTAACTTTCTATTTATTTAACAATCTGTTGGAAATCAGGCAACAGCTTAAATCATGTGACATGTCACATCCAATAACAAGATCGGCTGAACAGATGTCTCCGCAAACTCATTCAATACAAACCAATTCAGGCAAGTTGAAAATCTAAAAATAACTTTTACGTAGTGATAAGTAAACAAAAATTTTTATAAAAATGTATGCTTATGGTGTACAGTGTACATATGTAAGTAGATACCTTCATACATACATATACTTTTATATGTGCACACATATGTATCTACGACACATTGTACACCCGATAGAGTGGATGCATAAAATCTATATACATACACATGTGCATACATATGTACTTTCGTTCATTTGGATTTGGAAAAAAGAAACGCCTTCTTATTTTACTGTGATTCCATCATTGTTTTAATGCTGCAGTCCAATTTAATATACAATTATAAGATTTGTACACGGTATATGTGCCAAAACTTATAAGATCATATCCATATGTATTTACATATTGCTAATATACTATGTAAATACATGCATATGTATGTACATTGTACATACATACCTACATACATGCCTTCGAATGCTAAATAATTTGAGACACATTCGCTTATCTCAATGCCACAGAGCCCATCACGTTGGACTGGTTGATTGTTCTGGAACTGTATGCGTGGCCATATTTCAGAAATTAATATACAAATGTCTATATATGTATATGTGCATGGAAGAATTAAAAATTATATTTTTCAGCATATAGGAAGCGACACAGACCAAGAAATTTGCTGACCTATGAGGAACAAAGTAAAGGGATAGATAGCGATAGCTATGCGTCGAATCAAACAAGTGATTACAATTTACATATATTTTTGACTTTTATTACAAGTGCATTGTATTCAACAATTTTGGTAATTTTAAACATTGCACTCATTCGATATTTTAATAATCGCTACATGTACGGTAACAGTTTTATATGTAATGACATACATAATATGTGCATACATAATATATTATGTACATACACACATGTGTGGCTCTACAATGAGTTTAATGGTACATATCAAATATAGAAAAGATTAGTAGAAATTATTATACATACATCTAATGAACTTTTTTGGCACACATAAGTAACATGTAGTAGCGAAGCTAATTTCTTCTACTAAATTTCTGGAACTGCCGCTACAACGCCGCATATTCCGAAGTTTTATGTAGTTTATGTTAGAATTATTAAAAATTAAGAAAGGCAAGTGAACGATTATGTATTAACTTATTTTAGTACTACATCAAATATAACTATTTGGTTATAACTTGTTCTTTCAATTCCAGACAGAGATTCTGCATATTAGTATTTATGCATTTTAGTTTGTGTTCTTGCGGCATTATTGTAATTTTTTAATTATTTTATCTAAAACTCATCATGACGCGCCAGCGCTTCACCAAAATCTGTCGCTTGTGAGCCAACGAATACATCATATTTTTGTAGGACTTCATCTTTCGTCAGTTTCTCATCGCCATCATTATCCGCTTCGAATACTAAATGCTTGGCTTCACTTTCGGCATGATCGAAATCTTTCGGCACTATCCAAGCACGTACTTCCTCGCGATCAAGGAATCCATCACCATTTAAATCTCTAAATTTGCTGAAACCTTCGCGCTCACTTTTAACCCATTCTGGTTCTTCGTCATTTGGTTCTGAATTTCGGTACATGTCCGCAATGTATTCATCCACAGAAATTTTACCATCATTATCGCTATCAATGTCTTCAATCGTTTCGGTTAATACTATGTCTTTCATAGTTGGATGATCTTCCGGGTGCAAGAAAGCGGTAAACTCTTCACGTGTTAGTTGATCATCCAAATCTAGGTCAGCGACACCCCAACGACGGCGATCACGTTTTTGCAAACGTTTAAAAGACATATTATGTTCATCATTTTCGATTTCCTCTTTATTCATTGTGTCCAAAAATCCATAAACATTTTCACGGTATGCCTCCCAACTGATAGTTTTATTGCCATCAGGATTATGCATCTTCCACATCCGGCCGACATCTTCATCAATGTAACGGCGTTGTGTATATTCTATCCAACGCTTAAGCTCCGAAAGTGTTACGAAACCATCTTTATCCTCATCGATGCGATCGACGATAAGTCCCAACCGACGTTTACTCTCTTCCGGTGGCAGCTGATCGAATGATTTTGCCTCATCTTCGCCCAAGAAAGCTTCGTGGTCGTACTGTTTGTTGTGGTGACCTCCTTCGAAATGCTTATCGCCATCTGAATCATGGTCCAACGGACTGTGCAGTGTATCATCACTATCATCTATTTGATCATCATCCGGTTTTGGAATTGCATGGGATAGAAAGAATATGCTTAGTAGAATAAAGAACAAAAACGATAAGCGGAAGACCGGCATTTTTACAACAAAAAAAAATCTTCCTCTTTTGTGTGAATGTACAGGCCTGATTTATACAATAACTAATTAGCGGTCCACTGCGCGATTTAAACTATTGCATTCAACAAACTTTACGAGAATAGTGCAAGATGTTTATAATTGTTTTGCTTTTCAATCAATTGACAGCGAGCGGATACGTGTACTTTGCGAACAGTGTAGCTTGTTTTTAAAAATCTCCCATTTCGACAATTTGTTTATTTTTCTTATAATTAACGGGCAACGGCTTTTTTTTAAAGAGAGTATCAAAACATTTTGGTTTTCAGAAAATTGTATGCATGAATAAAATTAAAAAAATGATTTACCATCACAGTTAAAAACCGAATGTTGACTTTGTTTGAGAACTTCTAATTCTTTGTGTTATATTTTTTAATTTTAAAAATTCGCAATATCGCAAATTCTTTGCTAGAATTTGCATATTGCATACATAATCTTGATCAATTGCTGATTCGCAATTTTTTTTTACCTAACAAGCTTAGATTTCGAGTAGAAATGGTTGTAGGCAACTCTTTTGTTAATAATTTCCCCTTTTATCGTTTCTAACATTACACAAAGCTGAATTGTGTGCGACCTTCTCAATTTTTTTCAATTTTCAAAACGGCGTTTTTGCTTTTGTTGTTGCGGCTCTTCATGTGAAAAATCTATTTTCTTTAGTATTTTTTCGTGTTTTATTTAGAGAAAAACTATAAAATAAGTATTAAAAAGTAAGTTATGGTTCACTGCACCGGTGTAGATACTCTATTAACATAAAGAAACGTTTTAAAAGTTAAAATAAATTAGCCTGTTCGTAGGTACACATCTTCGCCACACATTTTTGGTTAATAATTTCAACTTTATTTGCAGTAATTTGCGTGAATATGACGACCGAATCTGCGCTTCCACTCCCTCGACTACCAGTGCCGGATATTCGCGCTGAAGTAACATTTCAACATTCACACAAGCAGGGCCACGGGCTGCAGGAATATCGACTTCGTCCTCCAAAATTGAGGTTGGCGAATCGTAGCTATTCGTCTGCGTCTATGTCCACAACCGCGCATGCGATTTCATTCCGTGGCGAATCCGATGGCAATGGCAATGCACTTCCTGAATTGGACACCAATGCGTTAAGCGGCTCTTATGATGCCTCAATGAATGAAACATATTTTGAACAATGCTTCACTTGTTTGGCGAAAATTGGTGAAGGTTCATTTGGTGAAGTCTTCAAAGTGCGTTCAAACGAAGATGGTCGCATGTATGCGGTGAAAATGTCAAAGGAGTTATATCGTAGCGAACATTACCGCCAGGAGCGGCTAGAGGAAGTGCGTCGTTATGAGCAATTCTCTGGTCATGCTAATTTTGTGCAATTCTATCGCGCGTGGGAACAAAACGAACGCTTGTTTATGCAAATGGAACTGTGTCGAGAAAGCTTAGACAGGTACCTAGTACGACATCGACATATACCTGAAGAAAAAATTTGGAATATTCTTTTGGATTTGGCGCTTGCATTAAAAAGCCTTCATGACCGCAATCTTATACATTTAGATATAAAGTTAGATAACGTCCTAGTAGGCGATGATGACAGTTG
>NW_023458565.1:17832672-17843800 GCF_013731165.1 Rhagoletis pomonella
CATAAATAAATGAAACAAGCAATGAAATGCCACAGGGCGACCTAACAACACCTACATATGTATGTACATACATACATATGTATATGTACACTGAGTTGTATAATTATAAGACCGCAACATATTAATAAGTTTTGACTATTTATTTTTATATTATTTAATTTATATTATTTTCTTAGAAAAATATTGTTCATTCTATATAAACACCGTACAAACCCACATTTCAAACTTTGTGCCAACGTTATTAAAAATCAGTGAATTTTTTTAAGAAATTTTTAGAATAGTTTTGCGTGTGCAGTTTTATAGACCATGCAATTTTAGTAAAATAAAGTGCGAGTTTCATTTGGCTACAAAATGCCGTAGATTTTTGGCGATTTTTTTATTTATTTTTTTTTTTTTGTTGACGGAATCACTCATTTTGTTCCATACAAGGTATGTTCGAAAATTTTTTTATATAGAAGAAAACCAACAACAGCGTCAACGAAAAAAAAAAATCAAAAATCAACGGTATTTTGTAGCCACATAAAACTCGCACTTTATTATACTGAAATTGTATGAGCTAGAAACTGCATAGGCAAAAACATGATAAAAACATAGCAAGGTAGAACCGTTCTCTCAATTTGTCGGCCATGATTTTTTTTTTGAAGTTTGCCAGCATTTTAAAATCATATAAATTTGAAAATAAAAACTTGAAATTGTTCGAAATTGTTGTTGCTTGAGATTGAAAATTAAAATGTGTGTGTGAGTTTGTGAGTAAATTTAAAAATTAAAATGTTTGGAAACGTCAAGAATTTTAAAAGTAACTCTCAGCGGTCCTACCTTACTATATTTTTATCATGGGCAAAAAAACACGTTTCCAAAAATTTTTTTAAAAAAGTAAAATTTTGGCGAAAATTCGCTGAGTTTTTATAATTTTTGCACAAACTTTGAAATGTGGATTTGTATGGTGTTGGTTATGAAATGAACTATATTTTTATAAGAAAATAATTTAAATTAAATCATATAAAAATAAATAGCCACAATTGTTAATATGTGGCGGTCTTATAATCATGCAACGCAGTGTGTAAACATAAATAAATGTAGGCAAACCTGTATGTATAAATGTATGACGCAGTTACGTTGCATCTATTGCGTCGTTTAAATAAACTAAGGGATTTGTCTTTATAAGCTGTAATCCACCCTCCTTTCACTGCACACGTGCATAAATATGTTTGTACATATGTAACGTAATCAATTTGTGTTGATAACTAGTGCCATAACTATGCATGGGGCATTCCACTCACAGCTACATAAGCAAATTTGATTCCAAAATCTTTTTTTTTCAAAAAACCAAATTTTTTCAAATGTGAAAAACAGTTATATCTACATACAGTCAGTGACAAAACTATTTTGCATTAATTTTTTTACGATATTCAAAACGTTATTCATGGTAAAATTTTTCGTAATATTTTTTTTTTTTTATTATAAATAGTAAAGGCTACAACAAAAAACGTGTAAATAAAACTTCCTAACTTTGCACAAAATTACTGATAATTCAAAAAATTTAATCAGAAGTCTTAAAATAAATTCGAATATGCAGTTTTTTAGCTCGTTTATGTAGATACAAAAAAATCGTTATATGGAAGAAAATGCTCAACACCGACATCAAAACAAAATCAAATATCAACGGAATTTTCTCGACTTAAAACTTATATCTTATTGTACTAAAATTGAATAAGGCTATAAAATGCTTATTAATTTTTTTTTTAATTTTTGATTAAAAAATTGGAAAGTTTAATGTAAATTTGTTGAATTTTTAATAATAGTCTCCAAAGTTTGAACTTTTGATTTACATGGCTTTAGTTGTAGAATGAGCAATATTTTTGAAAAAAAAAAAAAAAATCTTTTGAATATCATTTTGAATCAGTGCAAAATACTTCTGGAAGCCAGTGTGTGTACATATGTATGTAGTTTTGCTTCTGCGCAGAATGAAAAATTTGACTAAAAAAGTATTTGCCTTTCCACGCGGTTTAAAAAATTCGAGGTAGTAAAAATAATTAGAATCCTCATTCTTCCTGTTATTGTTATTAAATCCCAAAGCTGCATGGTTGGCAAATATGTATTTTTTATTGCCTAACTACTTTTATAGCCCCTAATTTGAGTCAACACTCTCATATCTTATCAGTACAATGAACTGCTGAGAAATCGTAGTAAAAAAAAGTATTAAGTGTCGAAAATATTCTACTATTATTAGGTACATATTTTTTTAATGCCCAAATGTGTGAATTTTAAATTGGCAATATTTTAAAATAAAATAAGAAGCCCATTTTTTATAAAAATTACATTTAGGCTCTTTTTGGACAATAAAGAATTCGAGGAAAGTTTGAAGTGAACTGTTCTTGAGCAAACTCGTTCTTCTTGCAAGATTTTTTTAGGAGAATTAAAAACAGTCAGTTGAAAAGTTATTTCTTATATCACACTAATATATGTACACATGTACATACATACATTATTGTAAATTTGTATTTAGTATTTACATAAGCATGTACATACATATGTATGTATACTATTTAGAATCGTAAATTTTTAAATTTTACTTTTTATCTAATTTTATTTCCGAAAACCACATAAACTGTAGAATTTTGTTTACATTCAATGCAGCCATAATCATGGAAGTTTTTCTCACCTCCTTGTTAGGCCTCTAATTTTACTATTTGTATCTGAATGTATGCGTTAATATTTACAGTTTTGTTATTGCATCCATTGGTCGTCACATACATACATAGTATAAACCATATGGTTGACTTTTCGACTCCATATGTTTGTATGCACATATTTAGAATCTGTTGTTGGTTTGTCTTCATTGCCTTGCCTTGTGCATTTTTGCCTCTCCTTATAGTACAAAATAATTAGTGTTGCCAGAAAAAAATTTCGTTTAGAGCTAAAACGGTCGAAAATAGTAGCTAAAATGAAGAGCTAGTTTTTTTTTAAGTTGAGCATTTATTGACATACATTTTTTTTTTAATTAAGTGCTAAAAAACTGTTAAAACCAAAATAAGGTGCAAATACATATTTCGAATTCATTGCTTATTCATGGCACTTACATATACAGTATTGGCCAATACAATAGCACCCCCATTTCAAAGTGATATTGTATGCCACTCATGTTTATTTATTTATTTTTAAGAATTTTCAATTAAAATACAGTTCATTCTCTCACAAAACTCACATAAACTCAAGTTTAAAACTTTTTAAAAGACCGCAAAAAAGTGCAACAAATTTTCACCCAAATTTCAAACTTTTTTCTCAGAAGCGGTAGAATTTTTTTGAATACACAGTTGTATAGCCCATTCAATTTTAGTCTAATAATGTGCAAGTTTCAAGTGGCTAAAAATTACCGTTGATTTTTTAGAATTTTTTTCGCCGAGGATGTTGCGGGTTTCTGCCATATAAAAATAAATTGTGTTTAGTCGTTATATGGAAGCAAATGAGACAAAAAAAATCAACGGTAATCTTTAGCGACTTGAAACTTGCACATCATTGGACAAAATTGAATGCGCTATAAAACTGTGTACTCAATTTTTTGAGCTTCTGAGAAAAAAGTTTGAAATTTAAGGGAAAGTTTGTTGCACTTTTTTGCGGTCTTTTAAAAAGTTTAAAACTCAAAAAAATTCTAGAGCTTCTGAGAAAAAAGTTTGAAATTTAAGGGAGAGTTTGTTTCACTTTTTTGCGGTCTTTTAAAAAGTTTAAAACATTGGTTTATATGGGTTTTGTTGGAAAATGAAATGTATTCTAATTAAAAATTCTTAAAAACAAATAATTAAACATAAGTGGCAAACAATATCGCTTTGAAAGGGGGGTGCTATAGATATGTCCAATACTGTATGTATACATATACTTATATAAACTAGACAATGAACTAAAACTATTTACAAACTGTTGAAATCTGCAACTCGTGTCACGAATAATTTGTTCGCAAAATTTTTCTGAAAAGTTTTATTTCCTCCTCTCCTTCAGGTAAAATTTTTTTTCTAATTAATTTTTGAATTCTTTAAACTAAATCCAAGAGTTTATGGTGTAGTCTGTATTTTCCCGTGAATACAAATGTATGTTTTTCCACTGCATTTCGAAACTAGTAATTTTATCAACGCTTAAGTTCTGGCTTTGCTTTTCTACCGTGGCTGCCTGAGAGAGAATCCACCGTCTTAGACGCTCAGGTGCTCGAATTACTGCCCGGTATAGTTGTAGAACCTAATCGACTTACTTACCCATTTTCCATTTGCTTACGCGCCATTTGCATTAGGAATGGAACTTTTCTAAGTATGTATTAATCGAAATAGAATAACATGAAGGTAACGAAAATAGCCTGAGATCACTAAAACCAAATAAATTTTAGTCAACACTTGTAGAATGGAATTACAGATTCTTAATTTTAATATATTACCAAATACAACTAAAACTTCCTGGAGCTAAAAAGTGCTAGAAAGTTTTGGAAAGTACTAAAAAAAGAGATAAGAATAAGAGCTAAAGCCCAATTTTAGGAACTAAATGGAAAAATAAAGAGCTAAATCTAGCTCCAAAAGCTCCGAAATGGCAACACTGGAAATAATGCATTCACGCTCTCAACTGGCTGGCAATAAATACTCATCGCTCTATTAGCAGAGTTAAATTAGCTCTGAACTTTTGTTCGTCGCGTGTTGGCTGATAATTTTTCATCGTCATTGTTGTTGTATATATATATGCATCTGTATCATATTTATTAATATACATACATACATACATATGTACATATATACATACATGCATGTTATGTTATATAACCCAGTTGTTAGTGTTGATTTAAACTTGATGCATGGTTTATGCACATACTTGCATATTAGGGCTATGATTTATTTTGGTTTAGGACGTAATGCCAAATGATAGACTTTGGAGGCACAAAAGCTGCATTCGATTAAGAATATTTGGTAAAGAGTTAAAAATGTATCAATGTATCAAAATAAAGGTATTTTCCCTACAAAGTATTATACACTTATGTATGTAAGTTAGACAATTTTATGGTATGGATGAAAATCCGTAATAGTCCAGAAAAAAAATAAAAATAAAATATTATCGAAAATCTACGAATTTTTTTAGCTACTTAAAACTTGCACTTTATTATACTAAAATTAAAGCGAAATTCGAGAACGTGGTCGTGGTTATATTAGTCCTAAACGTAAAAATAAAAAAATATATACATATATATATATACATACAGTGCCGGACAAAAGTATTGGCATAGAGAATTTTTCGCAATATATGCTAAATTTTTTAATCTAATTTATTCTCAATATTTTTTAATAGAAGTACGAACTATGTGTACTTGACCAAAAAACATAAAAACAAAATCTCTAAACTTTGTGCAAAGCTCAGAAAAATTCAATAAATTTGTATACTAATTTGCAACGTTTTAATCAGATTTTTTTTGAAAAGTTCGTGAAAAAAATTGCTAAAAATCAACGCGATTTTTTAGCAACTTCAAACTTGCACTTTGCTATACTAATATTAGATGTGCTATAAAACTGCATACTTAGAATTTTTCTAATTTATTGAATTTTCCTGAGTTTTGCACAAAGTTTAGAGATTTTGTTTTAAGTTTTCTCAGAGACCCAAAATAATTATTATACTAATATTTGGGATCAAAACCGTCGCCTTGAGATTTTCTTTTCGTCTTTGTACAATATTTAATTACGATAAATATCTTTTTTGGGCTGAGATTTCCATTACGGAACCAATTGCTATTCCGTGCAAAGTATAGTGAATTTTTTTATGAAACTCGGTGGGGATACTAATGGAGGTCTCCTTTAACTATATTTATCACTTTCACAATGTTGTTGCTAATAGTACTTAAGTTATTTGTTGTTAAAATATCCCGCCTGCTATCACAACATGTCATTATAACTCCACACCTATCACTTTTATTTACACAAATATATTATCCTTAAAAGGTTCGAATGCGTTGTCATAATAATTATATATATATATAATATATATTTTTTTTTTTGTCTCATGACCTTGGCATGACCTCCAGATGACCTTAAGAAATCAAGGGACACTCTGTTTCAGCGACAACAAAAACACATTTTTTTATTGAATAAATTTTTTGTCCTATTTGACCTTCAAATGACCTCAGAGCTGACATTATGGTGGTTAACGGACCTTGGATTCGGGTTCAGCGAATCTAAAACCTTATATACATACCTATATGAATTTTTAGGTTTATTCAATGAATTTTTCGCTACTTGACCTTCAACTGACCACGAACTTGACATGGTGGATACTAACGGACTTCGGATTCGCATTCAGCGTGTCGAATAACATAGGGATAAATAGGTTTGGTTTAATATGCATAAACTTTTTTTGTAAACCTTGTAATCGTCCCGCGACAGGAGAAACAATAAAAGTCACAGGTAATTGTTAGGATAAGATGAAAAAGTTTTTAGTCTAACGATATTCGTCTCAGGAGACGAACAAAACTTTCCATTGTTCAATAATAACACTGTGAGACAAATAGTAGGGGTCAGGGATCGGGAAGGGTTCAAACTACCGGGGAAAGTTATATCGGTAAAAAAGAAGTTATACGTGTCCCGGCGTTTCGCTGGGTCACGTCTAGGAATCGAGATATATATATAACTATCATATAGGGGAAATTGTCACCTTTGGTGGTCTTTTTTTGACATAACTCGAGAACCACTAGTCCGATTTTGCTCAAACAAATTTAAAAAAATTAAAAATTACAATTCCTTTAATCTGTTCATATAACGTTTTTCTATTTTTTAATATATAACTTGTTTTTGACCGATATAACATTTCCCGTTGGTTTCATCCCATCCCGATTTTGACTGTCGCATAGTGTAATTATACACAATATTTAATTTTATTTCTTATAATTGTTATGGTCTTTGATTTTTAATTAAATTAGAATAATAAACTTTGCTTATATTGCGACAAATTCTCTGTGCCAATACTTTTGTCCGGCACTGTATGTATATTACAAAATTTCCTATGATATTCAAGCATAAAATTTTAAAACGACTTTTTCAGTGCCTCAAAAAGTTTGCACTTTTTTTAAATTCTACAGATTGTTATTCTACATTGCACTGAATTTTTAAAATAATTTTTTGAATTATTCATATCTTTAAAACTTCGAAGTCCTTTTAAGAAAAATCCTGACGTCATAGCGGAAATCCAAAAACGTAGTTTTACTATTTATTGTCCACAGCTTCGCGGATATATAATAATTTTTTGTGTAAAATTGACTGTCGCACGGTGTCTTAAATAATTTTCATGATAATTTTTGTTGGTCTGATTAAACAAATTTTGATATTTAGGATAGAAGGTACATACATTTCTATTGATAAGCGTTGAAACACCTACATACCTATGTACATATGTATATAATTAACGTGGGCTTATGCGTAATAACTCTGCCTTTAATTTTAATAAAAACCAGTTTCTGATATTTAAACGCATCTGTGACTGTCATACTTGATATTGATAAATTATATTTAAAATCAATAAACATACCTACGATATTAAAATTAAAGTCATCAATGACAATGTATATAAGAAACTAGTTTTTGAGAAAATTGCCGATAGAATATTATTAGTAAACAATATTTGCTTTGTTTCTTTTATAATCTAAGGTCAAAAATCTCAAAATTAAACGTAAACATGGACCTATTTGTATGTATATACCTACTTGCTAGCCTTAGTATTAGTTGCTTGTGTTGTTTAAAATATTCGCTATCCATACATACATACATACATATCTGAAGAAATGGCACAAATCATCTGCCAGACCACGATTATATACATACATACATATATAGATATTGTATATACACATATATATATACTTATATTTGTTTCTAGCTTGTATGTCCATATAGTACATATACATAGTTACAGTTGCACACAAAATAATAGGAGTGCGATATTTTGATCAGTATTGGCTATTTGTATTTTGTTTATTTAATGTTTATTATTTTATTATAAAAGACAAGCTGGTTCTACAACAAACGCCATATAGATTCAGATATCAAACATTGTACAAAAATTATAAAAATTTCGCAAATTTTCACGAAAATTTAAAACGTTTTAATTAGAAACTTTAATAATTATTTTTGAGCTATAGGCCGTATGTTAAATAAAACATTAAATTAAATTATACTCAACGGCCAATAAGCAACACAATCTTTAATTAGAAACTTTATAAAAAATTGTGGTATGCAGTTTTGTAGGCCATTCAATTATAGATTTTTGGGAATTTTTTTGGTTGAAGGTGTTTGCCATTTTGTCCACACAAAAATAAACGGGATTTTTTTTAGCAGCTTCATTATAATTAAATGGGCTACAAAACTGCATACCAATTTTTTTCAAAAGATTCTGATTAAAAAGTTTGAAATTTTGGTGAAAATTTGCAGATTTTTTATAATTTTTGTACATAGTTTTAAATCTGAGTTTATATGGTCTTTGTTGTATTACCAGTTAGATTTTTATAAAAAGATAATAAACATTGCATAAACAAAAGACAAATAGCCAAAAAATGGTCAAAATATCGCACTCCTATTATTTTATGGACAACTGTATGTATGTATGTACATACGCTCACGGTATAAGTTACAGGTTGATGTATGTATAACGGTTGCATTTGGTAAATAATAACCAACAAACTCAACTAGCAGAATTCACAACAATCAGCATTAGTCAGCTGAACTAATACGAAAAGGAACAGGTTTTACAGGTTGTTGTGTTGTGAAAGCTTATTTCTGTAAGCGCTACACCTCTGTGTTATTGTTTTCATGATTTGTTTACATACATACATACATACATATGTACATATGTACACATTAATGCATTAATAAGTAACTTGATGCATGTGTATGTCATACTTACATACATACTATATGTATTTACATTGTACCTCTGCTGCCTGGGTCAGTTTTTCTTGCCATTACCCAGATTACTGCTAAGAAATACCAATTCAAGGTGATTATCATCGTCTTTCTTTTGTGTTCATCAGCTGAGCTGCAAGAAAAGAAATGATCATTCAATGTGATCACGGTCACCTCAACTACGTATGTACATATGTATGTACGTACATACAAATCTACCTCAGGATAAACAGTCATCGGTTGTGTTGTTAATCGTAAGTTAGTGTTAGCTGACAAACCTTTGTACATACATAAGTACTTATGCATGTATGCTTTTTTCTTACTGTCCACTCTATTTTGAAAGAAACACCTGCAATACTTTCGTACAAGTAAGACCAGGATAAACTTAATTAACATTTTACAATCTCCTAATTTCATGTTTTATAGTGTAGCTAATTAGCTATGTGTTTTGCCCACTAACGGTTAATATTGAAATGAAATGAAAGTCCAAAAAAAAATCAGACTTTGATAAATGTTTAATAGTGGAATATAAGCGAAAAAAGTACATTGGGCGATTACAAAGTGGTGTCAAATAGTTTTAATTAAGTTAGCAAATTCCTAGAAATAAATATTTCATTAGTTAGTGCAAAAAATAAATACGCGCTTATTGTTAATTTAAAGTTGATTCAACCATAAAGCAAAACAAACGAAAACATAGTTTTTTTAAAGTTCAGGTCCTCACCTACTAAAAACCATATAAGTCCAAATTTCAAACTTTGTACAAAAATGAAAAAAATTGCACAAACTTTTCATCCCGATTCCAAGTATTTTAATTAGAATTTCTAAGTTAAGATTTGGTATGCAGTTTTATAGCTCATTAAAATCTACTGTAATAATGTGACAGTTTGAAGTTGCTAAAAAATCGCATTGATTTTTGGTAATTTTTTTTCTGACGGTGTTTTGCACTCTTTTCCATACAAAAAAATTACTTTGTATGGAAGAAAATGCGTGAACCGTCAGCAAAAAAAATTATGAAAAATCAACGCCATTTTTTAGCAACCAACTAGAAATTAAAATTATAATGCTGGAATTGGGACGAACCATTTGTGGAATTTTATAATTTTTGTACAGAGTCTGAAACTAGGATTTATATGGTGTTTGTTAGATAAAGAGCTATACTTTTATATAAAAATAATAAAAATCAAACAAACCAAAGATAAATATTGTAAACTGTTCAAAATGTTGAGGTACTATCATTTTGTCGCGGGCTATACATACTTCTTCCTCAAGCGAATGTATTAATTGTTCTTTAAGTACTTTTTAATCAAGAGTTTTCGATAGAGTATTCCAAATTTTAGGAAGCCAAGCTACTTTGAAAATCGGTGTCTATAGCGGATATACCAAAATATACAACTAAATATTTCTAGATGCAGCAATTGGCATTGCAATATAGTCACAATGGCCACGGCCAATGATCATCATTGGAAAAAAGAAATTATGCATAACTAAATTCAATTAAACGCTATTGTAAGGCTATGCTACTGGCTATGATCTTCCATTATCTTCTAATTGATAGAAATGAAAAGTACGATACATAAGTATTTATGTATGTATCTGTATGTGAAAATTCTTCTCTACTATAATAATGTATGTATATATGTATGTATTATATGTGAGATGTGTTTTTGTTTATGTAAGTATGTATGCATTATAGATCGGAAACAAAGAAATAGCTCCTTTTTCAACACTCATTTACCACTTATCCACCATGTGTTCTACTTCTGTCAACAGCTTCAGCTTCTATGTACCACACCCAATTTTCGTGCAGCTTTTAGATAAATTCACTTTGACCATTTCGTCAGATTTAAGTATAATTGACGATTCTGTTTTGCTTTCACCATTCTTTGTATGTACTTTCGTTTTAGTCTAGGGCAACATACTATATTCCCTATTTCAAAAATAGATACTGGTATTTGCTGGCGTATATGGCGCATGTGCATCCTCTAACTTGTTGTACGTGCAAAATAATAGCAGTGCAACATTTTCACTAATTTTGACTGTTTTTTCTTTTGTTTGTTTAATGTTCAATAAATAATCGCGTCCAATGAAGTTTGGTTCAACTACTCGCCTCTAAAATTTCATGTGAACACCTTTTTAACAGTTTGACCAGCTTAGCCTTTTTGATTTTTTGAGGCTAGATTTAGCATTAAATTTTAAGCCATAGCCTCAGAATTTTCGGT
>NW_023458565.1:17843900-17864772 GCF_013731165.1 Rhagoletis pomonella
GGGGGGGTTGAGGTGAGAATAGAACACCACCTTTGGGGATGCCTCTGGTAACTCTGGTGAAATACTTAGTTATTGACCCATGCTCAGCTCCGAAAAAAGAATTATATTTTCGAGAAAGATCTTAATAAATCCAGCAGTCCCAGTTTTACAAAATGAAAATATTACACTCTTTTCAGTAACTGTTTGGCTTTTTTGAACATCAGATTAAAAAATCTTAATGAGCTATTGCATTCGAATGCGCTCGCCTTAAAATCATATATGGATATAATTAAGGCCAGAGCAAACACTACTATAGCATAAATATATGCGCGTATGTGTGTACGTATGCGCGTAACTTGCTAATCACCAAAACTCAACTAAGTTCATTGATAAAATCTCAACAAAAAAAAAAAACAACAAACGTTGTAAAATAAACAAGTGTGAAAGGTGAAATTTAATTAAAAGAAATATATTTACAAAAACAAAGGCGATATGCGTTCCCCTGCATTAATTTTCAATGAAAATGTGAAACCGTTATTAAAAGAGATGGAGAGAAAATGCGATTTACAATGTAACAGTCAGTTTATGTAATCGAAGATATGACATAAGACAAAACACAAAAACAATAAATAAAGACTTTGTGACAAGACCGCAACGGTCTTTTCGCGTAAAATTCGTAATAAGAATACCAAAAACTTGTGCAAATTAATTACTGTTTTTTTTTTTATGAGTAGCGATGCGAGCACGCATTAATCACACACAGATGATACCGAAAATTACATAACTAACGTTAAAGTTAAGCCAATCAAAATGACAGCATGACACAGGCACAGAAGCAGACGCAGACACAGAAAATGACCAAATAGTTGTTTCGAATCAAACTTAACAACTGTGGGGTGATAGAAAGCGGCTTGTTGAAGCTATTTTTTTTTTTTTTGTTGCAAATTTCGAAATCTTGAAATATGATCATCATTTCTTTTTCTTTTTTTGAATATGCAACGATGACTGAATATCATCATATACATAAAAGGGCTACCTATATTTTTGTACGTGTGTAAATATGTAGATATTTAAGCTGCATATGTATATTTTATACATAAGTATATAAGCTAATTTATAAAAATTTGTATATTTTTTCTTCAAATTATACCCGCGTACATACTCGCATGCAAGAATGTACCAATGTATTTTTAACGATAAGTTTCAGAAAGAAGTAACATCAATAGAAATGAATTTTGCATACCTTTTTAATGTATCTATTCAATTCAATTCATTCAGCAGATTTGCAAATATATACATATGTATATAAATTTATGTATGTACAGATATTAGGCATATGACTTTTTTAATTAAATATACCTTCGAAGAGAGAAAGAGGAATGATGAAAAAACAACAAAAAAAGTGTTTGCCAAATTTTGGTACAAAAAGTTCCTGTAGAGAACTCCGAGAAAGAAAAAAAATGTGTACTCCAAAAACACATACCTATGTACATATGTATGTGTGTACGTATTTGAAAAATTTCATGTCAACCGAATTATAACTGCGATCAAGCGAGCTCAAGCTCTTCAATTTGACATCTGATTTTTGAAATTCGAAAGAACGGTGCATATCTGATGATCTTTATAAAATGTGTCTTTTATGTATTATATATAAATATACATATGTACATAGTTATGACTTTTCGAATAGGTGGCAACCCTAATAAAACTTTTTTTCTAATTAAAGCTTGCATAAAACTCCTTCGTTTGACACTATTATTTAAATATATGTATTCTGTACATTGTCGGCCGCTGTGGTGTAGTGGTAAGCAGTGCGCGCTTCCACTCCACAATGCCTGGGTTCAAACCCTGGTCAAAGCAACATCGCAAAAATATAGAAAAAAGGTTTTTTCTTAACAGCGGTCGTCCCTCGGCAGGCAATGGCAAACCTCCGAGTGTATTTCTCCCATGAAAAACAGCTTCTCATAAAAATATAATCGCCGTTCGGAGTCGGCGTAAAACTGTAGGTCCCTCCGCTTTGTGTGACAACATCAAGGCGCACGCCACAAATCGGAGGAGAAGCTCGGCCAAACACTAACATATGTGTAAGCGCCAATCTATTATTATTATTATTCTGTACATATCTTGTGTATCAGTTAACTAAATTCGAGTTTTCAACCAGGTGGCAACCCTTTCAAACATATTTTTATACTTAAATCTTCTTAAATCTCTTTCGTCTGACATTGGGTTACGAATTCCAATTAGTTGATGAATTAAGTTGAACTTTTCAAATATGTGGCAACTCTTCTAAATATCGTTGAGAAATAAAACCTTTCCAAGCCCATTTCCATTGATACCCATCCTTTAGAATTTCATTTATCTTATTAAATAATTTTTATTCAACTTTTCAGATAGGTGGCAAAGCTGTTTAAATACCTCGAATATATTCTAAATGTTCAAACTAAAGACTACTTACCACTCTTTCGTTTGGCGCCCATATATTAATATTTCATGTATCTAAATTGTGCAAAATTTAATTGAATTTGACTTTTTAAACAGGTGGCAATCCTTTTCAAAATATTTTCAAACTTAAAACTTTTTAAATTCTCAATTACCTATTTCCCCTAATTTAAAAAGAATTTGATTTTTTTAAACATCTAGGTAATAAGTATGTAATAAAGCTTTTTCAAAAACATTTCAATTGATAGCCACATTGAATATAATGTTGTAACAGGTGGACACTCTTCTCGAAAAAATAAAACCTTATTACACATCTATAATTTAACATCTCCCTTTTAAATATCGAAGAACCGGTCTTAATCGTCACCAACCACCTCCGCCATCCTACCTACCTACTTTTCTCGCTTTTTCGTTACGTCGATGTTTGTATTTACTCACAACCAAACGCAAAGAAGTTTTACTTCAAAAAGTCATATGTATGCCTAATGTGTATATATGCATATAAGTATTCACAAATAAATAAACACCCTGATATACAGTACCGTTGTAGGTATTTATATGTTGAATAGCCGTCACTGACGACTGCCTCAATCACATTTTTATTTCATTTTACACACCAAATGGCCAACTGACTGCCAGATTTGGCTTTTGATTTTGGCCTTTCATCTTAACCAACCACTAAATTCATTCGCGCATACAAACGCATATGCACTAATTCATATGTATTTATGTAGGCATACATTTATCTGCGTGTGTGTGTGTGTGTGTATGTTTATTAACGCAAACACATATTGTATAGCACAAATCAATTTGCATAAACGAACAAAAACTTGGCCGAAATGAAAGTGAAAAAATTCGAAGAAGCATTGTGCGTGTATGTATGTATGTGTGTATATGTTTTGTACGAATATTCACCAAACAGTTAATGATTTTTTATATTTCCATTGCTGCTATTAATTTTGTGAAATGTAGATTATTATTGTAGTTTGGTGCTTTTGTTTTTTTGAAAGTATGCGAATATATGTACATAAATAGTTTCTTATTAAAAAAAAGGAAATAACAAACGTAAACAGCTTTTATTTAAAGTTAAGTGCGTGCCCTCTCTAATTATGGTAAATGAATATTTCGCAAAGTTTTCAGCGTTTGGCTATGTCAAAAATATCAAGAGGCTGTACTTCAGCCTAGTTACCAATCCCATTGAATCTCTATGAGCTATAATTAAAGAAAGACTGAGGAATTATCACCAAATGTTGGTCGAGGAATTAAAGACAAAAAGTCCAAGGATCTTTGAAAATTTATTACTACAGAAGAGTGTATCTGTTTAGTTGAAAAAATGTTCCCAATATAAGAGGAAACAGTTCTACCGCTCAATTCTTTCAAAAAATCTCCGAAAAGAGGGGCAAGGTGAAAAAAACGTCACTAGAAAAATCTCTAAGCCATTCAGTCGGTTACATTTTTTAAAATTCTGTAACAAAAATTTTAATTTTTAATGATGAGTCGAGATTTTTTCAATCCAATATGGCGGACAAAGTTTCGCAATATATAATTTAAATCACTCGAATTTTACTGCTCGGAGGTTTTTGGGGTTGCTGGTTAGCAATAGTTGCGTTCCAGATGCTTCACGATTTGCAGGTTTTTACAGGAAGTCGTTCCAGGTGACCACCTCCCATAAGGTTTATTAATGGGGAAAACAGCTGTTCCTGCAAATCGTGAATTTCGTGAATATCGTGAAGCATCTGGAACGCAACTGATATGATCATGCAACGCGGCGAATTCAATTTTGTTTTCAACATTTGGAATCTTAAAAGTTCACGATAAGATTCATAATCAGCAACCCCGAAAACCACCTAGCAATAAGTTTCGAGCAAATTCAAAAAATATTTCAAAACTTTGTCTGTCATATTGGATCGCCGTATTGGATTTCAAAAAAATTTTTTAGCAATTTTTCAAGCATATAACCGATTTTTTTAACTGAACTAATTCTGGAAGGAAGGAGGCTTCAGTTGACGAGGAATACCTAATATATATATTTTTTTTTATCTTGTGGGATTTTGCGGGACTTTTCGGGGTTTCAAAACCATATCGGTACTTTTGGCGGTTATTTCGGAATACAATTTTGCGCATCACTAGTTTAAAAATTCTTCGTCTTCTTCGTTACCAATGCCATCAAGGCTCGCTACTTAAGTCTTTTGTATAACGCAGGAATAGCGATTCTAGGAGAGGCCGAACATATAAGAATCGTGAAGCCTTCTATCACAATAAAGGATGTTAATTTTTTTTAAATAAGACACAGAACTGAGAGGTAGTATTTTTTATTAATGTAAAGGCATAGAAAACCGAAGGCGTCATGCGAGTTTTGAGGGTCTTGAACAGCACTAAAACTTATTTCACTGAACAGTTTCCTGTAAATTGGTAGAAAATGGCGGCTACAGTCGTCCTGGAAAAATTTACGTATTTTTGTGTAGTTGTTGTTGGAGCGGTATATTATTTTCGCATCCTCTTTTGCTTCGTTTTTTTGATTTATTTTTGAACACGAAAACAAATACCAATACGAAGACATATGCGAATGCGAAAACGAATACGAAGAGCAACTGAAAATGAACTCGAAGACCAAATCGGTGACTAAGATGAAGACGAACACGAATACGAACAAGAATGCTAGGACGAGTAGGGAGACATATACGAAGAACATACGAAGACCAATACAAATGCGAAGTGGAATACGAAGACGAAGTAGAATACGACTACGTAGATCATCCGAAGACAATTAGGAAGATGAATTCGGATTCGAGTTCAAATACTAAAACGAAGATAATTACGAACACGAACACGAAGACAAATACGAACACGTACATCAAGATGAATTTGAATACGAGGACAAATCCGAAGACAAATACGAATACGGAAATGAATACAAAGACAATGTGAAAGAAAAATACGAAAAAGTATACGACGACGAATACGAAGGCGAATGCGCATGCGATCCGAAGAGAAATAGAGACAGAGACTAAAACGAATACGAAGGTGAATGCGAAGAGACAATACGAAGACCCTAAAAAAACTAGAAAAGCGGAAAATTTCCGCAGTAACCGGCACTCCATCTATGAATAGCACATCAAGCATATTTTGCGACTAGGAAGTAAGTACCTATCATCGTCAATGCTATCTACGTTTTTTTTTCTATTATTCCCAACTCCTCTCCCTCCTCTCCATAACTCTGATAAGGACAACGGAAGGCTAAATTGTTGTCATTTCCACAAATCAATTTTAGCACGAAGGTGTTTCCAAAACATACAATTTCTGTGTCAAAAATTGAATATTCAGCAGCTTTGCTCCACTTTTTATGCGTAAACCAAATATGTACTTCTAACCGTCACCCACCCGATGAGCCACAAACCAAATTTCTAACTTATGCAATATCGAACTAAAATCGAAAGTCACTGAGTCACAGCGGGTATGAACGAATTCGTAATTACTAACTGGGTATTTGTATTACAAAAAATCCATACCTTTTTTCTTGAATATTTTCAAAAATATTTTACGCCATGCATTTTAATTGTCTTTGTGACGCAGGTATGCAAGTAAGTTTTTGTAATTAAAAGTGTCAACGGAAATTAAAATTTCAACTTTAAGCAAATGAGCGCAGATATACATAACACATGGTAGTACATAGTACATATATCCGGAGGCCTCTGCACAGTGGGAAATGAATGGAATAAATTCAAACTGCCGAAGATTTTCAAGATGCGAATCGACTTAAAAAATTAACACTGTACAATTTGATTTACGCGACCTGGGAGTTGTGAGATCGCCGCCATTTTGAAAACAAGGATGGCCAAAGTATTTCTAACTCAGCGAAATAGTCATATTCGACCCTTAACCAAACTATACCCACACGTTAGTATCTATCCATTCATGAAAATCAAATTCCAAAAGGATTTTGTTCCGCTACATCGAAATTTTTCAGCAAGTAAAAGTTTCTACTTTTAAAGATTTGTCATTTTTTTTTTATTGGGCTATTGGTACGAAATAAAAAAATTGAGACTACAATTTTTTTGTAGTCACACGATTGGTACAATATAAGGAATCTTTATTGAAAATTTTGAGCAAATTGTTTTTCGTGATTGGGATAAAGAAAAATATTTGTGCATTCACATGATATGGATACGATTTGCACCAAATTTTGTGAAAATACCCATTCGTATGGCACTGCCTTTAGAAGAAAAAAAATCATTAAATTCTACTGTGAGTGTCAGTAAAAATCGTATAGTAAATATTTTTCTATATTTTGTTTTATTTCAGTTCTATTAATTTTGAATAACAAGTAATTTTTAAGCAAAAAACAAAACCGTTTTCAATTCTCATTGACACATTTAAGAGTACCGTGAATGAATTCATGATCCAATGATCGGAGATAAATTAGTATGGGACCTCCTTTGAACATTATAGAAATCGGTTAACGTGGTCCAAATTTATGCGGTAACATACATAAAAAAAATACTCCGGCGAATTGATAACCTTTTCCATTTTTTTAGACCGTTAAAAATATATTTCATATATACTACAACTACAATAAAATCCACAAAACTCAAACTTTCTAACTTTGTAACAATTAAAAAAAAATCACCAAATTTTCATAAAAATTTCACACTTTTTACTCCCATGAACGAAATCTATTTTTATATGGAGGAAAATGCGCAACACCCTCTACAAAAAAATTGCCAAAAAATCAACGGTAGCGACTTTAAACCTGTGCTTGATTATAATAAAATTGAATAGACTACGTACCCAAAAAAAAAAATCTAAAAAGTGTGAAATTTTTATGGAAATTTTACGATTTTTTAATTATTACAAAGTTAGAAACTCTGAGTTTTAGGGGTTGTGTTGTAGCAGGAACTTTATTTTTGTTAAAAATTAATGAAATTTAAATAAAACTAAGAATTTTCAAAATATGGGAAAATATTTATTGTACGATTTTGGCTGACACTCACTGTATGTATGCATATGTTTGGGTTCATAAGAAATCCTTTTAAAATTGAATCTTAAAGATTTTGGAAATTTTGGTTTGCAATGTATTTAGTTATTCAAATATTTTGGTTTTCATATTTCTGAATATTACTGTTATATAGGAAGGAGGCGTAGTTCTTTTCCGAGTTTACCCATTTTCTACACTATTCATTCTTAATCATCTATGCATTAACTCCTTCCCTAAATTTTATTAAGGTACCTTTAATTTTTACGGCAATTATTAACTAATTACGCACCACCAAAATTTTCCACTGTGCGCCACCGCCATTACGGCGGTAAACAAACTCAAAACCAATTGACATAATTCACGCACACAATACGTGTTCAAGCTGTGTGCACTCATTTTGGCAAAATGCATTAGCAACAATTGCGAAAACAATTACTGAACATTTACATAAATTTACGAGCAACGATCGTAGGCCTGTATGTATGTATGTATTTATGTGGACAAATTTATCTTTAATTGTAAATAAGGGTTTGCTGTCTATCGCTACAAGAATGATTATATGCAGGCATTGCTAATACTCGTACATCATTATTGTCCTACTCCACTCCACTTCACTTCTCACGCGACTGTGTTTCTTGCAGCTACCGCATTTGTCATACCAAAAAACCGAAAAAAAAAAAAACATTTTATGTCTTTAAAAAATGGTAAATGGGCTGACTTGCATACATACATTTAATAGGTACATAGATATGTATTTACATACATACATATATATCTACATATCCGTTTGTATGTTAACGCGCCAATTGCCTTGGGTCCCTGCTGTGGCTGGCACTGTCATTATAGAAGGTAGATAGGCAGGCACCACCATCAGTGGGTATTGGCCTGGGGTGAAGCACCTCTGTGTTAGTGAAAGTGAATTTTTAGCCAGCAAATGAGTCATTTAATATATACGTAGTATATGTTATATTATAAACCGACATTTAGTGTTATTTTGGAGCTTATTCGTACATATGTATGTTTGGGTGAATGTACAAGCGTTGACGTTTAGGGCTTTTATTATTGACTGCTTGCCTTTTTAAATGCAGGTATCGATTATGGTGTAATTAAATTGCTGGGAATAAATTGCATAACACTGCATGTTTTGAGTTGGAAAAGCCCACATGCTTTGGGCTGGTGCTCTGGTCGTTTTTAGCGCATTCGTTTCGTATACTTAGATGATGTGTACATACATAGTTCAAACTAATTTACTACTTGTGGAAGGAAGTAGAAAAGTGTAGGGGACGAAATTGCAATTCAGTATGCATCAGCTGACATTAATTAAAATTTTAAATAGAAATCATTTGAGCTATTTTGTGATATGATGAAGCTCCAACGATTAGTGGGGAATTCCACAGAGCTCAAGCATACATACAATTGGAGTTTTCTCTTGCCATTAATGCGTTGGGGACTATTGCAGCGTTACATGATAAACTATTGCAATATCACCGTCATCTAAGAAATGAGATGGAACATGGGACCTTGCCATGTCTACTATAGCCGCCAATGAAAGGAGCACGAATTCGCCAGGCGACCAAAGACTTATGATACGAAAATCATGCTTGGCGAATTTACCTTCTAGAAAGAGATCCTTGGTAGTCCTACCGTCGGAAAATTCAGCCTCCATGCTCGGGCTCGACGCATGGTAGCATACAATACTAGGTTCCATTATAAGAACATCACTCAAGCTACGTGGCTGTCTCTGTATCGAAAAACATGTAACCAAATCAATGATGTTTTATACGTACGTACACTCCGAGCGCCAAACATTGACTGGGACCATGGAACCGTTATAGGGAATTGAAGAGGGCAGCGAGACGTATTTGCCGCAATAAGAGAGAGGCCGAATAAGTGAGTGCGAAGAGCTTGAATGCTAGCTGACTGGAAAAACGTCCGAAAATTGTATCACAGAGTTAGGAAGGTTTCAAGACCAGGGCGAACTCCTGTAAGAACAACTATGGTGTCCTAGTGATTGATATCCAGAACGTAATTGAATGGCAACAATACTGAAATTAGTGGAGAAGATGAATCCATGGTCCAGTCGATGACGATGGAGTCAATGTCCCACCGCCTGACTCTGACGAGGTACGAATAGCAATTACGTGGCAAACAACAGAGCTGCTGGAGCTGGCGGCTTGCTATCTGAGCTTTTCAAGTACAGTGGCGAGGAGTTTATAAGTTGTATGCATCAGCTCTTATGCAAAATATGGGCAGATGAACGCATGCCCAACAAGTGACTTTAAGTGAATTTAAGTGTACTCTACCCAAACCACGAAAGATTGAAGCCGACCGTTAACGAACTGATTGACCCTTATCAGTGTGGATTTAGACCTGGCAAATCCACAACAGAACAGGTATTCACAGTACGCCAAATATTGAAGAACACTCGCGAGAATAGGATCGACACACACCATCTATTAGTTCATTTCAAAGCCGCTTTCGGCAACATGGAAGGGGGCGGTGTATGTATGCCGTGATGTCTGAATTTGGTATCCGCGCGAATCGAATACGGCTGTGTAAAAGGACGTTGAGCAAAGCCACAGCTTCATCAGAATTGGAAAGGACCTCTGCGAGCTGTTTGAAACCAAACGAGATTTCAGACAGGTTTCTTAAATCTGTTTATGGAGAAGATAATATGAGCCACAGAACTGAACCGTTCGAGCACAATTCTTTACAAAAGCGTACAATTGCTGGCGTATGCCGACGACATCGACATTATCGGTAAAAACAAGGGCTACGTCTATTCTGGTTTCTCGGAATTGGATAGATAAGCAAAGCGCGTGGGTCTGGTGGTGAATGAGGACAAAACAAATTATCTCCTCACTCGTTTATTTGGGAACCAGCATTAACACCAATAATAATGTCAGCCTTGAAATCCAACGGAGAATCAGTAGAACAGTAGAACAAAAACAAAAACTTACATGTAGCTTGTTGAGAACCTCGGTGAGGTTGTGTACTCCCAACGCACACTGGGGCCAAGCGTGCTCAAAATTCAATTTTTAAAAAATGTGTTTTTTGGGAAAATAAAAACGCAGTTATATTCCCCATAAAATTCTACATTGAGGGGTGATTTTTCAGCCAAACTTCACAAATCTGAACAATATTTATTTTTTTCAAAACTGAGAAAGTCGAACATGCAATTCTAATTGTTATTGTAAGAAAGCGGTATTATATTTCGTTATTTTGCTTTTACCGTTACTTAAAATGAAGCTTCCTTATTTTTTGGGGATATTCTTTTTGGAATTATATGTTTTAAAAAAAATATGTTTAAAAAAAAACTAAACTTACCTCTATTTTTTGCAAGTGTAATTTTCAAAATCATTTTATTTTATAAATGCGCAAAGCGCTTTTAAATTTGACACTACTGCAATAAAGTATGCTTCTTGCTTATTAAGAATCCGAGTTCAAAACCAAAAGCACTTTGCGCATTTTTAAATAAATTGGTTTTAAAAATTTCACTTTGATTTTAATTAAACACAAAAACATACACTACTGGTTAAGTTTGATTCTGTTTCATTTCGAACTTAAATTGTTTATTATTTTAAGGTTGCTCAGTGAATAAAAGTTAGTTAGTTGTTCAGTAAACCACTTATTTTTATAATTTTTGAACTATGCAACCTTTTATAATACCTCAAATAGTGACAGTACACACGCGTAAAACTTTGTTTTAAACTTAGATACCTGCTACGCACATGCCTATTTAAAAAAGCAATGGATAAAAGTAACGTATTGTGATTTAAAAATGCGTTAATTGATATTTTTTAGCTGAAAAATATAAATATTTTTAGTGAATATTTCGTATTTAGTTCTAAGTTTTATTTAACATTAGGCACATCAAGCGATGGAAGCAAATAATTCAAAACCGTCGTTCAGCAATAAAAAATGAAGTTGGTAAGTACACTAAGAATCCAATATTAGTAACCTTCTCCGGTTATTTGCAACACTTTTTGTACAATATTTTCCGGCGAATAAGGCTCCGAGGAAAAAATTACTTTAAAGAGACGAGATATGTGTCATGTTATTTTTCCAAACAATAAAACCAAGCTTTCTGGTAAATTTGAAGATTTACTTGAGTTTTTATTCACGAACACATTTGCAGATAAACAAAAGTTGAACCTTGCTCTAAAAAATTTTAAAATACAATTTACCAAAAAGTGGGAATCATGTAACAGGCATATGGAAAGATTTACCATACAAGAAGATATTTGGTTAAATTGCGACTACGCGTTCGATACACTTAGAACTACTTTAAATGTTGGTAGACCAAAAACGAATTTTGCTGAGAGTAGCCATCAATCTAAACGAAGGAAGACGTCAGAGGTATGTATAAAGTACATTTTTGTGCGTTATAAATATGCCTATACGTATAATATGAACTTTTTAGTTGCGATCAAAGTATTCATCACATGAACTCGCGTATGCTGCCCAAATGAATCTGAGGGCTTCTGGAAAGCCAGGGCCGGCAGATATAATAAAAAAAATAGCTGATTCCAACGTTTCGGATGAGGAAAACAATAACGTTTGTGTAAAAAAAATTAACTGCATTTGATGCTTTGTCCTTAATTATTGAGTCACAGCTCTCCAGAAAGCAATACAATAATATTAGAAGATATGCTACGGAAGTGTTTCCTTCATACAAAAGCATCCAAAAAGAAAAGAAAAAATGTTACCCACTAAATGTAAAAGTTTCTGAAAGAGAAGCTGACGTACCTTTACAAGATTTGTTAGAGCACACCTCCTCACGTTTACTTGAAGTTCAGCAAGATGTGTTAAATAATATTTCGACATCTGCTTTAGTTTTATATTCGAAATGGGGTTTCGACGGTAGCAGTGGTCACACACAGTATATGCAAAAATTTTTGGATGACAAAGCTGATGACAAATACATATTTTTAACATCTATAGTTCCATTGCGTTTAGTTGATAATAATAACCAAAGTGTTGTATGGCAAAACCCTCGACCTTCTTCCACGAAGTTTTGTAGGCCTATTAAGCTGCAGTACAAAAAAGAATCAGAAGAACTAGTAAAGCATGAAACAAATTATATTGATTTTCAAATTAATAGTTTCCAACCAAGCAGTGTTGTTCTTAATGAATATATTTACACTATTGACCACAAACTAATGTTCACAATGGTAGACGGTAAAATTTTTAATTCTCTCTCCGATATCAAATCAGCATTAGTATGCTATTTATGCGGAGCCAGAAGCACGGAATTCAACGATATCAATAATGTAATATCAAGACCTATCAACGATGAATACCTTTCTTTTGGCTTATCTGTCTTACATTCATGGATAAGGCTTTTTGAGTGCTTGTTGCACATTGGTTACAAACTCCCAGTAAAGTCGTGGAGAGTAAATAAGGAAAACAAACACATAGTTGAAGCAAATAAGCAAAGAATTCAATCTGATTTTTATAATAAAATGTCCTTAATTGTTGACAAGCCCAAACCCGGCTTTGGTAAGACTAACAATGGCAATGTGGCCCGAATTTTCTTTCAAAACTATGAGAAAAGTTCGGTAATAATTGGTGTGGACAAAAATTTAATAAAAAGACTGTATGTACTATTACAAACTATTAGTTCTGGATTTGAAATTAGCGTGGACAAATTTAATGCTTTTTGTTTAGAGACAGCACATATGTACACAAAATTGTACCCGTGGTATCCCATGTCAACCACACTGCATAAGATTTTGATTCACGGTGGGAAAATAGTTAAGGAAGCTTTGCTTCCCATTGGGCAGTTAAGTGAAGAAGCCTTAGAATGTTCTAAAAAGGACTTTAAAAACTTCAGGGAGAACTATAGCAGGAAAACGAGTCGCGCTGACAATTTAGAAGACGTTTTTAATAGATTGCTGGTCTCATCGGATCCTCTGATTACTTGCTCGCGCTTGTTGCCAGTGGTAACAAACCGGAGATCTTATTTGGCTGAAGCAATGGAGTTAGTGGAACCTGAAGCAAATTGTATTAGTATAACTGAGCTCGGATGGGACACAGATTCTGACTGTGGGAAATAAGTGCCACACTTTTCAATACAATATTACGTTTAAAACATTTAAACGTAATTGAGCACATTCATAGTTGAAACAAAGACGAAACTAAAAATAATTAAATTTTTTTTTTTTAATTTCTAATACATTATCTTGTCATCGCTGTTAACTTACTTCTAAGTATAGTGAAATCATTAATAAAGCTACTTTCGAAACGAAAAGACTTGTTCTTCTTTATTTTATTGTAACCTAAACTTACCTGTTTTTCAGTTAAAAAATTTAAATCATGTCATGTAATAAAATTAGCTTTGCATAAGAATCTGTAAAAAATTTACCACCTATGCGTTAAAATATGGTCATAAATGAGTTAAGTCAAAGTCATAAATGGGTTAAATTATTCATATTAATAAAAAATACATTTTCAAACAAAAAACAGGTCACCAATGGGTTAAGACATGATCATTAATGGGTTAAGATGTCAAAAATTTACTTTACAAGTATAGATCAAGCGAGTCTGATGGAAAGAAATTGATTTCAGAATTTTGAGCACCACCTTATATGGGGCGGCCCCAGTGTGCAACGGACCGAATTTTTTTTTCAGCATCAGCATGCATATTCCGTCGTGGACAAGGCTTCGACGGCTTTTACCTTCCCGGCAGCCCTCCGAACTTCGCTGTTGGTGAAAGTAACAAGCGCACTAGTTTTCGGCAGCTTGTCTGATCACTAGACTCTTGGCCTTAACCACAAAAGATGACATACAAATTATCGGCTAAAATAACTCACGTATTACTTCGGACCATCATAGAATATCATTTTCACCATGCTCATTATGTTGTATAAAGATCTCACGATTGACCAAAGCTTACTTACTCGAGCAGTGAAGTTGCGGTCTTCAAGTGCTCTTTCCGATTCTCCTACTTATGTAGATCGATCAGATCACTCATACGGGCATTTCCGCGATCGGCCTGTCGTAGATGGTACCGCCCGTTTGCGAGTACAGCGGCTTCATCAGGGAAATTGTTATATCAGGTGAGCTGCTTTAACTGTCCATAAGCCTTAAGGGGAGTCATCAACGCTAAGCTTCCACCATTTCTTGTATGCGCTTCTGGACAGATCACGTTATGTACGGCTCAGGTCAACAGAGTTACAGGTATCAGAATTCCATTTCAACCCAGAAAGCCGGTTTTCTCCTACAGTTCAGCCGAAGTCTGTTGTGGAACTTGACACTATTCCCTGGGCGAGGGATAAATAGAGTACTTGTTGTGCTTTCCGGTGCATAACAAGAATAGGTCACTGATCCGAGGTTTGACCTCAAGCCATCGCGATTCAACAAGTTGCCGCCCGACCCTGCTACAAGGTGTGGCACCAGGAACGGACGACTGCAGATGTGCCAAACGAGTGCCCGGCGCGCCGAGAGACACCCCACTACTCGAGACATCTATTCGCATGCCCATTAAACCCCACTCAACTAACGCCCCTGTCCCTATGGACAGACCCTAGAGAAGCTGCACGCTTCTTGGGTCTCCCGTTAGTTGAGCTTGACGACAAAGATTGAGGGACTTACTGATTTAGGCAGGGTTGTTGTAACAATAACACCCACAACTGAAAAGGTTCGGCGAACTAAACAGCCCGCTCCATTCTATCCGGTAAATATGCCGACATAAATTGTCTTTATTTAGGTTCGGCTTCAGCCTCATTGCGTATGTCGTAAATTAGGCTAAATTGGTCGACTCGACAACATGGGAATTGTTGTTGTTGTTGTAGCGGTTAGTCCCTCAATCGTTGTCGTCACGCTCTACTACCAGTAAACCAAGGATGCGTGCAGCCTTAATTCTGCTCAGGTATGAGTTCAACCTGCTGCAGTAGCCAGAGCGAAGTTGGTCTACTGTGGTCCGAGTCTCCTGAGGAAGACGACGCTCTGTCTCGTCAACGTTTGGTGGTTGTGTATCCAGAACGGCATTTACAGTTCAAGAGTCTATATAACTCGAGACCGCCTCTCTATGAATGCCGTTCAAGGCCTGTCGGTAAGCTGACGGGTCCAGAGGTTGTTTAATGGACCTCTGGACTTCGTCCGTTAGTTCATATAGATGCCTTATGACGTACCGTTGCGAGGGTTCTTCCGCAAGCAAATGTCTGTTCGGGTGCCCACAACGGTGACACTCTTCCAGGAATTGCTTGCAGAGCGTTGTGTTATGCTCCTTAATCGGGAGCATGTGGGCCTCGTCATACAGGTGATGTTGCGGCGACATCAGAAGGCATCCTGCCGCTGTTCTAGGTGCCGTGCTTTGGCAGGTCTACAGCTTCATCCACTCCGCCCTACTAGTCCACGACGACCACACAGCGCTGCATAGTTCAGAACCGGCCGGCCAATTGCCTTGTACTTTGCCAACAACGTTTCTTTGTCTTTGCCACAGGCGCTGCCGGCTAGCGACATCAGGACCTTGTTGCGGCTTTGTACTTTGTTGACAATTCCAACTGTATGCGCCGAGAAGTATAGCAGATTGTCGAAGGTTACTCCGAGGATCTTCGGGTTATTCACCGTCGGAATTGGTTCGTCATCGATGTGAATACCCAGTTGCAGGCTGATCTCTATCGTCCAAGTGGTGAAAAGCGTTACTGAGGATTTTGTAAGGGAGAGGGTTAGGCTCCGTGCAGTGAAGAAGCGAGAATGCTTGGCGATATAATCGTTTACTTTCGAGCACAAGCCATCAGTTCCATTTTCAGACGTCATAATCGACGAATCGTCAGCATAAGAGACAATAGTGACAGTGACTCCCTTTGGAGCTTTGAAATATAATAAACAATAACGGGGATAGGACACCACCATGTGGTACCCCCTGTTTAACTTTTCTCCGTTTGCTAGTTTTGTCCCAAAAGATTACTGACGAATGTCGACCACTCAGATAATTCGCCGACCACCGTTTGAGTCCCTGTGGGAGAGAGGAGGCCTATATGTCTTCTAGTAGCGTTGAGTGGCTGACGGTGTCGGACGCCTTAGACAGGTCCAACGCTACTAGAGTAGTTCTATCTAGGCATGAGTAATACTGCGCTGCGTGGCGCAATTGCGTTAACACCGTATCCGGAATTGTCGCGCCAACACCAATATTTGAACAGCGCTAGCGCCATTAACACCAAGAAACACACGAGACACACACAATTCGCCGTAATCCTTTGAAAAATTACTCGTTCTTTGTCTTTGCTTTTGAGTGGTGAGAACGCCAGAATGTATCTTGGCAAATTTAAAGCTTTTACTCAAGAATGATGAGAATATCGTGGCATTTACTACATTCCTAGCAGCTAAATTCGGTTGGCGGTACAAGCGTTGCTCAGCGCTTAAAATTAAAAAAGTAATAGGCATGACACCATTTTATTTTGTATGACACTGTATGACGATGACGGTGTTCAAATCAGTACACTGCGCTATTGCGCTGACACCATAGGTGGCGCCGGCATTATTGAGCTAGTGCCATAAAAATTGCGCTATTACCCATGGCTAGTTCTCTCACAGTGGCGGTTTCCCACGACGCACAGTTCTGTGTCTCCATATAAAAAGTGGGCAAAAATAGAATAATGGACGCATTTGAGTAAAAATTCGTTTCTTGGTGGATTAGAGTACGGAGATTTCAAAAATCAATTTTTTTTTTACCTAGCTCTTACATTTTTCATGGAAACTGAGATTGAAACTGCAAAATTTGATATTCAGAAGTAGTTCCAATACTGAGTAGTTATTTTATTATTTATACAGGGCGTTTTCCTAATAATATTAAAGACTTCAAGGCTTCATTCTATGGCTTAATTCATGGCAAATAAGATTCCCTATATCTCTCTTACGCAAACCCTCTAGGAATGGCAGCTACTTTCATTTTGGTCCTTTTTGACTACAAAATGTTTTTTTAAATTGATTATATCTTTTGGTGTGGATGTCACACGCTTAAAAAATTTTATTCATTCAAGACGACATTAAATACTCAAAAGACAAATATAATTTTGTTTTCCTTTTTATTAGTTACTTCGCACGAACAAGAGTTGTTGCAAAATACTGAATCAAAAATTATTTGTTTTATCTAACGCCGTTTATTGAAAAATTAAAGTCATCATGCAGTCAAATTCGAAACTACTCAGCAAACACACTAGTTCATTGACTATATATTTTGTGGAGTATTCATACATGAATTGTGGTATATTCATACATGAATTTTGTGGTGTATTCATACATGAATTCATTCATGAATTTCGGGTTGAAATCATACTAGTCAGAAAAAGTGTAATCTATACTAGCCCTTCTATCGAGCTCTTCGATGGAATAGTTTTTCAACAAATGCTCTACCCTTCGATTTTTTGTTCTCCGTGAAGCTTCGCAAAATTATTCTTTAGGTCTTCCCCGTTCAGCACATTTATCCTTATTTCCATTGGAATCCGGAAGGGAAAGGAATGTCCAATTTAACCATTTAGAATATGTTTTTTCAAAAGCGCTTCTTTTGCGGCCACTATAATTCCACTTGTTTTTCATCTCACTATTAAAAAGTTTTATTTTTTTATTCAAAAGTGCTTTGTCGCATTTAGCGTGTATTAATTTGTCTTCAAAAAATGCAGATAATGCAGACACTCTATCTGATGGACGAGTAGAAATCCAGATATCAGCTAAAATTGAGTTTTTTATAATTGAATTCATATTAATATTAGTTTTTTCACTATTTTACGCTTCACTACACAGCACAGAACACTACCGCGTGTGTCTACAGTAATAAACTTTACTATTTTTAAAGAATGTTTTGGCATTTAAGTAATGGAAAATACTGTGGTAACTGTAATCAGTGAAATTTTTTTTTTGCAAAAGTTTATTTTATAACCTTAAAAAAAACGATTTTCTTCGAAAAGCGCAATGCGTCTGCAGACTTTTTTTTTTATTTCAAAGAAAAATGCCCCTTCTTTCAAATAAAAGAATAAAAAAAAAACATACTTTTACATATTTTTTTTTTATCCCTTTGTAAACTTACGAATTTTTTAAATTTTCTGCAACAAATTTTAGGGTGTAGCAAATAGGCCATTCCAGCCAGGAAACTCAATATTTTTTAAAAAGCTCTATAGAGTGGTTTCCTTACAGATTTTCTAATTAGAAAAATTGTGTCTTAAGATAAAGTATGATAAATGGTTTTGTTAGCAATTTTTTTTTTTAAGACATTAAGGCATTTCCATAAAAGAAAAAATATATAAAAAACACACAACTTTAAGAGGTTTTTGTGAGAACCTTATGAGATAAAAACAAAAACTAAGTCCAGATCCTTAATCTAGGATAAATTTCCTTTCCAACGATACCAAACACGTTGACATACGTGACAACAATTTTTTTGATTTTTGCCCGCTCATACAGCACTGTGCGACGGCCGGTTCTATGTACCGGAATGACTCAATGACAATGACATGAAATTTTCGATACGATTCGACTCTCGAAAACGACTTGCATTCGGCATAACTCTCGCAATGAGGCTGAATGCTTGTTTATTCTATAGAAATAAAAATATTAATCTTTTGTTTTATTTTTTTTTTATTTTTGTATTTATAATTTATTTTGATTTGTTTCAAAATTCATACAACTTTATTTGGCTAATAAAGTTTTGCAAATGCAAAAAAACTAACAGATTTTCTTTTTCTCCGACTATCCACGTTTTATAAAAATTAACAAAATATGCATTGTGCATTACGTACATAAAAAATGTATATATATGTATGAACGTATGTTAGTATGAGTGTATATAGTGCATTTTTTTAACATATCACATATGTATCGCCAAAAACTTAATTACAATCCTACCAGGCTATAACCACATTTACGTTTATAATGAATAATCAAATTCGGAAGATAAAAAAAACACAAATACAACGCTATCGAATAAATTTCAAATTAATATTTTTTGAGCAATAGTAGATAGTAATTATTCATAACCTCCTTGTATGGTTTTTTTTCCTAATTCAGCTTACAACTAACGTAATAGAGCATACGTTTTTATATTTTCGTAGAGTATGTATGCAATTATAATTACAATATGCAATAATCTTGAAAATCTATATTTATTTTATATGCTACACTTCTAGAGGATGAAATGACATGCCAAAAGGCCTGCTAAATTGGCATAAATTTTCAATTGCGACCAATGAGGATTTTTATGTATCTGGTTGCGCAGTCTAATAACATTTTGATCAATCTTCGATTTTAGTAAAGAGTTTCTTTCGGCACTCTTGCAGGCTTGATTTATCTAACGACACAAACCCCAGCGAGTTTTGTTCTAAATCCTCCAAATTAAGAAAGCTATTCGGTCCACTTAATATTGTTGGCGAAGATCGTACGTCATTCAGATTTTCAATACCACCACAGTCATTCTCTACCGCTCTGTAAGAAAAAATAAATTAATTATTACTGAAACTACTTTTACACAGTCGCAGATTATTTACTGAAAACTGATCTTGGTTAGGTCTTTTCGTGAACGGAAACTGTGATTATTGTGATTTACAGGTGTTGAGTTTACTATTTTATTAGTCGCCGCAAATGTTATAGGTGTACTTTGTTGCGATAAATTAAAACAATTCTCTCCACTCAAGAATTCGATGGGAGTATTTCGAGCGTTTCCTCCAGTAGGAGTTGATGCTATCAAACGCATAGAGATATTCGGCGGGCGTTTATCTTTAATTTTTTGTGGCATAGGATATCCCAATTTTTTGCGTTCATTGCCTACAGAATCACGGTGTATATAAGTAGCGAAAACAGATGTGACAAAATTAAATATTATTTGCTTCAAATTACAAAGCTTAGACCAAGCAGCTCTGCGTGATCGCCTTATCGTTTGCCTCTGCAAGAAATGTATTGTCAAATTACTGTGTGAAAAATATAAGGTATATAAATATGAATTTTATATTCACCATCATAATCACCAACTTCCAACGATTCCTACGCTCCATTAAGCTAACTAATTTTTTGTTGCTTAAAATATCATCGACTGTGGGTCGGTAGTCAGGATCCGGTGACATCATTTGCCTGATAAGAGTTTCCAGTTCTGGTGATATTGCTGGGTGTGAGATTCGGTAATATGAATTAAAAACCTTATACATTTGTAATTATTCAACTGTTTTGCATACATTTCATAAAATCCTGTGGTAAAACTCCACTACGTAGCTGTTGCCAAAGTGGTCCATTGTGTGGTAACTCCAAGTAACAAGATAACTCAAGCATAGCTACACCCAAACTAAAAATATCCGCTGCTTTAGAAAACTTGCCCTGCAAAATTTCGGGCGCCATGTAACGAGAATCACCTTCAGTGGCTTGCTGACGGTTCGCCTATTAATAATATTAAATTAATTTCAATTAAAAATAAACTTAAAAAAGTATATGAATAAAAATTTATTTTATACTCACTCTATCTACATCAATAACCAAACCGAAGTCGGCCAATTT
>NW_023458565.1:17864872-17875536 GCF_013731165.1 Rhagoletis pomonella
CGCCAAAACCACTGAACCGCTCGCTTCGACGCTACGAACAAGAATGCATTCTGGCCATAGGTGTGTTCAGCGTGACAAGTATTTAGCTGTCAGCTGTCAGTAGACGGTAATAAAAGAAAGCATCAAAATATCGGAAATATTAACCATTTCAAATTTTGTTTAGTTTCAATCCTATCCATGGTATAATTTCACCATGACCGATATTTACATAATATTTGATTTCTTTAAATTATATCGAATTAAAGTTGTTTAAAAATTGTTGCAAAGAAATTGTAAACAAAGTTCCCATCAAAATGAAATGAGCTGAAACCCTGTCTCAATCAAAATATCCGAAATATCAACCATTTCATTTTTTTTAGTTTAGAAGATACTTAATTTCTTTAAATTATATCGAATTAAATTTGTTTAAAATTTGTTGCAAAGTTCGCATCAAAATGAAATGAGCTGAAATCCTGTCTGAGGCACGTGCTTTCACCCTGTACTTCCGGTATTGCATTCCGCATTCCAAAGAATTTACAATCACAACTTCTATTGATTGGGTGGCAGCACCGCAAACAGCTGGAGATCGAATGAATCACAAAGCAACGGGTGGATTAGCCAATCTAATTGCTACGTTTCGTTTTGCTATTTATTGTTTATACGTGTTTTTTGCAGAATATGGCTACTAAACTAAACGTAAATATTAGAACTCTTCTGACCAATTGCGAGGAGCTAGCTAAAGATGAAGCCAACTACTGGAGGCTTAAAAAGTTCATAAAATCACTGGACACTATGATAGAGGAACTTAAGGAATGCGACGAGTCAGTACCCTGTTCGTGTGTTTATGCATACCAGAAGTTTATTTCTGTTTTACATTTATTTATAGCATCGGTAGTAATCTGAAAGTACCAGACTACACAAAACGGCTTAATGATCTCAAAGCCCTTACCAACTATATAGACAGCCCACCGCCAGTTAAGAGCTTGCGTTCAAAGCTACGCCCGGCACATGAAACTGGTGATGACGCCCTGAAAGAAGTGCAGCAACTACAAAGCTCCAAACACCATGCAGATTTAAGAAAGGATTTATTGGGAGGTATGGATTATATTGTAAATGTTAGAAGCTTTTTTCTAATAATGCCTTTATGTAGACGATACACTGCGCCGACGTAAACCGGATGATAGTGCAACCAGCGCGGAAAATATGGGCGAAGCCGTTAAATATTATAGCGAGGCACAAGAAAAAATTACCGAGCATATGCTCTCGCTTACGCGGAATTTAAAGGAGCAGACCGAGACCGCAAATCGGATAATTAAAAGGGATACTGAAATCGTGTCAAAGTCTACAAATATGGCCGATCGCAATATTAATTCCTTAAATAAAGAAACAGAAAAATTAGAGGAACACTCTCGCAACGCATGGAAATGTTGGATGTGGCTTATGTTTGCATTTGTTATCGCTGTATTTGTTGGTATGTAAAAAAAAAAACAAGATTTATCATTCATTAACTCCAATTGATTTTATAATTTCAGGAATGGTATTGTTTATGAAAATTATGAAAAAGAGGAAAGTTTAAACTGAAAGTTTAGAAGTACTTGCGAATAAATATCTAAAATTTTTTATATTTCATAAATAGCAAAACAAAATGATGTTAAACAATATGATATCAAATATTTGCAAATTTAATTTTAAAAACTATTTGTAAATTTAAAGTTTTTAAATAAACATTCCCAAACAAATTTCCTTAAAATCTACGTGTTCGCAGGGTTGCATGCCGATGAGAACACTTGTAATATATTTTAGTGCTCGCGAAACAAGTCTATTCAAATGTCAAGTTCACAACTGTCATTGATCAAGCAGTATTGCCAATTACACGTCTCTTTCTTTTTCCGGTCGCCAGAATGGTAAGACCTGAAGAAATATTTTAATAAATTAATTTCGAAACATCAGTGAATAATCTCAATTTTCATCAATATTCACTATGCTAGAAAGTTGTGAAACACAATAGTGAACCAATTGTAATGAATATCTTTTTCTACGACCATTTCAGGGTATTGATATCAGCCATAAATACGATCGCAAAGTTCGCAGAACTGAGCCCAAATCTCAGGATGTTTACTTGCGTCTTCTTGTCAAGGTAAGTGGTTTCCAATTGGTAGACAGGAATAATATTGTGCCGTGTGAAAATGCAATTGTTGTTTGAGGTGTCCGAAATTATTAGCAGCTGACATTTCTCTGGCTTGTGCAATATTTTAGTGCGTCGTCAAATCTTGTCTACCGCTTGTATGTGCTAATGTGTGTTTTATTATTATTAATTGCGTTTTTTTTCTTTCTTACAGTTGTACCGCTTCCTACAGCGTCGTACCAACAAGAAGTTTAATCGCATCGTCTTGAAGCGTCTGTTCATGAGCAAAACTAACCGCCCGCCAATGTCTTTGCAGCGTGTCAGCCGTTTCTTCAAGACAGCCGCTCAACCAGAAGCCACAGTTGTTGTTGTCGGTAGCATTACCAATGACATTCGTCTGTTGAAAGTACCCAAGATGACTGTTTGCGCTTTACATGTTACACAGACAGCTCGCGAGCGCATCATCAAGGCTGGTGGCAAAGTGTTGACTTTCGATCAATTGGCACTTAAATCGCCTACTGGCAAAAATACATTATTGTTGCAAGGAAAACGTACTGCACGAACAGCCTGCAAGCACTTCGGCAAGGCGCCTGGTGTGCCACATTCGCACACCCGCCCATACGTGCGATCAAAGGGTCGCAAATTTGAGCGTGCTCGTGGTCGTCGTTCCAGCTGCGGTTACAAGAAGTAAACAATCAAGCTTAGCACGTTTATGCGTTTGTAATATTATATTGTGGGTAACCACGAATTTCGTATTTGTGACTATTGATTTTTGCTGCATAGTGCACGACAGCCGCACAACATGTTTATGCAAATAAAAGATGCAATTACTTATAATTTTTTCCAAAGTACAAAATGCGTGTAGTGTTCTTATATGTTACTAGTTTAGTTACTTATACCTTATTGATAGAAAGTTTACTAAAAAATTTCCAAATTCTTGAGTGAAACTTTGCAATCTGCGACAAATATTTCCAGTACATAATGGGTTGTTGCAATTAGTCTTCAACGTAGTAAAATAATGCGCTCTAGAAGGGTTTTCTATGTTCTTTGATATGATCTTTATTAATACATTTAGATCTGATTTGCATGTTTAGCATTCCCAGTGATGTTCATGACTCCATTTTCAAGTTACGATGGTCGGCTCTGCGGCACCAGATGAAGCACACCCCCAAGCATTAAATGGTTTAAGGCAATTATATTACATATTGGAAATTATATTACAGACGGCAACTGGCAATTGAAACCTGGCAACTGAATTTTTGTGGTTGACGCGGAAATTTTGATTGTAACAAGTAATTTTTAGCAAAAAAAACCGACTTCAACTCTCATAAAAAAAATAAATATATATATATATATCTCCTGATCCGCTGATCGGATCTTAACCAGATTAGTATGGGACCACCTCTGAGACACTACCTTTCCGATGCAAAAAGAATTATCGAAATCGGTTGACGTGGCCCAAAGTTATGCGGTAACATACATAAAAAAAAAAAAATTAAAAAAATATTCCGACGAACTGATAACCTCCTCCTTTTTTGGAAGTCGGTTAAAAATTTATTTCTTTTTAAAC
Organism: Rhagoletis pomonella; assembly: GCF_013731165.1. NCBI lineage: Eukaryota > Metazoa > Arthropoda > Insecta > Diptera > Tephritidae > Rhagoletis > Rhagoletis pomonella. The sequence continues at coordinate 17,868,547 of NW_023458565.1, forward strand.
GGTTTCACGGTTTATTTACAATCAAATCTTGGTTGGTGGTACCTGAAACTTCGAATATCATCAAATTTGTAGCCCTTCGGCAACCCAACTGAGGTTGCGTTGCTATCCATAATCGACCCTTTATCTTGCTGGAATTGTTCTATTGAAGGCAATTGAAACACTGAAATACTGCAATAGATATATATATCTTTAAATAGCCCGTAGTATAATACCACAGTGCGAAAGCCAATTTCACACATTTCAAAAATCAATCAGGGATAATCCATAGAGTACGAATTTTCTTGAAATCTACGGGAATGCTAAAACTGAATCCTAATAGCTACGAAGTAGCATATCGTTACATAAAATGCAAAAAGACGTAACAACATCATAAATGAAATGGAAAAAGTCGTGACTAATATTTTTTTTCTCATAAAATGATGTGGGGAGTTGTAATTCGGTGAAATCCAACATACATATGTACATATGTAAATCAAAAAACTGAATTTTGAGATTTTTATAATTATACTTTTTGCATTTCAACGATAATGTTTGCTAAAATTTTATCCTTCAATATTTGCGATATTTATTTTTGAAAAAAATTAGATGTTAAGGACCAAAAACACTCGACCACGTATTTGAATTTTGTCCTACGTTAGTTAAAAAAATAAAATTAATGTAAAAAAGCAGTTTTACAATGGGTCGTATGAATAAAATAATAAATTAAAATTTCTTAGACTTTACTCGATTTATTCAAACAAAATTGAAATAAAAGGTATGCAATTTTAAGAAAAAGCAATTGCTTTGTTTTTATTCATTCGACCCAATAATGGCCCATAGTTTCGTGAGTTTATCGATTGCTTCGTGTGTTTTGAATTTTTTTTTTTAATTTTGTCGCAAAGTGTTCTATGGAATTTACAATAATTTCAATTCGAGTTTTTACATTTTTGTAGGAAGTTACAAAATCATCATCGTATCAAATCTATTTCTAATTCTATAATTCATTCAAATTCTTACTTTAAAGCTTATATGTATATAGAATCCTTTTACTGCAAATGTCCACTCCAGTAATTAATTAATGGCTGGTCTTGCGGCTGCACCCCTAATACTTTTCTAAGTTTCCCCTGACCATTCGACGACTTAGCTCGATTTAAGCAAATAACTTTGCTGCAAGGAAAGGGATGAAAAAAGTAAAAATAAGCAGAATATTTTAGCCAGTAATAATACGTACTTTTTCCACTCTTCTATCAGGACTTTTGTTTGTTTATTTAACACCAAAGGGGTAAAACGTTTTTCGTCCACAGCCTTCATTAATTTTACCATTAAATCTGGCCCTGTCAAAAATCATAAAGAATATTGATAAATAGGATGCACGCATTTTTGAAATTTATAGCTATACATTTTTTTGGTAATTCTCCTGGCCATTTTACGCAAACTTTATGCCCATCTGTTGAATCATCTAGAAAATCTATGCGATACACTGAGCTGCTCGAAATAGGAACTGCAATTTCATTCGACACTGATATTATTTTATAGTCAGAACTGATAGAATGCTGATGTTGCGCATCGATGCGCATGAGATTATGCATTGGCTCTGGTAGCAGCTTCTTTAAGCAGAGCATGAAGTTAAGCGTACGATCTGAGCTCCCACGTACAATAATCTGTAATTAAAATATTAACGTTTCACGTTGTGATTAAGTAGGTTTCTAAATAACTATTTATCACCTTTATGCCGGTTAGTGCACAATACATCACCGTATTAAATTCGCGTCGTACAATTTCCTTTACATGTCGTAGTGAATAAAACTCTTCTCTTTCGGGATCATTAATAGTTTCTTCGTATTTTTGTATCATTGGCAGTGTAATATTATATGTAAGACGCTGTTGCGGCGGACGATCGCTACTTTGAGGCGGCAACCACGGTAGGTTGCCAAAAGTAACATGTTCCGTAAGGAAACGCGAACCAGCCAATAATATCCACGAAAAGTGTGAATGTAGAAATGCATAAATATTTTCTTCTCCAGTTAATTCTACTAAAGAGCGTGGTGTTTGCACAAGAACTTGTGCACTGGACAATCGACGTTGCCGAGGCAGTTCTTTTGTATCATCGTTGATTTTTTTGGCAGATGTTTGAATGTCTGTTGAAATTTTTCGTAAATGTTCAGCAAGGAAAGGTTTCGTATTAAGAAGGAAGTACTTATCCTTCATAAGTACAATAATGGAGAATAGTTGGTAGAAGCCCCGAGCCTAAAGAGCAAATAAATAATGTAGGTAATTATGCAACATGGGAAATGGATTTCTGCTGAGTTTTCACTAATAGTACATACCACTGTTTATCTTTCCTAATAAAAAATTAAAACATCAATATTCAACCTACCTGCAGATCATTTACTTGAAATGTATGGCTCAGTACATGCCCTCTTGCAGAGTCACCGAAGAATACAAATCCCCCATCTTTATTGGAGTTGATCTCACAGCTAAGGCTTCGCACTGCTGCTTGCTTAACCAACATCTGGACGTCAGGCAATGCTGCAGTTTGTGTGCTTAAAAACGTCGCTCCACTTTCATTATCCTTACTGTACAAGCCATTAGTTTGGCCAAGTGAATTGCAGGCGGAACACATTTTGCTGTCCAGTTGCTGCTGATCCAACTGTACCTCTTCCAATTTTGTATCCCGTAGAGTTTGTGTACAAAATATAGCACTAGGCCCATGTGCCTCACAAAAGTGGCACAAGGCTATAACAGCGTTCATATTTATTTATTCGAACAAAGCGAGAAAATGTTACATTTTTTGCAAAAGTCAAATAAGTTTATGCAATCTTTTGTTTTGTTTTGGTAATCCACCCAATCGCTATGTTGCTTTATGGTTCATTCACTCTCCAGCTGTTTGCGGTGCTGCCACCCAGTTAATAGAAGTTCTGATTAGAAATTCATCGCCGAGACAAAGAACGTAAATCTATCTAGAAATCTGTAATTAGGTTTTTTTGGTTTAAGCAATGAGATTTCATTTAAGACAAGCATTAAGCATTAATTTTATACTATTCAAGCAAATAAAACTGCAGAAGGTTTTTACCTGAACACCTTGTGTGCATAATATTCGATATTTTCTAACTTGTAATCTGTAATTTAACGCACTAGTCGCATTACCAAAAGCGCAACACTGGTGATTTGGAAGAAATAAAATCATTGCCCCTTTGTTCTTCCTATTCATTCTTTGAGTTGAATTCGCCCGATAAAGACGATATTGACAACGGCTCGGTTTATTTGTACTATTTCCAAAAGAAAAAAGAAATATAGCAGCAATTGGATTTGTTTTAAATAAATTTTTTACTTTTGGGTTTGGATAAATTGAGAAATTTTCAAACGGAATAGTTGAAACAAAAAGCTAACCATCCGTAAAATTAAGAATTGTTTTAATAAGATTTGCAAAATTTAAAGAAAAGAAGTGAAGAAGAAACCCATTCGCAAGCAAAGGAAAAATTTAAGGCAACGCAAAATCATAAACTGAAAAATCGATTAAAGGGGGGCAGACAGGAGGAAGACTTTCGTATCTGAGCGAAAATTCATTTGGTGGAGGTCAGATTGGTGTTCGTGCATCAAATAATAACAATAAACAAATAAAATATTGTAATAAAAGGCGGACTTTGGTGGAAAAGCAAAAAAAAAATAAAAATTAGAAGAATATAATAAGCACCACTTTAGGAGAAAATGGCTGACGTTGAATCAAGTGCTGTTGTGCAGCAATCGTCTTCAGGTGCCAGTAGCATGAGCCTAAATTCTATACCACTATTAGCGTCCAATGAGCTGCTCGGCGAAAGCAGCAGCGCTCAAGTAAATCTCCAGCAACAACAGCAACAATCACAACCCGTTGCTGGTGCTGTTAGTGGAGGTAATGGTGGCAGCGCAGGTACATCCTCGAGTTCAGTCAACAATGCGGGATCCATAACAATGGATACTACAACTAGTGAAAATACAAGTTTAGTTAATAGTGGAGTGATTGGAAGTGGTGTTGGGGGTGGTAGTAATTCGTCTAGTGTTGGTGGGGGTAAAGTGGACAGTGGTGAGCCACCATCTAAGAAGCAAATGCTCGATCATCCGAGCACATCCTCGGGCAGTGGTAATAGTGCATCGCAACACGAAAAGCTCGAGTATCGTCTGGGAGGGATTTTATGTTGTGCTGTTTGCTTGGATTTGCCGAAGACAGCTATGTATCAGGTGAGTACCTAATAATTTTGCACAAAATTGTGAAAATGGGTAGTGGGTGGAACATTTTATTTTTTTATTTATATTTTTTATTTTTTGCATTACCTTTTTAATTTGATTAAAAAATAAAATAAATTAAAAAATGCAAGCCTATCTTGCTCGAATCAGCAACTTTAACATACGAATGTCCTAAATGCCGATAAAACCATCAAGGTAAAATAATCTCCAAAAGAAAGAAACAAACGTGGCTGTACGTACATATGTAAAACATTTGTGCTTAAGCATACCTACATATTCTATAGTGCTTATTTGGGTATATAAACTAAATTGGTTTTATTAAGACGCAGAAAGTTCACAATGCAAACACGCTGCCAGCTCATGAACGACAACAAACCCAAAACTTTCCTTCTCGTATACATACATCCACTTACGTACACATGGATACACTTTTTATTTGTGTACTATAATAGTTTCAACAAAACTAGAATCACTTGGACAAAAGTAGGCAAGATCAGCTGTGTGTCAACGCTATGGTGCCACTATCGCGATTCCCGTTGTATTGTATTGGCTATCTACTCCCTCTCTCTACTGTGTATAATGCCTGGGGAAGATCCATTAATACATAAGAGCCGTAGTATTTGGGTTTTTTTTGGTAAAACAGCATATCTCATTTTAACATATTTTGATTTTTGAGCACTAATTTACGGTCTTACCAAAAATTTAACACTTAAATGAAAGATTGGCGCTTAAAGGCATAATTGAAATATTATTCTGTTTAACAAAAAATTTTAACAAAGTACACAAAATAGTAATTAAGTGCCTTTCAACACAGAAAAGCCGAATTAAAATAGTTGTAATGGATGAAAGTCTACAGAATTCAGTTGTCATAGTTTTTTGTGACTTGCTGAGCAATTGTGGTTGTTTTTTGGGTGTTCCTCTTTGTTATTGATGGTGGTGGAAAATCATGGTTAGGTGATATGTATGTATGTATTCGTGTTTGTGTTGTGGACTCTTCAATTCGTAGTGAATGTGAACTGTGAGTGCGATTGTTTTCGTTTATTTATTTTTTTTTTTATCAAGGGACGTAAGGTGGGCAGGGCTGCCAATTTAGCTCCAACCGTGCCATTTTTGGCCCTATTGTACTTCAAATGGCACTTAATTTTTTAATTTGACACAAAGTGCCAAAATTGCGCTTTTGAAAAATAGTAGTATTTCAATACATTACATAGTGTATACTACAACTAGTTTATCTTACTTTGGCATTGGACTTTGGTTTTAGGAATAAGTTTCTAATTTTAATGCTAAATGGGAATAATTAAAAACAGTGACGCCTTTTTTGACAATTTTATTTTTCTATTTGGCACATTTTGGCACTTTTTTATCCTCAATATGGCACTTCATAGCTAAATATAGTAGTTGGCAGCCCTGAAGGTGGGGCTGTATATCAATGTCCGACTCGTTACGTATCTGATCGGCTGTTCCTCTACCTCAATTGCTTTAGCTCGCCTCAGCTGAGTTTGTTTTTACTTATCTGCTGCTTCTTACACATACATATATTTTATGTATGAACGAATATGTATTTCGTATATATACATATATATGTATATACATATGTAAATATGTATGCAGTATATATGTACATAAATACATATATACACCATCTTGTTTGGTATAGCTGACAAGAGACTTTTGGGTATTTGTTTATCTGTTATGCGCACGCCGTTGTTTCCGCTCTTGACTTTCGTCGCTTTAAAGCAGACATATGATTTTTGATACATTGCATTCACCATGCTTCCATTCCTTTTATTTACATTACATATAGATACATATATGCGAATGTGCATATATATGTAAGGATACATATACATATATATGCGTAGTTATCTAAACAAATATATATACATACATAAATACAATTGTGCAAAACATAATAAAAATATTGAGCCTCCTTGAGTAATTTTCTTTATAAAAGTATAGCTCAATATCTAATAAAAACCATATATGTACATACGTACATACATACATGCAAACTTTGTGCAAAATTATAAAAAATACAAAAAATGCAGTTTTAGCATGTATAATAAAGTGCAAGTTTCAAGTGGCTACAAAATACCGTTTATACTTTTTTTAAAAATTAGTAAACATTAAACAAACAAAAGAAAAATGTCAAAATTAGTGAAAATGTCGCACTAGTTATTATTTTGCACGCAGTTGTACGTTCTCCTAGGCATCAGTGGTACACAAACCCTGTGGGAAAATGTAATATATGATAATTGAAAAAAATAATCAGGAAAACAACCGTTTTCACATTCGAAAATGCATTATTTTTCCCACGGCGATGTCCGTCCTAAGAAAAGTGGGGCATTTAATTTTGCTTACCAGTAATGCAGGAATGAATGCGATTTTTTGTGACTTTTTGGATACATCAAAATACTGGTTACATATGTATTAAACAATAATAGAATCTAGAACTCATAAGAAATACATTACATTATTTATCACGCGTGTAATGCGTTACTGCTTTTCCCACTGAGAAGTTTTGGCTTAACTGGTTTGAATAGAAAGAAGGCAGAATCGATAGGATGTTAAACAAACTAGGGAAAAAATTAATAATAAAACGTAATTTATGAAAAAATTCAATTCAATTCGCTTCTCTTGCCCTTGGTCGGATGCATATGAATGTACATACAAATGTATGTATGCATGTGCTGAACACAAATATACTTTTTACATATGTATATACACGCGCTTAGAAACACACCTGTTGGGTAAATGAAAACGATGATTTTGATTTGGTATTAGGTGAAT
>NW_023458565.1:17875636-17879131 GCF_013731165.1 Rhagoletis pomonella
TCAATCAAAAAGTGAATTTTGAATTTTTTATTAGTTACGTCTTTTTGTATTTCAAGTGACGATATAGTGTTTTCACCATTCCGAAAACTACCGTGACATGGTAAGCAGGGTTGCCTTTACCCTTATTTCACACATCTTAGCTAGTATGTTCAGTTAGACTTAATGAGATAAATATAGTTATATAGTTATAAGTGGGCGGTATCACGCCCATTTTCCGAAATTCCATAATAATGTTACTTCTTTCCCAAGGATTGTTGTGCGTATCAATTTTTATTAAATTATAATAATAATAATAATAGATTGGCGCTTACACATATGTTAGTGTTTGGCCGAGCTTCTCCTCCGATTTGTAGCGTGCGCCTTGATGTTGTCACACAAAGCGGAGGGACCTACAGTTTTACGCCGACTCCGAACGGCGATTGTATTTTTATGAGAAGCTGTTTTTCATGGCAGAAATACACTCGGAGGTTTGCCATTGCCTGCCGAGGGACGACCGCTGTTAAGAAAAAACCTTTTTTCTATATTTTTGCGATGTTGCTTTGACCAGGGTTTGAACCCAGGCATTTTGGAGTGGAAGCGCGCACTGCTTACCACTACACCACAGCGGCCGACGATTAGCGTGCTTAAATATCGAAGTAATGAAAGTTTCGAACATTTCTGAAATTTACCGTTATATAAAAAGTGGGCGAAATTTTAGGCGTGGCTACGCCCATTTTCCAAAAATTTATAATATTATTATTTTTCGCCTAAAAAGCATTGTAAATTTAAAATTTGAGTGAATAAGCTTCAGTAGTTACCGAAATATCGCAGTTTTCGTATTTCTGAAAACTACCGTTATATGGGAGGTAGGCGTAGCTATTTTCCGATTTTGCCCATTTTCAATACCAACCGTCCTACAGTCAAAAGAAGTAAACGTACCAAGTTTCGTTAAGATATCTCAGTTTTTACTCGAGTTATCGTGAGCACAGACGGGCGGACGGACAGTAACTTTTGTATATATCTATCTCGATTCGTTTTGCCTGTTACAAATAACCGTTATGTGAACAAAGTTATAATACCCTTGTGCACAAGTGCGCTCGGGTATAAAAATAGTATGGATGTACACACTTGCTGGGTTATCTGGTTATGTGGTTATATTTTTTATTCAGCAGACAGGTGATTATAATATTTCTCGGCTGTTTCGTCTGCAGTTTGTTTGAGAACTTTGAAATCATTGGAACAAGAAAAGCTGGTGTCAAAGAATGTTTCCATCCCATCGACGCTATTTAACTGATTTGTTCGATTCGTTAGCTTGGCGGATAATGGGCGTTATACAAACTACATATGTATGTATGTATGTATTTATGCAAATCCTTTTTTTTATAGGAAAACGCAGTCCTCATTTTTTTTGTCGAACACGAAAAGTCAGTGCTTTTTGGTTTAGGGTCGCTGAGTTCGAATGTGAAATCAGAACTCAAAGGCTGGCCCGATTTTTTATTCTAATCTCGAATCAGAGAGATGCCAAAATAGTAGGCTTTTTGAGGTAAGAAAGAAATAACAAGCCCAATTTTGAATTTGCAGCGAACCTAAATATGCAAAGACAGACTTATCTTGTTCACCGGATAATATTTTGAGTATTTTTTTCACCTACGAGTAGTCATCGAACCAATATGCAAAGCACACTTTTGTTCCTTTATATAAGCTTACAACTTAATTCTCAATCTAGAAAATATCGTCGTATCACACACGCCGCGATAGTGTATAAATCAATTTTTTTCTTATCGAAATTGCCAAAAGTACCTACAAGCCAGTGTCGCCGCTTTAAGAAAAACTCATTAAATATTAAACGTCAATATTGCGTATTTAATAAGCACCCCACGAAACGATCAGACGAGTGTGTGTGTGTAGAATGCAGCTCGTGTTGTTTGGAATGCATTCTAAGTACATACATTGTTATAGAAATTTTCTTCTACTTTATGTGTGACAATAATCGAAATAGGCATAGGCATAGGCATAGGCATGGACATGGGCTGATGAACATGGATGTGACTCACTAATTGCAACAAAAATAAAAAAAATGAGTTGCATACATAAAAGGAAAATCGCGAATCAGTAATGAGCAACACTATGAGGAAGAAAAAAACAAATAAAATAAAAATGCCAGCGCAAAAATACAAAAGAAAAGAAGAGCGAGAAAGAGGGAGCAATAACTTTAATGAACAAACAGAACTGGTTGTCCAGCAAAATGTGAGAATTATTGTGTAATAGCCGCGAACTATGTAGAAATTCATGATTTAATTAAAATTAAGTGGCATATGCGGTATTCCGTACGATTTGTTGTCTTTCCGATTGTTCTCATCATATTCAGTGCTAGTTTTTATTTTATTTTTAGTAACAGCACATCAACAAGATCACACTTTTATATCTCACATTCTCATACAAGCATACACTTGCGTGCAAAATAATAGCAGTGCGACATTTCAACCATGTTTAACTATTTTTAATTTGTTAATTTAATAGTATTTTTTTTATGAAAGTATAACTCATTGTACATGTAACAAAAATCATATTAATCCAAATTTCAAACCTTTTACAAAAGATTTTTAATTTCAACAAATTTTCACCAAAAATTTAAAAATTTTTATTTAAAATTTTTAGATAAATTGTAGATATGCGGTTTTATAGCCCTTTAAATTTTAGTATAATAAAGTGAAAATTTGAAGTAGCTCGCAATTTCTTTTATATGGAAGACTAGCTTTTACCCGTGGCTCCGCCCGCGTAAAGTTCGTTATGATTGTAAAAAAAAGATATGTATGTACATGCATATGTATACCACTGGAAATAATAAATTTTATTTAAAAAGGTTGATTATTGTTTCGAGGTTCCAGAACATGGTAAATATGTCGAATTTCAACTAAATTTGCCCTCTATATTTCGAAGCTAGTCTTCATACTACATATCGTCACCTTAATTCATATGAGCAAATCCCACGAGTTGTTACATTTTTCGACAAAAACGTGCTTTGGTCGAAAATGGTGGTACACTTATTTTAGAAAATGCATTATCTTCACTTTTGTATAAAGAATAAGATTCCATCGTGAAATTGCATTTAAATGAAAACGTAAAAAAGATATACAAAAAAAAAGTAAAAATAACCACTCATGCTAATATAGCCGTAGTTTCATATGTAACGTACACGTCCCGTAGCACCATACTCGCGACATCTAAAGGGCAGTGTGACCAGATGATCACAAAAAGCGAGGCTAAATTAGTTTTGAAGAAAGGTTAGAAAAAGTTATACCCTGTGAAAAATGAAGTTAAAAACAAGCCAGTATATACATTCCTTAAAAAGTTATCGCCAACTCGATAAGTGCGGCGAAACCGATTTTCTTCAAATATATTTTTAAATCATTTCCATCAGAATACAAAATGACATCTTTCAGGTTAATAATGGCTACATTGCTTCAAGGTATGCAAAATTGAGTTTAGTTTAGGATACGAAAAACGAAAAAAAAA
>NW_023458565.1:17879231-17882706 GCF_013731165.1 Rhagoletis pomonella
GCTAGATTTAGCATTAAATTTTAAGCCATAGCCTCAGAATTTTCGGTTTTCGGACTTTCGTGACTTTTTTCTGGCCTTTTTTTACTTAAAATATTCATAGCGAAATTCGGACCGGATAAAAATAATCACCATATTAAAAATACTACAACTACTGTTTACCGTTCAAATATTACAATATGTTCTTAAGAACATACTTTCTTAGCTTTTCCTTAGATTTAAAAAAATAGTACATACTACGAAATTCGCCTTATACTTTTTTTTTAACAATTGATTTGTTGGCATATTACTAGTGCACTCTGATGTAAAAAACAATCATATTTGTATTCGACATTTTTTTTTTCGTTTTTCGTATCCTAAACTAAACTCAATTTTGCATACCTTGAAGCGATGTAGCCATTATTAACCTGAAAGATTTTTATTTGTATTCTGATGGAAATGATTTTAAAATATATTTAAAGAAAATCGGTTTCGCGGCACTTATCGAGTTGGCGAAAACTTTTTAAGGAATGAATATACTGGCTTGTTTTTAACTTCATTTTTCACAGGGTATAACTTTTACTAACCATTCTTCAAAACCAATTTAGCCTCGCTTTTTGTGATCATCTGGTCACACTGCCCTTTAGATGTCGGGAGTATGGTGCTCCGGGACGTATACGTTACATATGAAACTACGGCTATATTAGCATGAGTGGTTATTTTTAATTTTTTTAGTATATCTTTTTTAAGTTTTCATTTAAATACAATTTCACGATGGAATCTTATTCTTTATACAAAACTGAAGATAATGCATTTTCTAAGATAGGTGTACGACCATTTTCGACCAAAAGCACGTTTTTGTTGGAAAATGTAATAACTCGTGGGATTTGCTCATATGAATTAAGGTGACGATATGTAGTATGAAGATTAGCTGCGAAATAAAATGGCCAATTTAGTTGAATTTCGACATATTTACCATCTTCTGGAACCTCGAAACCATAATCAACTTTTTTAAATAAAATTATTATTTCCAGTGGTATACATATGCATGTACATATTTTTTTTTTTTTACAATCATAACGAACTTTACGCGGGCGGAGCCACGGGTAAAACCTAGTCTTCCATATAAAAGAAATTGCGAGCCGCTTCAAACTTTCACTTTATTCTATTAAAATTTAATGGGCTATAAAACCGCATATCTACAATTTAACTAAAAATTAAAAAAAAATAATAAATTTTTGGTGAAAATTTGTTGAAATTAAAAATCTTTTGTAAAAAGTTTGAAATTTGGATTAATATGATTTTTGTTATATGTACAATGAGCTATAATTTCATAAAAAAATACTAATAAATTAACAAATTAAAAATAGTTAAACATGGTTGAAATGTCGCACTGCTATTATTTTGCACGTAAGTGTATGCTTGTATGAGAATGTGAGATATAAAAGTGTGATCTTGTTGATGTGCTGTTACTAAAAATAAAATAAAAACTAGCACTGAATATGATGAGAACAATCGGAAAGACAACAAATCGTACGGAATACCGCATATGCCACTTAATTTTAATTAAATCATGAATTCCTACATAGTTCGCGGCTATTACACAATAATTCTCACATTTTACTGGAGAACCAGTTCTGTTTGTTCATTAAAGTTATTGCTCCCTCTTTCTCGCTCTTCTTTTCTTTTGTATTTCTGCGCTGGCATTTGTTTTTTTTTTTTCTTCCTCATAGTATTGCTCATTACTGATTCGCGATTTATCTTTTATGTATGCAACTCATTTTTATTTTTGTTGCAATTAGTGAGTCACATCCATGTTCATCAGCCCATGTCCATGCCTATGCCTATTTCGATTATTGTCACACATAAAGTAGAAGAAAATTTCTATAACAATGTACTACTTAGAATGCATTCCAAACAACACGAGCTGCATTCTTCACACTCACTGGTATGCTCGTTTCGTGGGGTGCTTATTACGCAATATTGACGTTTAATATTTAATGAGTATTTCTTAAAGCGGCGACACTGGCTTGTAGGTACTTTCGGCAATTTCGATTTAAAAAAAATTGATTTATACACTATCGCGGCGCGTTTGATACGACGATATTTTCTAGATTGAGAGGTATAAGCTTATATAAAGGATCAAAGGGGTGCATTTCATATTGGTTCGATGACTACTCGTAGGTGAAAAAAATACTCAAAAAATTATCCGGTGAACAAGATTAGTCTATCTTTGTAGATTTAGGTTCACTGCAAATTCAAAATTTGGCTTGATATTTCCAAAAATGCCTAAAAAGCCTGCTATTTTGGCATCTCTCTGATTCGATTTCACGTTGAACTCAGTGACCCAAAACCAAAAAGCACTGACTTTTCGTGTTCGACAAAAAAAAAGTGGGACTGCGTTTTCCTATAAAAAAAAGGATTTGCATAAATACATACATACATATATCGCCCATTATCCGCCAGCTAACGAATCGAACATATCAGTTAAATAGCGTCGATGGGATGGAAACATTTTTTTACACCAGCTTTTCTTGTTCCATTGATTCCAAAGTTCTCAAACAAACTCTAGACGAAACAGCCGAGAAATATTATAAACACCTGTCTGTTGAATAAGAAATATAACCACATAACTAGATAACCAAGCAAGTGTGTACATCCACACTATTTTTATACCCGAGCGCACTTGTGCACAAGGGTATTATAACTTTGTTCACATAACGGTTATTTGTAACAGCCAAAACGAATCGAGATAGATATATACAAATGTTACTGTCTGTCCGTCCGTCCGATGTCTTAAGGAAAACTTGGTATGTGTACTTCTTTTGACTGTAGGACGTATGGTATTGAAAATGGGCAAAATCGGACAATAGCTACGCCTACCACGCCCACATCCCATATAACGGTAATTTAGAAAAATACGAAATCTTCGGTAAATCGGTAAATACTAATTTATTAAAAATTGATGTTTGCAATAATTCTTTAGCAAACCATACGTTTACAGCAAAATTTTGGAAGATTGGGCGTGGCGCCGCCCACTTATGACCTCATATGTGTATCTCTGTAACCGTTCGATCAATTTGTACCAAACTCAGTTGTACGTTCCACATTAAAGCAAGACGTGGAACCTTTTTGAAATCGGACTAAAATTTCGCCCACTTTTCATATAACGGTAAATTTCAGAAATGTTTGAAACTTTGATACTTCGATATTTAAGCACGCTAATTTAATCAAAATTGATACGCACAACAATCCCTGGGAAAGAAGTAACATTATTATGGAATTTCGGAAAATGGGCGTGATACCGCCCACTTATAACTATATAAGTTTATCTCATTAAGTCTAACCGAACATACTAGCGAAGATGTGTGAAATAGGGGTAAAACCACCCCTGCTTACCATTTAACGGTAGTTTTCAGAAAGGTGAAACAAGTGACGATGTACTTGAAATGCAAAAAGACGTAACTAATAAAAAATTCAAAATTCACTTTTTGATTGA
>NW_023458565.1:17882806-17899220 GCF_013731165.1 Rhagoletis pomonella
CAAAAAGACGTAACTAATAAAAAATTCAAAATTCACTTTTTGATTGATATGTCCATCATATTTCATCGAATTACAACTCCCACATCATTTTATGAAAAAAAATTATTAGTCACGACTTTTTACATTTCAGTTACGATGTTGTTACGTCTTTTTGCATTTCAGGTGACGCTATGTATTTAATACTTGCGCCGGGTATTTAATGTTCGGCTTCGCCGAACGTCGACTTTTTTACTTTTTTTTCAATTGACTTTGTGAAACATTTCTAGTTTCGGCAGGTACAAATATAATCTGCGTGATGAGGTTAAAATGCTGTAAGCGTAAATGCAAATAGGAATATATACATAAAAGTGTATCGGTTTCGATAGTTATGGGTATCGAGATCGATAAATTCATGTGAATTTACATACATACATTGTATCTTTAGGTAACAACAGCGCTAGAGAATTTTAGCAAAGGGTTCAATATACAGACCTTTAAATATATCGATAATTACGTCGATAAATATATCGATAACTATACGGAACGACATATTGGCGATGACGCTAGTTATATCGAGCCTCCGCACCACTAAAAGTAATCATCTAAATAAAAATTTGATTACATTTAAAAAAATTTGGTAGTTATTGTTATGCTCTTAATTTCAAATGTTGTTCACTTTATTTTTTTAAAAAAAAGGAAATACATACATACATATTAAACGCAAGAGAAACATTAATTTTTTGCATTTATTATTCTTGAGTAAAATATATATACAGACTTAATTCAGAAAAAAAATTAATATTGCCGCGCAAAGCAATTGTGATATACTACATATGTACTATGTATGTGTGTATGTATACTATTTTCATATTATTTTTAATAGTTTTTTTTTTAATTCTAATAAATTTTAATCCTTGCCGATATCGATTAAAAACAGGTTTGCGCCTACTAAGCATTAAATTTTCGATTTCAAATTAAAAAAATAATAATATTGTAATAGTCGCTTGCGTTCAACTAAATGGTAATGTAGAAATAGTCAGGCTAAACGCAATCATAGCTATTTAAACCTCAATCATCATTCGTCTATCAGACCCCATCAGTTGCATATCTTATTTATTTGCTATATAGAAGTTATTTAAGTACATAATAAATACTTTAAGCAATAGTTAATATATACAGAAGTGAAAGATCCAGATAGACGTCAGGAAGTTTGTTGGCCAGGCATTAATACAAAAAACGGTTCAAGTCAAAAATAAATAAAACCAGTAATTTGTAAGCAAAAAATAAAACCGATTTTAACGTTCATATCAAAACTTAAGAGTACTGTTAATTTTTTCATGATCAAATGATGGGATCTAAATCAAATTAGTATGGGCCCACATCTGAGCTACCACCTTTCATTTAAAAAATAATTATAAAAATCGGTTAACGTGGTTTAAATTTATGCGGTAACATACATAATGAATGATTAAGTATGCAATTATTTTGGTACCAACTTTTACTAACGGCCCAACGGATTATTATTTATTCGTTCCTGATGTATGTACATACATATCGCTTGATTGCTGGGAGAACATCGTAATATAGAAACAAATCGAAATTAGTAATTTCCGCTTAAAATATAAATAAATAACTAAAACAAAATTTTAATAAATCGTGGAATTTTATCTAGATTTTCCTCTTTTGCGTTACAGTTGAAAGATATCAAAGTGAAGCTTATTTAACTAAAGGAAAATTGGAATTGTGCATGTCTTCCAGCAACAAACGATATGTACTACGAGTATACATACATAACTAGGGGCGAAGTTCATATGACCAATTTAAATGTTGGTCGATGATTATTTTCGAAATTCATTTTCATATCAAATACTTAAATTATATTTTATTTTAAATACAAATTCACAATTTTCTTTTTATGATCTTAAATTCGAGAAAAGCGACACGGACTAATACAAACTCATAGTGCCAAGTATTCGAAACCGAATGATTTGCTTTTCGAATCGCGATACAAAAAAAAATAAATTCTTTTCTAAGTTTTTGAACATAATTTGGTCATTGAGTACATATTAAAAGCTAGCATTAGTTTTAAAAATTTTAGGTGCATATTTTGCGTTTTCAATACAAAAGGCTCTGATTAGTGACCTTTTTAAGAAGATTCCTTTATAATAATTTGCTCTCAAGTACAACACAATCAGAGCTGGGTCGTAATGATTCCTTTAGGAATCAAATTACTCCCAATTACAGATTACAAGGAATTGTAATTAGGAATCAATTCCTTCAGTCCACAGCAAAGGAATCGATTACTTTTTCAATTCCTTGAAGTAATTTCAAATGTAATTGGTTTTTTCTTTAATTCCATTACAAGGATTTTCATATTGTAATTGGAATAAATTACGTGCTAGTAATGTAATTTTTTTTCTCCAATTCCTTTGAAAGGAATTGAAAATGTAATTGATTTTTTTTCAATTCCATTACCTGGAATTGCAAGAGTACTTTAGTTTTTTCAATTACTCAAAGGAATTGTAAAAGTAATCGAGAAACTGAAAGTTCATTCACGAATGTACAATGTGGAATTTTCGTTGTGGTCAAAGATTAAAATCGAAAGCACACATTGGACATCTTCTATGTATATCTATATATATAAAAATGTTGTCTTCGTATGTCACGGTCATCAAAACCCGAGAACGGCTGAACCGATTTGAATAATTTTTTTTTTATTATTCGGTATAATACCAGAACCAATGATATCACAAAAATTTGGAGGGTTGCCACCTATTTTAAAATTTTTAAACCCAATTATATTGATAAAATTAATGACTTATTACAATATGGGTATCAAGTTAAAGAGGTTTAAGAAAGATAACCGCTGGAAGCATTTTTGACGAGGGTTGCCACCTATTTGAAAATTTAAACTAAGTCAAATTGTTAAAAAAAATGAAATATTGCCATGTGGGTGTCAAACTAAAGAGTTTTAAGAAGGCTTACTGCCAAAAATATGTTTGAGGAGGGTTGCCATCTGTTTGAAAATTTAACTAAATTACATTGATAAAATAAATAAAATATTACAATATGGGTATCAAATTAAAGAGGTTTAAGAAAGATAACTGTTGGAAATATTTTTGAGGGGGGCTGCCACCTATTTGGAAATTGTAACTCAGTTAAATTGATAAAGTAAATGAAATGTTGGCATGTGGGTGTCAAACTAAAGAGTTTTGAAAAGGCTTACAGTCTACCATGAACACTTCCAGAAATATGCAATATGAAAAGTTCGGTTTATATGGGAGGTGCCACGCCCCATTCTTCAACCATGCAAATTTTTCTCCATGAGTATGGAATTGGTCTTATATATGTATATATCACCATACCCAGTTCTAGTCCTCTACCACAAATATATGCAGTTTGAAAAATTCGGTTTGTATGGGAGGTGCCACGCCCCCTTTCAATATCGAAACTTTTTTTAGCCTATAACCATCCGTGGAAAGTCTGCAGTATATTCCGAAATTTCAAAAAAATCGGTACGGCCTTTCTCGAGCTTTGCGAACAGAAAAAAATGCTTTTCAAAATATATATTAGTATAGACTAGCCAATATCTGCTTGTTTTGCGGCTTAAAAACTACTACCGATGAAAATCGATGGATAAATAAGCAAGTTTGCAAGGGTTAGGTTGAAGTGGCTGCTAGGCCCAGAGGGCGCCAGCACACTTAGGCCCGATCATAGCCCATTGTGATCTGCAAGGGTTAAGTGAAAGTGTAATAATTTTTTGTATAAAATACTAGCAGGAAATAATGTTACCCATACGCCATATCGTACATGACCGAATGACCATGTTTAAGTTTGATTTTTTTCATTCGCAATGAAAACTTAAAATGAAAATAACTTGACTAAATGACCTTATCTAAAAAAAACGCTATACAGTTCCGTAACATACTACTTAAAATTAATTTTACGTCTCTCGGCGTTTTTTGTGTAATTTTAGCGTCGTTACAGTGTTATCATCAAAATTTAGCCATAGCAATGAAATTTGTTTATAAAACTCTTAGGAGGTAGGATCTCCAGTCCCACAGGGCTCGTAATTCAAGCGGACTCTATCCTCATTTGTAACGCAGGATACCAGTAAGAGTACTTCAAAGGCCCCAGAAGGCACGCAATTTTGGGTAGAATTAAGGGTACCATAATATATGCAATTAACTCGGTGCATTTTTATAAATACGCAGGGATTAGTCCAAGAGAACAGCAGTGCCCAAGGCAGCAACATTTATGGGTCTCATCTGCCGCGAAGCGCGTTCGCGGTAGGATCTGGAAAATTTAACCGTTACCCTATAAACTGAACAGCTACAGTCTAAGCTATTCAGTTTTCTTAAAGTCCAATTAGTAATACTACTTAGGTATAAGTTGTTTATTCAAGGCAGTTAGCAACCAAGAAATTTAACAAAGCTATTGCAATTCAACAGTAAACAATTTTTTTTTATAAATTTTTCGATTACTTTTTAAATTACTTTGAGGAATGGAATTGGAAAAAAAATCAATTACATTTTCAATTCCTTTGAAAGGAATTGGAAAAAAAATACATTTTCAATTCCTTTCAAAGGAATTGAAATAAAAGAAATTACATTACTAGCACGTAATTTATTCCAATTACAATATGAAATTCCTTGTAATGGAATTAAAGAAAAAAACAATTCCATTTGAAATTACTTCAAGGAATTGAAAAAGTAATCGATTCCTTTGCTGTGAGCTAAAGGAATTGAATCCTAATTACAATTACTGAGGAATGTAATTGTAATTGTAATGTAATTGCATTTACCCAGCTCTGAACACAATACTCAAATATGAAGTCATATCACCAGAAATGGGAGTTTTTTGTCATCTTTAAAACAGTGCTGAAAGCAGTTCTTTTATATCAAGCAACAAAAAAGTAAAAGAGGAAACGGGAGTAAACGCGAAAGGAAAGGAGAAAACGGCTAAAATTTTACGCTTTTATTTGGGTATAGTGCGCCATGAACCAACGACTCCAGGTCACGCAATAAGCCATCGTTATATTTGTAATCGAATTTCAGAAAAAAGTTTTCGTAGCGTTTTTGATGATTTTCGTTTTGTTTACATCCTCTTCTTTCGGTTCGGCGTGGCTTTTTTTTAGCAATTTGATGTTTTTTATAAGCGATTTTAATTTTAATTTTGATTTATTACATTTATTACAAATTTATACTTAATATAAAATGAAGTGCTTTGTGATTGCCAAAGGGCCTAAATTTGCGTTAAAAGTAGGTGCACATTTGTGGTCAGAACGTTGGCATTGAAAAATCTACCCGTGCTGATGATATGCGATTGTAAAACATTTTCAATCATGAAAACCATATTTTATGAACACTTTTTGCTAGTTTTCATCAAGTTTCACTTATTATATTTTCTAATAAATACCAATATATCGCACTCAATCACCGGTGCTTTTTCGATTTCTTTGTTTGTTTTCATTCTTAGGCAGATATCAAAAACGCTCAGAAATTTACTTTTTTCATTCTTTTCCGACTGCGTGACCTTGTTAGTTGGTTCATGTAGCGTGCATTGGTACTCGTTGGCGTCGGAAACCGCATCGCATAACGCTCAAATTTAGGGATGGCATTATGTTCATTAAAAAATGTTGGCTTCTATTAAATGTCAGCTTTATCATTTCGCTACTTTGGAATTGAAAACGGCAGTATAAAAGCATAAATTTCAAAATTTTTTGGTTTAGAGATGAAAAAAAAAAATGTTTTCAATTTACAGATTAAAAAAAAAATTGTTTTCAATTTACAGAATAAAAGAAATGTGATTTATGAATTAAGGAACTCGTAACCTTTTTATTCGAAAAAAATTTTAAATTTTGAATTAAACATTAAGTTTGATCGACTAATTGAAATATTTAAAATATAACTCACTTGACTCAAATTTTAATTTCCTTCCTTAAATCTTAGCCTAAAGTCCGAAATCTCTTGTTCGTAGTTTAACAATTGCTAAGTGAATAGCCAACAAGCGTTTAACTACGGGTTCATATTTACAATCGCATGGTAACTATAAAGATTCGAAGATATTAGAATTAAACTTTTCTTAACAAGTCACTGTGACTACAAAAATTGATAATTGAACCCTTGTCAGAGTTTATCTACACACTGTGAATTAGGCTTTAGTAGTGGTATTATCTTTTTATTTTTTATTATAAGTAACATCACTTTTCAGTTTGCCTAATATTTACTACCATAGTTAAAAAAAAGTATTTTAATTTATTGCACAAATTTTATAAATAAATTTCTCATTTGATAGGTCCACTATAACTAATTTTTAACTCGCCTAGCAATTAAAAATTTCATTAATTTTTTTTTTGTTAGAACTAAAAAGAAGAAAATGTATTTTTTCAGTAGTTTTATTTAGTTAATTTATCTTAAAAGATTACTTCGCATTTAAATGATTGATATATCGTCAACATAAAATAAAATAATCAAATAGTTAATAAAAAAAAATAGACTGTTGCATACGAGAATATTACCAAATGTATAAGTGTATAGAATGCAAATGTTTTAAAAATAATAAAAACAAAGTTGTAACCAAAAAAACTATGCCATAAGTGATGGAAAAGAAACGAATTCTGTGATTATGTTGTTATTGTACCAACACATGTATGCATTTAATCTTTCATGTTGTTGTTGTTGTCACTAGGTTAATATGTAAATAAGCGAATGAAAAAAGAAATAAAATTAAAAAAAATACAAAAGACTCATAACAGAGAAAAAAGCAGAAAATATGCATAAAAAATACGAAAAGAGCTAAGTTTTCGCCTAGTAAACATATTTATTGTATATTACTAGAACGTATCGACAAGTTAAATCAATAAAAAAGTTCACAAATTGAGTTGAAAACCAAAACAATGCGCTTGTTTTTATTTAAAAAAGAAAAAGAAAAAAAGTTTGGCTTTCCTATTCACATAGCCAGCGGACAATCATTTTCACCCATTTCCACACATATTATTATGCATTTTATTCGTCGTCCTTTATAAACATTGCTCATTAAACTTATTCACACTGTTAAACTATATACTTTTTTACAATATGCAATCGTTTTTTTTATATTTTTTCTTAAATTTCGCACTTTTGCAAACTTTTATAATTTTTCCATATCTACTTCATACATTCTATAAATCATTCATACACCAAGCTTCATAAAAAGTATATACATATATAGTACATAAATAGGTGGGCCTGCATAAAATGGGTGCTGCTTCATATTACTGCAAAAACCGGTCACGCTAAGTAGATAAAATTTGAACTACTTAAATTGTGGACATTTTTGACAGTAATTAGGTTTGTTGATCACACACACTTTCTTCTAAGCTTTTATAAAATACATAGTTCTAGTCGCCAATGAATACAAACTAATAGATTCTTTTTTCTTTTTCCCATTCACAGGATTTTCAATTATTCATAATTAAATATAAACAAAATTTACATAAACATTTTTTTTTAATTAACCCAATTTGGAAATTTCTTAAAATTCTAACTATTTTTACTACTTACCATTCTCATTGCAGTGTCAAATGGGCCATTTAATGTGTGCCGCTTGTTTTACACATTTACTCGCTGATGGACGGTATGACTTTAAAAAATATTTGAAAAAAAAAAACATCTATCTATACATATAAACATTTTATAATCATTAAAAAAAAAAAACAATCATTAACTGCAACTCAACTTGTTCTAGCATTTTTCAGCACTTTCAACAAATTATTTAAAACAAAAAAACATTTTTTATGTATTTATCCTTTTCTTATTTCTGCAATTTCAAATAGTTTACGCGATCAAATTGCCACCTGCCCAAATTGTCGGGTTGAGATTTCAAAAAGCACTGCATCACGTAATCTGGCCGTGGAGAAAGCCGCCTCCGAGTTGCCCAGCGAGTGTCAAGTATTTCAGCGAAACAAATAAAAGCATTTAACAATATTTTAACAATGTGTTTTTTTCTATTTTCTAGTATTGCAATAAAGAATTCCCATACAAGTCGCTGGATCGCCATGAGCAATACGAGTGCCAGGAACGGCCTACAAACTGCAAATATTCACGAATTGGCTGTCAATGGCGTGGACCGAATCATGAGAGTGCGTACCTATTGAGCAAATAAAGCGATTAGCATATCCTCTATTTCTTACATTATTCATATTTCCACAGCTACTGAGCATGAACGCAACTGTTTGCATCCCACAAAATCGGGTTACGAGGTAATGGCTGCACTGGAAGCCCATGATGCCAAAATTAAGGAGGAAAAGAAAATGTTTAGTACACTTATAGATTTGCTGAGTTATGAAAAGATTATATTTAATGGTAAGTAATAGCATACTTCACACTAAAAATATGTATTTAATAATGTATTTTTACTCATGTGTATATCATTTTGTATACTTTTTTCAGATTTACAAATGAAACCCTATCGTACCGATGAATATGTACACAAATTATTCTATGAGACGGCTAGATTTACGGCATTCAATCAACAATGGGTGGTAAAAGCACGGATTAATAATAGTCAACGTGATCCGCACCAATCAAATGAACGTACCATAACGTATCAGGTATTGCTATGTATCTAATGTGAACAATGCAGTTTGTTGCATTAATTCTTTATAGTTAAATATAAAAAAATTTATTTGATAACATATCTAACTCTTTTATTTTAACAGTTAATTTTGAAAACAAAAACCAGCACACCCATGAGTATTCATTTCTTTGCTTTGAAAGGACCCTTCTCAGATATGAAGGTGGCTACACAAATCTACAAACACGAATTTACAGACCAAGTAAGTGATTGATGAACTCAATTTCATTTCTTATTTATTGCCGTTACCCATGCAGAAATGCCCTAAAATACATTTTAAGGTAGTGCGATTTCTCTTAGTTTTTTCTCAGACACATTCCCATAACAAAATTCAAGGTCCAACCCTGAAAGCAATTTTATGTTAATTTAAATTAGTGGTGGTGACCGCACGATTAGGCGATTAAATTTTTTTTGCACAAATGGTGATAATTTTCTTGAAAATTTCCATTTTTGGAGCCCTAGAAATTCAATCCTTCAGTCAAATGCGAGATATTGGGCCTGTTCAATAAAAACTAAGTAATTTTTGTTAATAAATTTGCAGATCTTTTACTTAAATTTATTTGAATAAATCGAGAGTTCTGAAATTAAAAAAAAAACAATTGCTTAGTTTTCATTCATAAGCCCCATTAAGTCTTCAAAATTTTAATCGATGTGTCATGGCCATCGAGAAACCTGGTAATTTTTTTTTTAACAACATTCGAAATCATCGCTAATGAGTTTTAACAAGCGCACGTACTTCCGATTGCGCGCTATTAGTAGCTAAAATTTAGGCTCTAGGTAGTGCCTAGATGTATCTGAAATTGGATAATAATCTTAAGAGGATTTAAGTCGATCATAAAGCGGACCCCCTCCTTGAAAGATTCCTGCGCACGGGCCTGGAGTAAGTAATAAGCAAATCGTCCATCGACCAATTGCGAAACCACCTATCTACTACACTCAAATTTTACAGGAGAGCAAAAACACGGTTTCACTTTGAAGGCAAGGCCATGACAGGTGGTATGTTCTCTAGCTATTATTTTACAAATCGGTTGTTTTAATAACGATTTTATGATTTTTATGCATAAATCTCGATGCCTGGAGTTCAGGGTTACCAAATCTCATTTTTGCCACAACGGCGATTTAGGCGGTTTTGCAAAAACATCTACGAAATGGAAACCTCTAAAAATATTTGATCGAATTTTTAGATCGCGAAAGAATCGTTAATAGTACAGCATCAAACAGTATTAAAAATATGCTATAGAAGCACAACAGTGAACAAAAGCTTAGCTAAGTAGCAACGACATGCTAAAACAGTAGGGGTATTCTCCAAATCTTGCAAAGCCATTGCACGTAGCACGGATTGCACGGATTGCATAAATTGCAAACACACAACAAGAAAATTCATGGGAAACAACATTTCCTATCGCTACAAAATATGCAACGTCGAAACCCATGTATATATTTTGCAAAATAGCATAGCAAGATAAAAGCGACCCTGTGCTAGTTGTTTTGTTGTTGGAATTGCTACATATTTCTCTCATTCCTCTCATCTCGCTCACTTAATTTTTTTTTGCTGTCTCTTGTTATTGTATTTGATACATAATTTCGCTGCTTGCTCCCCATGCATGCTACCACTTTGCAATGGGGTGTTCTCGTACTCTTCGAAATTTGGAATAGTATTTTTGCATTTCGTGCAATCCGTGCATCGTGCAAGACTTCGAGAATACCCCTAGTATATTTGAGATGGAATGGCATGCCACAACACATTGTTTGACTTGACATGACATAGCAATGCATGAAATTTTTGAAAGGCATTTTGCAGTTCTTTAGTATGTAAATATCGTGAAAGGGAGAAAAAAGTGAGTTTAAGCTCCAACTCGATTTTCAGTACAAACTCTTGAGCTTGAGCTCACCCCTTCAGTGCAAAAATTGAGTCTGAGCTTAGGCTCACTTTTTATGCATGACGCTCAATATGTTCAGTGTAACAGATAACTAAACGTACCAAAATTGGCGAAGATATGTGTCTTTCCATTTGTCGTTTTGTATGCCAAATGTATTCATTGATCAAGTTTTTCACAAAGTTGGAATTTTAAAATAATTTTCTATATTATTAAACGTGCGATATTAATTTACATAAGAACTGAGCTATATAAAATTTGAACTCACTCAGATGGGATATTCTCTATGGTATCCTTAGTTCGCTAATTCTGGATTTTCTTATTGTGTTCTTATACTTATTTCGGTAATTAAAATACAGTAGTTAAGTTTTTTACTCATATTGCTTCCAAAGGCCATGTATTCAATTAAAAAGCATTTCCTTTTACTGAATAAAAAATGTGACTTAAAACTACTGCTAGCTGACTTATGCAGTAAGAAGAAATTTAAAATATGTGTATGTACATACGATAATTTCACAGCTCTCTTGAAATTCATATTTTACAACTTTACCTAAATGATTATTAAGTTGCCTTTATTAGTTTAAGATAGTTTCAAAAGTCTTATCATTTCTTTTTGGTTGTTTGTGTTTCCGACAGGGTAGGAGTATGATGTATTGTGGAACGATTTTCCGTCATCCCAAATTTGACAAGGGATGACGGAAAATCGTTCCACAATACATCTTATCATTTCCTATCACAGACATTCAAGTTACATTTTCTATATACATAAATAAGTAAATATGTACATTTATATACATATACTAAAAAATATATACATACATACATATATAAAATAAATTAAGATATTTTCCATTTGGTATTTGTCTATACGTATGTATGTTATAAAAATGTACTAAAATCTACAATATGAATATTTGTTCTCTACAGAGTAGCGAAAGTGATTATTACATACTACCACTGCCGGATAGCTCTGAGTGCAATAGGCTCTTATCGAACAAAGGAATCAATTTCCGGTATGACACAATCATTTACGTATTCGTATAAACGATAATTATTTTGCTAATTACCTTCTCTTTTCAGTCTCTTGATGTTTTTGCTTAATAAATAAATAAATGTTTACTACTTTATTTATATTTGCAAAGAAATGATATAAGTATATATATATATATATTTTTTCGATTCAATAATATTTCATAGTTTAAGCTATGTTTTACATATAAATAAGTCGTTTATAATACTTAAAGTTTAATTCATTAGGTACGCATTGATTTGAAGCGGGTAGCAGTTAGAAAAAGGGTAAATTGGCGCACTCGAGTTGTCAATCGTCGTAAAACTGCTATACGTTGAATTTTATATTTTGTATACATATATCTGAATCGTTTATATTGAAAGTGGCATAAGTCATTTCCACCTCTTAATAAAACACAATGGCAAAACATACCTTTGGCTGATGAAGTTGAATGAATAACAGATGCGTTGAGATACAGGTAAATGATCGCTGAAGTCAAATGGTATGAAATGACTTATGCCACTTTCAAAATAAACGGTTCATATGCATGTATTGAGAGTGTTCTATCAAAAGCGTACATATACATACATATATTTTTATTATGATAATTTGTCCACTAAAGTTATATACATAAATATATATATATTTTAAGTGAAACTAAAGTTAAACTAATATTTACACACTCATATATGTATGAATGTACATCCAAATACACATATATATGTAAGCGCATGCTCGTACATATAAAAACATGTGGACAAAAGTAGAAAAAGATGCTAAAAGTTTCGTCGAACACGAATACACGTAACACATCTTAAAATTACTATAGTTCAAATTAAAACAAAAATGTTCTTTGACGTAAACTCAAAGACGAACTAGGTTTAGAAAAATAAAGCCGCCATGCGTTTTCATTTAATATGCCTTCACATATTCTACTATATATAAATATTTAAATGACAATTGATTTCTAAAATTTTGGCTGCTTAAAGGCGGGGTCCATCGTTCTAGTTAAGAACTTTTATTCCATATAGTTGTTGTTGTGTTTCTCTCCCAATTCGGAGAAGGAGAGCAACTGAGAAAAGTTCTGAACTCTTTTGAGTTGTTAACTGAACTTCAGCTTTAGTTACGAACATTTTTGATATTTCCATAATTAATTTCAGTTCTGAAAACTTTATAAATTTATTTCAAATTACTTAAAAGGAAAAATTAAAATTGGCAAAATACCTTCAAATTTCCAATTGCTAAAGTTGTAACTTTGACAGCACGAACTATAGAATGAGTGATGAATCTACCTTCAGACCCTTCTCTTCGTGAAAGAGGATGGGTAAGTGAAAAAACCAGTGAACCAGAACGATAAATCCACCTTAAAATTAATTCTTACTTACATACATTATGTACCTTCAGTATCTTCTCCAACCACAATTCAATAAACATACTTCTAATTTTCTAAGCGTTTGTCGTACTGCAATAATTATTTTCTTTTCATAATCGTTGAAGCTTAAGTTATGTATACACAATTCTTGTTTACACTTGATAAATTAATAAAAATAATCGAGGGTAGAATTTCATATGTATGTGTAAGGATCTCAACATCGCTATAACAAAATAAATTTAGATCAGCGTAATAAGAAATAATAATTAAAAGTAAATATAATTGCATATATTTAATCTTCAAATAAAGTTAATAGCTAAAACAATAATATTAATGTACCAAATAAAAATTCATTTGTATACACACATAGTACGTACATACAAATCAACACACATTGTCATTATAATGAATGCAGATGTTCACTTTCTTCTCGCATAACATACACCATAGCGTACATGCATACACACATACATAGGTCAATGTACTGTAGATTGTACACTGCAGCGCTTATAAATATTAATAAATAAATGTATTACATACAAATTTAATTTGTAATGCTTCTATTAAAACAATAAGGATACCCGTGTCGATAAGTCACGTCACTGTAAGAGCCAACACCACTCGATAAGTTCTAAAATGACAAATGACACAAGTCGTCAACTATTAAATCATTAATTAGTAAACTCATATGATTTTTTTTTTTCTGCATCACTTGAGTACATACATACATACATATGTGTTGCAAAATTTTCAACGGTTAGCAATATTCGAATTTCTATTACAGCTTTATGAGTTCATCAATTTGTTCACAGTTCGTTGGAGTTTAGGTTTACACTACTTGCAGTTACCAATTTTTTGCACTCGGTTCAAAATTAGACGTTAGTTCATCTTAATCACAGTATGAAAAGAAAGTCACAATCACTCAGTCATTCCCTTGAAATATCTGTGTATCCCGAAATTAGATATCTAATAGTGGAAAAATAAGTCACAATTAACAAAAAAAACAGATCTCGGCTAAAGAACCGGTAAACGAACTGTGAACTATTTGCTTGGCGTCCAATTTCAGAAGAGAATTTGACTTTTGCCGGACATACATTGGGTACATCGGGGCTAGTCTGGTTAAACAGGAGTTTACGTGGGTATCTCTTGGCAATTGAAGCTCTTCTGCGATTGTGCTCGATGACGGCATTCACAGGACGGTAGTTACTGAAGGTGGCGGCAGTCTCCCGGTGAATGCCGTTTATTGCCTGCCTATACAGTGCCGGTTCCAGTGTTCGTGGCGTGTAGTCCTGGACCTGGTCCTTCAGTTCGTAGAGGTTCCGCCTCAAGCAAGTGCATGTTTAGGTGCTCACATCTCTTGCAACCTTCTAAGAGCTGCTTGCTGAGCTCCCTTACTGGCAGCATTAGGGCCTCGCATCTAACTACTCGGCTACAGTTGCCGTCGATCGGCTAGTGAGAACGCGTAAAAAGAAAATTTCTATCATTCGTTGGTGTGCCCTTTGAAATAGTGTAAATCGATGTAAACTAGATAACTTTAACAAAATGGGAATTCGGTAGAATTTATTATGTTTCTCCTAATAAACTATGAAGCAATCAATTTCAAATTCTCTTCATACTGCATTTCCAAATAATTTTATTGTTGCATTCATCCAGTCAAAAACTATGTAAATTTCCGCGTTGCACCTTTCCAAACTAAACAAGTTTCAATAAATACGTAGTAAAGAGACTATAAACAAAAGTAATAAAAAGAAAAATTGTAATGTTAAATTAATTTTTCTCTTTCGCACCTGAGCATAATTACATACATACATACATATAACATTTAGTCTGAGAATACTTTGTAGATCTAAACACGTTAAAACAAAAAAAAATCAAACAATGTAAAAAACAGCAAAAAATAAATCAAAGAAATCTTCATTACAAAAGTAAAATCCTTGATAAGACAAGTTTCAATAAAGAGAAATAAAACGAATTTTATCTATTTGTTTTTAATTAACCCGCCCATTATGAATTTCCATACGATAGACGATAAACGTTTGTAGGCGTTTCGTATGACATTAGTTTTCATATTATCTTTTCATATGCCCGACAGATGTATTAATTTGAATGTCTGTGAGTTTTGTTCACTTTTTATCGTTAACCAACACAAATCAGCTACGCTAACTTTCAGATTTGCTACGACAAACTTCGTTTCGTAATAGGGGATAACAGAATGCAAGCGTTTATTGTGCATCCTACGAATTCATAATAGGGGTAAATACATATGTATATACATATCGCTACCTTAGAGTAAAAAATTGCACACAGTCACAATTTAAAACTTGTACAGGAGAGGAAAAAACTTCTTATAGCCATTTTCTGTAAGTATTTCGCAAAACTTTGAATACAACATTTTGTAAAGCAGCACTCCAAACGAATTAGAGGGATTCGATCTTTTTTAAAATATTTCGTACTATTTTGGTATTATCGAATTTTCAGAGCTTTTCTTGGACTTAGCAAATTTTCCTTTCATTGAATATAAACGAGAAAACATAAAAAAGGACCTTTACCCTTTTCGAAACGATGCATTTTTAATTTCTCTAGCCTGATGTATCAAAATATGTGTTTTCATGAAGAGTGGACTTAACAACTTTTCACTCTAAGCTAGCGATATGTAGATGATTAAGTTAGAATCGGGGAATCTTTACTCTCCTGAAAATTCTAAGCAAGCAGCGATTTGATAAACAGGAAGGCTATTCAATAAAATGTTTGAAATGCTTTTTTGCTAAAACCCGTTTCGCGAAGAGAGCTGAAGATTTAAACTATTCTTCAATCCAAAAGACCAGAATTGACATGTTTTCTGATCTGCATATCCACGTTGATTTTGATCTTCGTGAGTCCTGAGAATCATTTTACCAATAATAAATAAAATTAGTTTAAAAAACTAAAAGCTCGCTATTAAAATTTACCATTCGTACTGTCATCGGGTTACTTTAAAAAGGAAGTTTAAAGCAATTCCCATTCGTACTGTCATCAGGTATGTAACTTGAGAATGGAAATCGCTGCATCTTTTAGGCGCATCAATATTACATAGTTACATCCCCAGCTAATAAAAGCGTGGTAAAAATAGATTAACTTATTTTAATATATGTACAATATAGATTTATTACACCATAAAATTTATATTACAATTTACTCATCAATAAGTCCATGTTTATATTTAATATGATAAGAAATAGCATCACGTGGATTTTTTTTGAAATCTGGATCTTTAAGTAAAGCCTGGTAGGATGAGACCTGTCTTATGAATTTCTCCTTTTTCTTTTTTAATTTTTGCTTAACATTCAGTTTCTTTTCCTCCCTTCCTTTTTGATTACTCTGAGTAGATTCATCAATGTTTTTTATACCGGTTTTAATATCCGACTTTTGTTTGCTCAATTTGAAGAGCTCATCTAAGGATGGCAGCGCGTCCTTTAAGGGCTTCAAATCACCAATCACAGCAGTCTTTTCACGATTTTTGCGCGCAGCTTCCTCCTTCCGTTTCTTTTTTAGTAATGCAAACTTATTCATAAGTTGTTTGTG
>NW_023458565.1:17899320-17917978 GCF_013731165.1 Rhagoletis pomonella
AAAAAAAATGAGGACTGCGTTTTCCTATAAAAAAAAGGATTTGCATAAATACATACATACATACATATGTAGTTTGTATAACGCCCATTATCCGCCAAGCTAACGAATCGAACAAATCAGTTAAATAGCGTCGATGGGATGGAAACATTCTTTGACACCAGCTTTTCTTGTTCCAATGATTTCAAAGTTCTCAAACAAACTGCAGACGAAACAGCCGAGAAATATTATAATCACCTGTCTGCTGAATAAAAAATATAACCACATAACCAGATAACCCAGCAAGTGTGTACATCCATACTATTTTTATACCCGAGCGCACTTGTGCACAAGGGTATTATAACTTTGTTCACATAACGGTTATTTGTAACAGGCAAAACGAATCGAGATAGATATATACAAAAGTTACTGTCCGTCCGCCCGTCTGTGCTCACGATAACTCGAGTAAAAACTGAGATATCTTAACGAAACTTGGTACGTTTACTTCTTTTGACTGTAGGACGGTTGGTATTGAAAATGGGCAAAATCGGAAAATAGCTACGCCTACCTCCCATATAACGGTAGTTTTCAGAAATACGAAAACTGCGATATTTCGGTAACTACTGAAGCTTATTCACTCAAATTTTAAATTTACAATGCTTTTTAGGCGAAAAATAATAATATTATAAATTTTTGGAAAATGGGCGTAGCCACGCCTAAAATTTCGCCCACTTTTTATATAACGGTAAATTTCAGAAATGTTCGAAACTTTCATTACTTCGATATTTAAGCACGCTAATCGTCGGCCGCTGTGGTGTAGTGGTAAGCAGTGCGCGCTTCCACTCCAAAATGCCTGGGTTCAAACCCTGGTCAAAGCAACATCGCAAAAATATAGAAAAAAGGTTTTTTCTTAACAGCGGTCGTCCCTCGGCAGGCAATGGCAAACCTCCGAGTGTATTTCTGCCATGAAAAACAGCTTCTCATAAAAATACAATCGCCGTTCGGAGTCGGCGTAAAACTGTAGGTCCCTCCGCTTTGTGTGACAACATCAAGGCGCACGCTACAAATCGGAGGAGAAGCTCGGCCAAACACTAACATATGTGTAAGCGCCAATCTATTATTATTATTATTATAATTTAATAAAAATTGATACGCACAACAATCCTTGGGAAAGAAGTAACATTATTATGGAATTTCGGAAAATGGGCGTGATACCGCCCACTTATAACTATATAACTATATTTATCTCATTAAGTCTAACTGAACATACTAGCTAAGATGTGTGAAATAAGGGTAAAGGCAACCCTGCTTACCATGTCACGGTAGTTTTCGGAATGGTGAAAACACTATATCGTCACTTGAAATACAAAAAGACGTAACTAATAAAAAATTCAAAATTCACTTTTTGATTGATATGTCCATCATATTTCATCGAATTACAACTCCCACATCATTTTATGAAAAAAAATTATTAGTCACGACTTTTTACATTTCAGTTACGATGTTGTTACGTCTTTTTGCATTTCAGGTGACGCTATGTATTTAATACTTGCGCCGGGTATTTAATGTTCGGCTTCGCCGAACTTCGACTTTTTTTCATATGACTTCGTGAAGCATTTCTAGTTTCGGCAGGTACAAATATAATCTGCGTGATGAGGTTAAAATGCTGTAAGCGTAAATGCAAATAGGAATATATACGTAAAAGTGTATCGGTTTCGATAGTTATGGGTATCAAGATCGATAAATTCGTGTGAATTTACATACATACATTGTATCTTCGGGTAACAACAGCGTTAAAGAATTTTAGCAAAGGGTTCGATATACAGACCTTTAAATATATCGATAATTACGTCGATAAATATATCGATAACTATACGTAACGACATATTGGCGATGATTATTTTGTATGTATGACGCTAGTTATATCGATCCTCCGCACCTGAAAAGTAAACATCTAAATAAAAAATTTTTTATATTTAAAAAAATTTGGTAGTTATTGTTATGCTCTTAATTTTAAATGTTAACTTTTTTGTTAAAAAAAGAAGAAATACATACATACATATTAAACGCAAGAGAAACATTAATTTTTTGTATTTATTATTCTTGAGTAAAATATATACAGACTTAATTCCGAAAAAAAAAAATATTACCGCGCGAAGCAGTTGTAATCTAGTACATATGTACTATGTATGTGTGTATGTATTTGAATATTATTTTTAATAGTTTTTTTTTAATTCTAATGAATTTTAATCCTGGCCGATATCGATTAAAAACAGTTGTGCGCGTACTAAGCATTAAATTTTCGATTTCAAATTAAAAAAATAATAATATTTTAATAATAGTCGCTTGCGTTCAACTAAATGGTAATGTAGAATAGTCAGGCTAAACGCAATCATAGCTATTTAAACCTCAATCATCATTCGTCTATCAGACCCCATCAGTTGCATATCTTATTTATTTGATATATACATAGAAGTTATTTAAGTACATAATAAATACTTTAAGCAATAGTTAATATATACAGAAGTGAAAGATCCAGATAGACGCCAGGTAGTTTGTTGGTCAGGCATTAATACAAAAAGCGGTTCAAGTCAAAAATAAATAAAAACCAGTAATTTTTAAGCAAAAAATAAAACCGATTTTAACGTTCATATCAAAATTTAAGAGTGCCGTTAATTTTTTCATGATCAAATGATGGGATCTAAATCAAATTAGTATGGGACCACATCTGAGCTACCACCTTTCATTTAAAAAATAATTATAAAAATCGGTATTTTTGTAGCAACTTTTACTAACGGCTTAACGGATGATTCGATTGGTCAAACAAGAGTATAATTATTTATTCGTTCCTGATGTACATATCGCGTGATAGCTAGAGAACATCATATTATAAAAACCAAATCGAAATTAGTAATTTCCCCCTTAAAAAAAAAATAAATACCTAAAACAAAATTTTAGTAAATCGTAGAATTCTATCTAGATTTTCTTCTTTTGTGGTACAATTGAAAAATATCGAAGTGAAGCTTACTTAATCAAAGGAAAATTGGAATTGTGTATGTCCAGCGTATGTTCCAGCGACAAGCGATATGTACTACGAGTATACATAACTAAGGGTGAAGTTCATATGATCAATTTAAATGTTGGTCGATGATTATTTTCGAAATTCATTTTCATATCAAATACTTAAATTATATTTTATTTTAAATACAAATTCACAATTTTCTCTTTATGCTCTTCGAAATTCGGGAAAAGCGACACGGACTAATACAAACTCATAGTGCCAAGTATTCGAATCCGCATGATTTGCTTTTCGAATCGCAATACAGAGTAGGCACGAGCTATTAAACAAACGAAAAATTCGTATAAAAAAAACGAAATTCTTTTCTAAGTTTTTTAACATAATTTGGTCATTGAGTACATATTAAAAGCTGGCATTAGTTTTAAAAATTTTAGGTACATATTGCCGTTTTCAATACAAAAGGCTCTTAAGACTGGTTTTCACTATATCATAATTTGACAACAAATTTTGTCAACATATTTTGACGTAATTGTATCTCCTTTTTCCCATATCTTTACCGATTATATTATGATCCAACAACAGACAGATAGCCAATTTAGCAGCACGTGTACACGACTGAAGACCTATTCCGATCTAAATCAATCGATAAACCGTTTTTAGTTAAATTTGACAATGTGTTTTCACTTATTTGACAACAAATGCCACTGAATTTGACAATTTGAAAACCAGGCATTAGTAACCTTTTTAAAAGAATTTGCTCTCAAGTACAACATAATACTGAAATATGAAGTCATATCACCAGAAATGGGAGTTTTGTGTCTTCTTTAAAACAGTGCTGAAAGCAGTTCTTTTCTATCAAGCAAATGGAATTTTCATATTTGACAGGGCGTTGAGTGTTGGAAGTTGGGCGCGGAAGACGGAAAGAAAGAAAGCGGACAAAAAAGTAAAAGAGGAAACAGGAGTAAACGCGAAAGGAAAAGAGAAAACGGCAAAAATTTGACGCTTTTATTTGGAACGAACGACTCCAGGTCACGCAATAAGCCATCGTTATATTCGTAATCGAATTTCAGAAAAAGTTTTCGTAGCATTTTTGATGTTTTTCATTTTGCTTACATCCTCTGCTTTCGGTTTGGGGTGGCTTTTTTTTAGCAATTTTACGTGTTTTATGAGCGATTTTAATTGTAATTTTGATTTATTACATTTATTACAAATTTATAATATAAAATTAAGTGCTTTGTGATTGCCAAAAGCCCTAAATTTTGCGTGAAAAGTAGGTGCACAGTTGTGGTCAGAATGTTGGCATTGAAAAATCGACCCGTGCTGATGATATGCGATTTTAAAACATTTTCAATCATGAAAACCATATTTTATGAACACTTTTTGCTAATTTTCATCAAATTTCACTTATTATATTTTATAATAAATACCAATATAATCGCACTCAACCACCGGCGCTTTTTCGATTTCTTTGTTTGTTTTCATTCTTAGGCAGATGTCAAAAAACGCACAGAAATTTACTTTTTGCATTCTTTTCCGATTGCGTGACCTTGTTAGTTGGTTCATGTAGCGCGCGTTGGTACTCGTTGGCATAAGAAACCGCATCGCATAACGCTCAAATTTAGTGATGGCATTATGTTAATTAAAATATGTTGGCTTCTATTAAATGTCAGCTTTATCATTTCGCTACTTTGGAATTGAAAACGGCAGTATAAAAGCACAAATTTCACAATTTTTTGGTTTAGACATGAAAAAAAAATATTGTTTTCAATTTACAGATTAAAAAAAAATGTGATTTATGAATTGAGGAACTCGTAAAATTTCGATTTGAAAGTTAGAACGAAAAAATTTTACGACAATAGAAAATTATTTTGCCCCCTTGAGGGTAAAATATGGTTTGAATGATTTTTTTTTTCGAGATTTTATCAAAAATTCAGCCTAATGGATTATGACGAAAACAGGGATATAGTTACTGCAAATTCATTTTATTTATACATATAAAAATATTCACAACGCTCACGTTTTTCAGGGTATAATAACTCAAAATATTCCGTTTATTATCCAGTAGACCAGGATTTAGTCAGAAGTAGACAGATGTAGTCCGGAAGATAGTACTGAAGCTATTGAAGCTAAATGTGTGACCGGGACCTCATGCTAATTATATGGTGACGAGAGTTAAAACAAAATATTGCTAGATATGAACATTTGTATTAATTAATATCAAATTTTGAGTCAGTACCCTTTTGAAGAACGTGTGCAGAATAAAAAAAGCTGACCTTTTTATTCGAAAAAAATTTTAAATTTTGAATTAAACATTAAGTTTGATCGGCTGATTGAAATATTTAAAATATAACTCACTTGATTCAAATTTTAATTTTCTTCCTTAAATCTTAGCCTAAAGTCCGAAATCTCTTGTTCGTAGTTTAAAAATTTATTAAGTGAACAGCCAACAAGAGTTTAACTACGGGATCATATTTACAATCGCATGGTAACTATAAAGATTCGAAGATATTAGAAATAAACTTTTCTTAACAAGTCACTGTGACTACAAAAATTGATAATTGAACCCTTGTCAGAGTTTATCTACACACTGAATTAGGCCTTATCTTTTTATTTTTTATTATAAGTAACATCACTTTTCAGTTTGCCTAATATTTACTACCATAGTTAAAAAAAAAAGTATTTTAATTTATTGCACAAATTTTATAAATAAATTTCTCATTTGATAGACTCACTATAACTAATTTTTAACTCGCCTAGCAATTAAAAATTTCATAATTTTTTTTTTTTGTTAGAACTAAAAAGGAGAAAATGTATTTTTTCAGTAGTTTTATTTAGTTAATTTATCTTACAAGATTACTTCGAATTTAAATAATTGATATATCGTCAACATAAAATAAAATAATCACATAGTTAATAAAAAAAAAATAAACTGTTGCATACGAGAATATTACCAAATGTATAAGTGTATAGAATGCAAATGTTTTAAAAATAATAAAAACAAAGTTGTAACCAAAAAAACTATGCCATAAGTGATGGAAAAGAAACGAATTCTGTGATTATGTTGTTATTGTACCAACACATGTATGCATTTAATCTTTCATGTTGTTGTTGTTGTCACTAGGTTAATAAGTAAATAAGCGAATGCAAAAAGAAATAAAATTAAAAAAAAAATACAAAAGACTCATAACAGAGAAAAAAGCAGAAAATAAGCATAAAAAATACGAAAAGAGCTAAGTTTTCGCCTAGTAAACATATTTATTGTATATTACTAGAACGTATCGACAAGTTAAATCAATAAAAAAGTTCACAAATTGAGTTGAAAACCAAAACAATGCGCTTGTTTTTATTTAAAAAAGAAAACGAAAAAAAGTTTGGCTTTCCTATTCACATAGCCAGCGGACAATCATTTTCACCCATTTCCACACATATTATTATGCATTTTATTCGTTCGTCGTCCTTTATAAACATTGCTCATTAAACTTATTCACACTGTTAAATTATATATACTTTTTTACAATATTCAATTGTTTTTTTTTTATTTTTTCTAAAATTTCGCACTTTTGCAAACGTTTATAATTTTTCCATATCTACTTCATACCTTCTATAAATCATTCATACACCAAGATTCATAAAAAGTATATATATATAGTACATAAATAGGTCGGCCTGCACAAAATGGGTGCTGCTTCATATTACTGCAAAAACCGGTCACGCTAAGTAGATAAAATTTGAACTACTTAAATTGTGGATATTTTTGACAGTAATTAGGTTTGTTGATCACACACACTTTCTTCTAAGCTTATATAAAATACATAGTTCTAGTCGCCAATGAATACAAACTAATAGATTCTTTTTTCTTTTTCCCATTCACAGGATTTTCAATTATTCATAATTAAATATGAAAAATATACACAAAATTTACATAAACATTTTTTTTTTTAATTAACCCAATTTGGAAATTTCTTAAAATTCTAACTATTTTTACTACTTACCATTCTCATTGCAGTGTCAAATGGGCCATTTAATGTGTGCCGCTTGTTTTACACATTTACTCGCTGATGGACGGTATGACTTTAAAAAATATTTGAAAAAAAAAATATATCTATCTATACATATAAACATTTTATAATCATTAAAAAAAAAAACAATCATTAACTGCAACTCAACTTGTTCTAGCATTTTTCAGCACAAATTATTTAAAACAAAGAAAAAAAAAACATTTTTTATGTATTTATCCTTTTCTTATTTCTGCAATTGCAAATAGTTTACGCGATCAAATTGCCACCTGCCCAAATTGTCGGGTTGAGATTTCAAAAAGCACTGCATCACGTAATCTGGCCGTGGAGAAAGCCGCCTCCGAGTTGCCCAGCGAGTGTCAAGTATTTCAGCGAAACAAATAAAAGCATTTAACAATATTTTAACAATGTGTTTTTGTTTTTCTATTTTCTAGTATTGCAATAAAGAATTCCCATACAAGTCGCTGGATCGCCATGAGCAATACGAGTGCCAGGAACGGCCTACAAACTGCAAATATTCACGAATTGGCTGTCAATGGCGTGGACCGAATCATGAGAGTGCGTACCTATTGAGCAAATAAAGCGATTAGCTAGCATATCCTCTATTTCTTACATTATTCATATTTCCACAGCTACTGAGCATGAACGCAACTGTTTGCATCCCACAAAATCGGGTTACGAGGTAATGGCTGCACTGGAAGCCCATGATGCCAAAATTAAGGAGGAAAAGAAAATGTTTAGTACACTTATAGATTTGCTGAGTTATGAAAAGATTATATTTAATGGTAAGTAATAGCATATTTCACACTAAAAATATTTATTTAATAATCTATTTTTACTCATGTGAATATCATTGTGTATACTTTTCTCAGATTTACAAATGAAACCCTATCGTACCGATGAATATGTACACAAATTATTCTATGAGACGGCTAGATTTACGGCATTCAATCAACAATGGGTGGTAAAAGCACGGATTAATAATAGTCAACGTGATCCGCACCAATCAAATGAACGTACCATAACGTATCAGGTATTGCTATGTATCTAATGTGAACAATGCAGTTTGTTGCATTAATTCTTTATAGTTAAATATAAAAAAAAAAAATTTGTTGATAACATATCTAACTCTTTTATTTTAACAGTTAATTTTGAAAACAAAAACCAGCACACCCATGAGTATTCATTTCTTTGCTTTGAAAGGACCCTTCTCAGATATGAAGGTGGCTACACAAATCTACAAACACGAATTTACAGACCAAGTAAGTGATTGATGAACTAAATTTCATTTCTTATTTATTGCCGTTACCCATGCAGAAATGCCCTAAAATACAAATTTAAGGTAGTGCGATTTCTCTTAGTTTTTTCTTAGACACATTCCCATAACAAAATTCAAGGTCCAACCCCGAAAGCATTTCTATGTTAATTTAAATTAGTGTTGGTGATCGCACGATTAGGCGATATAAAAATTTTTTGCACAAATGGTGATAATTTTCTTGAAAATTTCCATTTTTGGAGCCTTAGAAATTCAATCCTTCAGTCAAATGCGAGATATTGGGCCTGTTCAATAAAAACTAAGTAATTTTTGTTAATAAATTTGCAGATCTTTTACTTAAATTTATTTGAATAAATCGAGTTCTAGTTCTGAAATTAAAAAAAAAAGCAATGGCTTAGTTTTCATTCATAAGCCCCATTAAGTCTTCAAAATTTTAATCGGTATGTGGCATGGCCATCGAGGAACCAGAATTTTTTTTTTTCAACAACATTCGAGATCATCGCTAATGAATTGTAACAAGCGCACGTACCTGCAGATTGCGCGCTATTAATAGCTATAATTTAGGCTCTAAGTAGTGCCTAGATGTATCTGAAATTGGTTAGAAAATAATCTTAAGAGGATTTAAGTCGATCATAAAGCGGACCCTCTCCTTGTAAGATTCCTGCACACGGGCCTGGAGTGAGTAATAAGCAAATCGTCGATGTTTTTGCAAAGCCGCCCATCGACCAATTCCGAAACCACCTATCTACTAAACTCAAATTTTACAGGAGAGCAAAAAAAAACGGTTTTACTTTGAAGGCAAGGCCATGATAGGTGGTATTTTCTCTAGCTATTATTTTACAAATCGTTGTTTTAATAACGACTTTATGATTTTTATGCATAAATCTCGATGCCTGGAGTTCAGGGTTACCAAATCTCATTTTTGCCACAACGGCGATTTAGGCGGTTTTGCAAAAACATCAACGAAATGGAAACCTCTAAAAATATTTGATAGATCGCGAAAGAATCGTTAATAGTACAGCATCAAACAGTATTAAAAATATGCTATAGAAGCACAACAGTGAACAAAAGCTTAGCTAAGTAGCAACGACATGCTAAAACAGTATATGTGAGATGGAATGGCATGGCACAACACATTGTTTGACTTGACATGACATAGCAATGCATGAAATTTTTGAAAGACATTTTTACTGAAAATTTTGAATTTTGCAGTTCTTTAGTATGTACATATCGTGAAAGTGAGAAAAAAGTGAGTTTAAGCTCCAACTCGATTTTCAGTACAAACTCTTGAGCTTGAGCTCACCCCTTCAGTGCAAAAATTGAGTCTGAGCTTAGGCTCAGTGTTAATGCATGAGCCCCAATATGTTCAGTGTAACAGATAACTAAACGTACCAAAAATGGCAAAGATATGTGTCTTTCCATCTGTCGTTTTGTATGCCAAATGTATGCATTGAGCAAACTTTGATTGCGTTTTTCACAAAGTTGGAATTTTAAAATAATTTTCTATATTATTAAACGTGCGATATTAATTTACATAAGAACTGAGCTATATAAAATTTGAACTCACTCAGATGGGATATTTTCTACGGTATCCTTAGTTCGCAAATTGTGGATTTTCTTATACTTATTTCGGTAATTAAAATATAGTAGTTAAGTTTGTTACTCATATTGCTTCCAAAGGCTATGTATTCAATTAAAAAGCATTTCCTTTTACTGAATAAAAAATGTGACTGCTAGCTGACTTATGCAGTAAGAAGAAATTTAAAATATGTGTATGTACATACGATAATTTCACAGCTCTCTTAAAATTCATATTTTAATGATTATCAAGTTGCCTTTATTAGTTTAAGATAGTTTCAAAAGTCTTATCATTTCCCATTACAGACCTTCAAGTTACATTTTCTATATACATAAATAAGTAAATATGTACATTTATATACATATATTAAAAAAATACATACATACATACACATATAAAGTAAATTAAGATATTTTCTATTTTGTTTTTGTCTATACGTATGTATGTCATAAAAATGTACTAAAATCTACAATATGAATATTTGTTCTCTACAGAGTAGCGAAAGTGATTATTACATACTACCACTGCCGGATAGCTCGGAGTG
Source organism: Rhagoletis pomonella (assembly GCF_013731165.1). NCBI lineage: Eukaryota > Metazoa > Arthropoda > Insecta > Diptera > Tephritidae > Rhagoletis > Rhagoletis pomonella. The sequence continues at coordinate 17,909,731 of NW_023458565.1, forward strand.
CAATAGGCTCTTATCGAACAAAGGAATCAATTTCCGGTATGACGCAATCATTTACGTATTCGTATAAACGATAATTATTTTGCTAATTACTTTCTCTTTTCAGTCTCTTGATGTTTTTGCTTAATAAATAAATAAATGTTTACTAATTTATTTATATTTGCAAAGAAATGATATAAGTATCTATATATATATATATTTTTTCGATTCAATAATATTTCATAGTTTAAGCTATGTTTTACATATAAATAAGTCGTTTATAATACTTAAAGTTTAATTCATTAGGTACGCATTGATTTGAAGCGGGTAGCAGTGCGAAAAAAGGGTAAATTGGCGGCACTCGATTTGTCAATCGTCGTAAAACTGCTAAACATTGAATTTTATATTTTGTATACATACATATATAGTATGAATCGTTTATATTGAAAGTGGCATAAGTCATTTCCACCTCTTAACAAAACACAATGACAAAACATACCTTTGGCTGATGAAGTTGAATGAATAACAGATGCGTTGAGATACAGGCGAATGATCGCTGAAGTCAAATGGTATGAAATGACTTATGCCACTTTCAAAATAAACGGTTCATATGCATGTATTGAGAGTGTTCTATCAAAATCGTACATATACATACCTATATTTTTATTATGATAATTTGTCCACTAAAGTTATATACATAAATATATATATATTTTAAGTGAAATTAAAGTTAAACTAATATTTACACACTCATATATGTATGAATGTACATCCAAATACACATATTATGTAAGCGCATGCTCGTACATTACAAAAACATGTGGACAAAAGTAGAAAAAGATGCTAAAAGTTTCGTCGAACACGAACACACGTAACACATCTTAAAATTACTATAGTTAAAATTAAAACAAAAATGTTCTTTGACGTCAACTCAAAGACGAACTAGGTTTAGAAAAATAAAGCCGCCATGCGTTTTCATTTAATATGCCTTCACATATTCTACTATATATAAATATTTAAATGACAATTGATTTCTAAAATTTTGGCTGCTTAAAGGCGGGGTCCATCGTTCTAGTTTAGAACTTTTATTCCATATAGTTGTTGTTGTGTTTCTCTCCCAATTCGGAGAAAGAGAACAACTGAGAAAAGTTCTGAACTCTTTTGAGTTGTTAACTGAATTTCAGCTTTAGTTACGAACATTTTTGATATTGCATTTCGGTTCTGAAAACTTTATAAATTTATTTAAAATTACTTAAAAGGAAAAATTAAAATTGGCAAAATAACTTCAAATTTCCAATTGCTAAAGTTGTAATTTTGACAGCACGAACTATTGAATGAGTGATGAATCTACCTTCAGACCTTTATCTTCGTTTAAGAGGATGGGTAAGTGAAAAAACCAGTGAACCAGAACGATAAATCCGCCTTAAAATTAATTCTTACTTACATACATTATGTACCTTCAGTATCTTCTCCAACCACAATTCAATAAACATACTTCTAATTTTCTAAGCGTTTGTCGTACTGCAATAATTTTTTTCTTTTCATAATCGTTGAAGCTTAAGTTATGTATACACAATTCTTGTTAACACTTGATAAATTAATAAAAATAATCGAGGGTAGAATTTCATATGTATGTGTAAGGATCTCAACATCGCTATAACAAAATAAATTTAGATCAGCGTAATAAGAAATAATAATTAAAAGTAAATATAATTGCATATATTTAATCTTCAAATAAAGTTAATAGCTAAAACAATAATATTAATGTACCAAATAAAAATTCATTTATATACATACATACATAGTACGTACATACAAATCAACACACATTGTCATTATAATGAATGCAGATGTTCACTTTCTTCTCGCATAACATACACCATAGCGTACATGCATACACACATACATAGGTCAATGTACTGTAGATTGTACACTGCAGCGCTTATAAATATTAATAAATAAATGTATTACATACAAATTTAATTTGTAATGCTTCTATTAAAACAATAAGGATACCCGTGTCGATAAGTCACGTCACTGTAAGAGCCAACACCACTCGATAAGTTGTAAAATGACAAATGACACAAGTCGTCAAACTATTAAATCATTAATTAGTAAACTCATATGATTTTTTTTTCTGCATCACTTGAGTACATAAATACATACATATGTGTTGCAAAATTTTCAACGGTTAGCAATATTCGAATTTCTATTACAGCTTTATGAGTTCATCAATTTGTTCACAGTTCGTTGGAGTTTAGGTTTACACTACTTGCAGTTACCAATTATTTGCACTCGGTTCAAAATTAGACGTTAGTTCATCTTAATCACAGTATGAAAAGAAAGTCACAATCACTCAGTCATTCCTTTGAAATATCTGTGTATCCCGAAATTAGACATCTAATAGTGGAAAAATAAGTCACAATTAAAAAAAAACAGATCTCGGCTAAAGAACCGGTAAACGAACTGTGAACTATTTGCTTGACGTCCAATTTCAGAAGAGAATCGGGGCTAGTCTGGTTAAACAGGAGTTTACGTGGGTATCTCTTGGCAATTGAAGCTCTTCTGCGATTGTGCTCGATGACGGCATTCACAGGACGGTAGTTACTGAAGGTGGCGGCAGTCTCCCGGTGAATGCCGTTTATTGCCTGCCTATACAGTGCCGGTTCCAGTGGTCGTGGCGTGTAGTCCTGGACCTGGTCCTTCAGTTCGTAGAGGTTCCGCTTCAAGCAAGTGCATGTTTAGGTGCTCACATCTCTTGCAACCTACTAAGAACTGCTTGCTGAGCTCCCTTACTGGCAACATTTGGGCCTCGTATCTAACTACTCGGCTACAGCTGCCGTCGATCGGCTAGTGAGAACGCGTAAAAAGAAAATTTCTATCATTCGTTGGTGTGCCCTTTGAAATAGTGTAAATCGATGTAAAACTAGATAACTTTAACAAAATGGGAATTCGGTAGAATTTATTATGTTTCTCCTAATAAACTATGAAGCAATCAATTTCCTATTTCTCTTCAGAACTGCATTTCCAAATAATTTTATTGTTGCATTCATCCAGTCAAAAACTATGTAAATTTCCGCGTTGCACCTTTCCAAACTAAACAAGTTTCAATAAACACGTAGTAAATAGACTATAAACAAAAGTAATAAAAAGAAAAATTGTAATGTTAAATTAATTTTTCTCTTTCGCACCTGAGCATAATTACATACATACATATAACATTTAGTCTGAGAATACTTTGTAGATCTAAACACGTTAAAACAAAAAAAAAATCAAACAATGTAAAAAACAGCAAGAAATAAATCAAAGAAATCTTCATTACAAAAGTAAAATCCTTGATAAGACAAGTTTCAATAAAGAGAAATAAAACGAATTTTATCTATTTGTTTTTAATTAACTCGCCCATTATGAATTTCCATACGATAGACGATAACCGTTTGCAGGCGTTTCGTATGACATTAGTTTTCATATTATCTTTTCATATGCCCGACAGATGTATTAATTTGAATGTCTGTGAGTTTTGTTCACTTTTTATCGTTAAACAACACAAATCAGTTACGCTAACTTTCAGATTTGCTACGACAAACTTCGTTTCGTAATAGGGGATAACGGAATGCAAGCGTTTAAGAGTGAAAAATTTCCAAGTCACAATTTAAAAATTGTACAGGAGAGGAAAAAACTTCTTATAGCCATTTTCTTCAAGTATTTCGCAAAACTTTGAATACAACATTTTGCAAAGCAAAACTTCAAACGAATTAGAGGGATTCGATCTATATTAAAATATTTCGTCCTATTTTGGTATTATCGAATTTTCAGAGCCTTTCTTGGACTTTGCAAATTTTCCTTTCATTGAATATATACGAGAAAACATAAAAAAAGGACCTTTACCCTTTTCGAAACGATGCATTTTTAATTTCTCTAGCTTGATGTATCAAAATATATGATGAAGAGTGGACTTAACAACTTTTCACTCTAAGCTAGCGATATGTAGATGATTAGGTTAGAATCGGGGAATCTTTACTCTCCTGAAAATTCTAAGCAAGCAGCGATTTGATAAACAGGAAGGCTATTCAATAAAATGTTTGGCATGCTTTTTTGCTAAAACCCATTTCGCGAAAGGAGCTGAAGATTTAAACTATTCTTCAATCCAAAAGACTTGAATTGACTCGACATGTTTTCTGATCTGCAAACATGTTAATCTCCATTCCGCATATCTGCGATGATTTTGATCACCATGAGCTGTCACTACGTACAACACCTTGTAAACGGTGATTTTTTAAGAGCTTGATAACTTTTTTTTAAAAAAAAACGCATAAAATTTGCAAAATCTCATCGGTTCTTTATTTGAAACGTTAGATTGGTCCATGACATTTACTTTTTGAAGATAATTTCATTTAAATGTTGACCGCGGCTGCGTCTTAGGTGGTCCATTCGGAAAGTCCAATTTTGGGCAACTTTTTCGAGCATTTCGGCCGGAATAGCCCGAATTTCTTCGGAAATGTTGTCTTCCAAAGCTGGAATAGTTGCTGGCTTATTTCTGTAGACTTTAGACTTGACGTAGCCCCACAAAAAATAGTCTAAAGGCGTCAAATCGCATGATCTTGGTGGCCAACTTACCGGTCCATTTCTTGAGATGAATTGTTCTCCGAAGTTTTCCCTCAAAATGGCCATAGAATCGCGAGCTGTGTGGCATGTAGCGCCATCTTGTTGAAACCACATGTCAACCAAGTTCAGTTCTTCCATTTTTGGCAACAAAAAGTTTGTTAGCATCGAACGATAGCGATCGCCATTCACCGTAACGTTGCGTCCAACAGCATCTTTGAAAAAATACGGTCCAATGATTCCACCAGCGTACAAACCACACCAAACAGTGCATTTTTCGGGATGCATGGGCAGTTCTTGAACGGCTTCTGGTTGCTCTTCACTCCAAATGCGGCAATTTTGCTTATTTACGAAGCCATTCAACCAGAAATGAGCCTCATCGCTGAACAAAATTTGTCGATAAAAAAGCGGATTTTCTGCCAACTTTTCTAGGGCCCATTCACTGAAAATTCGACGTTGTGGCAGATCGTTCGGCTTCAGTTCTTGCACGAGCTGTATTTTATACGGTTTTACACCAAGATCTTTGCGAATCGACATTTCACGGTCTTCAGCAACACTCTCAGAAACAGACGCAATATTCTCTTCTGTACGCACTGTACGCATTCGTGTGGTTGGTTTAATGTCCAATAAAGTAAACTGAGTGCGAAACTTGGTCACAATCGCATTAATTGTTTGCTCACTTGGTCGATTATGTAGACCATAAATCGGACGTAAAGCGCGAAACACATTTCGAACCGAACACTGATTTTGGTAATAAAATTCAATGATTTGCAAGCGTTGCTCGTTAGAAAGTCTATTCATGATGAAATTTCAAAGCATACTGAGCATCTCAGTATATCCAGTAAAAAAACTGTGGTGAAGTCCTTTATGGGGATAAAGTTTCCAGAGGTGAAATTTTAGGTAGCACACAATTTCTTACACGCATGGTTGCTTTTCAGCACTCATGTAAGAAACTTAAGAAATATTTGAAAAAAAAAGTTCATATAGTACATTAATTTTGAAAGAAATACCATATAATGTATGTACTCTGGTTAATAATATCAAAAAATGTATTAGAACCACCGTTTAATGTTATATTTGATACAAATTAATATTGCTGCCCCGAACGCTCTGCGCCTTGCCACTGAATAATAGATTTACTTAAAATTACATCCCTGGTCCTTGTTCTTTCTGTATCGCATCGTGGTGAATTCACATTTCTCAGAAATTTGACAACAAAACAAAACAAAGCGAGTATTTTATTTGCTAATTTTTGCGATTTCTATTGTTTAATGTAAATTTGTCTTTTTAGGATATGTCGAGCCAACAAAGAAGGCGCAGTTGGAAAATTGAGTAATTAGTAATGAAGTAGCAGGCATATTTGGAAAATTATGCCGATAAGCAGGATGGAATTTGGGAAAGTAAGTGCATGGTTGCAGCATATCTATGTATAAAAAGTATTTAATTAAATTGTTTATAGAAATGTTATAAATCGAGTGGCTCATTTACGATGTGCTCCAAACATTTGGCGAACTTTTTTTCGCCTTTTCAACGTGCTAAGTAACAAGTTAAGATGACTGCCATCACGGCCGGTAAGAAACCGCAAGCAAAGGGCATACAACCTTCCAGGAAGCTGCCTCCTGTCCCCGAGCCGAAGCTGCAGTTCTGCAAGAGCAGGTCAGCAAATTGCTACCCTGATCAAACGTAAACTAAAGCGCTCTGCTGTGATTGCACTCCGTAAATGTGAAAACTTGGTGCATGCTGAGAAATATCAAACAAGAAAACTCCGTGATGGACGCCGTGAGATGGAGTAACGCTATGTGGCAAAGAAATGCGGCCAATTCGATGGGCCTGAAAAGTCCAAATTGGCTTTTGTGATCCGCATCCGCGGTATCAACAAAGTTGCACAAAAAGTGCGTAGTTTTACAGTTCTGTCTTCGCCACATTAAAGCGGTGTGTTCATCAAATTGAGCAAGGCAACCATTAATATGCTACGTATGCCGAACCCCCTATATGGGGTTATCGAAATCTTAAATCAGTTTGTGAATTGATGTACATACGTGGAATGGTCAAGCGTGTCCCAATCTCTGCTTTGTGATCGAACGCAAATTTCGCGAAGCGCACGAAATTCAGTGCGTTGATTCACTTCACTTCAAGAAAGCGCCCAACTTCCTGTTGCTATTCAAGCTCAACACATCAACCCGAGGCTGGCGCAAGAAGGCTAATCACTACGTTGAGGTTGGTGATTTCGGTAGCCGTGAGGATAAGATCAACAAATTGCTGCACAAGATGGCTTAAAGAAATTGTTGTTTTGTATTTAAGTCGACAATATAATTTGGCACATCTTCAAAAGACGCCCAAGCAAAAAAAAAAAAGAAAATTAAAAAATTCCTGAAGTTGCCTTTTCACGGGTCGATTTCTGTCGACTGGAAAATTTACTTAAGATATCGACTAGCCAAAACGCTTACATTTTACGGTTGAATTGCAATTTACACGCGTAGATTTTGGTTAAACGACAAAAATCGACCGTGTAAAGGCAGCTTAAATAACGTTCAAATTAATCATCCCCTTTGAGATGGAAAATACCAATAACCATTTCATAATTTCGAAAATTATTCCATTTATATTTGTTCTTGCATTTTCCACACCACTTGTGAGGTATGCTTTTACGCGCGTTACCGATTTTTTTTTAATGTGCTCGGTTGCCCAGGAGGCCTATTTTCACCTTTACAACTTAACTTAAACAGAATTAAAACTAAAGCATGCAATATATAAAGAAAATTAAAAGTTGTCTTACATCTAGTAAACTTAAAAAATTGCACATTAAATTCATTTTTCATTATAAAATAGAATTAAATATCACAATTCAGTTTACAAAATGTGGTCTGTTTGCACCCACAGTAAGTTCCCATGAAGCCTAGCCTAAATTCAGAATTGAAAAAAAACGAGGAAGTGGGGTCGGAAACTACTAGCCCTAAAAGCATAGTGGAAAATGTTTGAAGAGCTGCGAAATTGGGTTGCAATAATAAAAATAACAGTGCATAAATTGGAAAAAATGGTTTTTGTTTTGCTTTATAATTTTTGGGAATATTGGTTCAGATGGAATTTTTTTATTTGTTTGGTTTTTCAGCTCGTTAATGATGCACCCAGGGTTGCATTTACTGTCTGAAAATATTTCGTGAAGCGTTCCAAAATTAGCTCCGAGCAACTAAAAGTTGGTTAACTTAAATGAAATAGTTTTTTATTAAATATTTATTCCTGGTATTTAGTAAAAAACATCAATACTAATGTATGAAAAACAAAACATCAATGCTAATGTATGAAATGAAGTAAATAAAAATCTACGAATACATTCCATGAATATTTTGTCATAGAGCCATTATTAAATTTAGACATAACTTTGTCAGGCGTTGGTACTGACGTATATAGAATTAATGCGTTGGAGAGAGATAAATATACAAGTTCAACGCGCTAATTTAGGTATCCTTGTATGTATATACCTGTTACTCGTCTGGCATATACTCCAACTGCGAAAATAATGACAATTATAATTTATGTAGATCCCTGGATAAAAGATTGTCACAAGTTACTTTCGGTAACTCACGATTGAAGTTTGGAATGCAATTTCTCAGAAACACGACTACAGATTTTCTCCAAAGTGTCGGAGAATGCTATGTACTAGTTCATGAAA
>NW_023458565.1:17918078-17921642 GCF_013731165.1 Rhagoletis pomonella
TGAACTTGTATATTTATCTCTCTCCAACGCATTAATTCTATATACGTAGGTACCAACGCCTGACAAAGTTATGTCTAAATTTAATAATGGCTCTATGACAAAATATTCATGGAATGTATTCGTAGATTTTTATTTACTTCATTTCATACATTAGTATTGATGTTTTTTACTAAATACCAGGAATAAATATTTAATAAAAAACTATTTCATTTAAGCTTAACCAACTTTTAGTTGCTCGGAGCTAATTTTGGAACGCTTCACGAAATATTTTCATACAGTAAATGCAACCCTGGGTGCATCATTAACGAGCTGAAAAACCAAACAAATAAAAAAATTCCATCTGAACCAATATTCCCAAAAATTATAAAGCAAAACAAAAACCATTTTTTCCAATTTATGCACTGTTATTTTTATTATTGCAATACAATTTCGCAGCTCTTCAAACATTTTCCACATTGTGCTTTTAGGGCTAGTAGTTTCCGACCCCATTTGCTCGTTTTTTTTTTCAATTCTGAATTTAGGCTAGGCTTCATGGGAACTTACTGTGGGTGCACACAGACCACATTTTGTAAACTGAATTGTGATATTTAATTTTATTTTATAATGAAAAATGAATTTAATGTGCAATTTTTTAAGTTTACTAGATGTAAGACAACTTTTAATTTTCTTTATATATTGCATGCTTTAGTTTTAATTCTGTTTAAGTTAAGTTGTAAAGGTGAAAATAGGCCTCCTGGGCAACCGAGCACATTAAAAAAAATCGGTAACGCGCGTAAAAGCATACCTCACAAGTGGTGTGGAAAATGCAAGACCAAATATAAATGGAATAATTTTCGAAATTATGAAATGGTTATTGGTATTTTCCCATCTCAAAGGGGGTGATTAATTTGAACGTTATTTAAGCTGCCTTTTTGTCGTTTAACCAAAATCTACCCGTGTAAATTGGAATTCAACCGTAAAATGTAAGCGTTTTGGCTAGTCGATATCTTAAGTAAATTTTCCAGTCGACAGAAATCGACCCGTGAAAAGGCAACTTCAGGAATTTTTTAATTTTCTTTTTTTTTTTGCTTGAGCGTCTTTTGAAGATGTGCCAAATTATATTGTCGCCTTAAATACAAAACAACAATTTCTTTAAGCCATCTTGTGCAGCAATTTGTTGATCTTATCCTCACGGCTACCGAAATCACCAACCTCAACGTAGTGATTAGCCTTCTTGCGCCAGCCTCGGGTTGATGTGTTGAGCTTGAATAGCAACAGGAAGTTGGGGGCTTTCTTGAAGTGAAGTGAATCAACGCGCTTCGCGAAATTTGCGTTCGATCACAAAGCAGAGATTGGGACACGCTTGACCATTCCACGTTTGTACATCAATTCACAAACTGATTTAAGATTTGGATAACCCCATATAGGGGTTCGGCATACGTAGCATATTAATGGTTGCCTTGCTCAATTTGATGAACACACCGTTTTAATGTGGCGAAGACAGAACTGTAAAACTACGCACTTTTTGTGCAACTTTGTTGATACCGCGGATGCGGATCACAAAAGCCAATTTGGATTTTTCAGGCCCGTCGAATTGGCCGCATTTCTTTGCCACACAGCGTTACTCCATCTCACGGCGTCCATGACGGAGTTTTTTTGTTTGATATTTCTCAGCATGCACCAAGTTTTCACATTTACGGAGTGCAATCACAGCAGAGCGCTTTAGTTTACGTTTGATCAGGGTAGCAATTTGCTGACCTGCTCTTGCTGAACTGCAGCTTCGGCTCGGGGACAGGAGGCAGCTTCCTGGAAGGTTGTCTGCCCTTTGCTAGCGGTTTCTTACCGGCCCATGATGGCAGTCATCTTAACTTGTTACTTAGCACGTTGAAAAGGCGAAAAAAAGTTCGCCAAAGGTTTGGAGCACATCGTAAATGAGCCACTCGATTTATAACATTTCTATAAACAATTTAATTAAATACTTTTTATACATAGATATGCTGCAACCATGCACTTACTTTCCCAAATTCCATCCTGTTTATCGGCATAATTTTCCAAATATGCCAGCTACTTCATTACTAATTACTAAATTTTCCAACTGCGCCTTCTTTGTTGGCTCGACATATCCTAAAAAGACAAATTTACATTAAACAATAGAAATCGCAAAAATTAGCAAATAAAATACTTGCTTTGTTTTGTTTTGTTGTCAAATTTCTGAGAAATATGAATTCACCACGATGCGATACAGAAAGAACAAGGACCAGGGATGTAATTTTAAGTACATCTATTATTCAGCGGCAAGGCGTAGAGCGTTCGGGGCAGCAATATTAATTTGTATCAAATATAACATTAAACGGTGGTTCTAATACATTTTTTGATATTATTAACCAGAGTACATACATTATATGGTATTTCTTTCAAAATTAATGTACTATATGAACTTTTTTTTCAAATATTTCTTAAGTTTCTTTCATGAGTGCTGAAAAGCAACCATGCGTGTAAGAAATTGTGTGCTACCTAAAATTTCACCTCTGGAAACTTTATCCCCATAAAGGACTTCACCACAGTTTTTTTACTGGATATACTGAGGTTTCTAGTTTCTAAGGTTTACAGCACTGATTTACTTTATTTTGGTTTATACTTTTGTTTTAGAAATGTGTTGCTTATTTTACTGCTAAATGGCAAAAAAAGAAATCATCTTTTTCGCTTAAAAATAATTTGGCACTTTTAGTTTTCTATTTGGCACTTTTTGACACCTTTTCATCTCCAATATGGCACCTCATAGCTTAGGATAGTTGGCATCCCTGATCAACAATCATACATGAAAACATTTTTCCGATTTTTATTATTTTCTTCTTTTTTGCAATTTTTTTCGATGACTGCTACAAAACTGCATACTCAAAATTTTTCTAAGAAATGGAGTTGAAAAGTGGAAAATTTTGATGAATTCTTTTTTATATTTCTTGAATTTTCCCTGAGTTCTATACGAAATTGAAAGAAATTAATTCTGCTGGTTTTTTTTTTGCTGAATGAACTATATTTTTATAAAAAAAAATTTAAAAAATTGCTATGCAAAATATTAACAAAGAAAAACGTCAGCGTATTCATATTTTTGACGGTACAGTCAGCGTCTGCACAATTGTGAATTACAATTATTTAAGGTCTACAAGACTATTTTTCATCAATGCTATTCGTACTTGAAACTCGATTCCAAGGCATAATTGCAAGTCTAAACAAAAGGGCCAGTTTTTTCAGTGCACGGCTGTGGTTTAAACCTAGTGTAAACTCTCGAGCTGTCTGGTTGAAACTAAACCAGCCAGCGGGTTCAATTTAAATACAGTTTTCTTGATCTAAGTTTAAACTGGCACTAAAAAACTGGCCCTAAGAGTGTTTTGTACTCGTAGTTTCGTTAACTTCTTAATTTTTATTTTAATTAACAGCAAAAGTCTGTATACACCATTTCTTTTTTATATATTCACAATATTTTTCAAGCAAAATTTTTTTTTATAATTATATCGATTATGATTAAAACAAAATCATGTAAACTCAGGCTTCAGGCTTTATACAAAATTAAGAAAAATTCAACGA
>NW_023458565.1:17921742-17972024 GCF_013731165.1 Rhagoletis pomonella
TTCCGTTTCTTTTTTAGTAATGCAAACTTATTCATAAGTTGTTTGTGCTTCTGTCGCACCTTGTCACGTTTGGTAATAGCTTTTTTCTTGACCGTTGGCGTTTTCGGCAAGAGGAGCTTCTCCTCAGTCATACTCGATTCATCTGACTTGGCTACTGCTGAAATTTTTGATTTGATGTTATTGGTAGCGCCGGCCGCTTTAGCAGCTGCTGCTTTGGCCTTTGCGCGAATGTTTTTGTTAACTTTTCCCATTTTTGCAATTTTTACTGCCCACGATCAATTTGTTTATTTCGCCTTACAAGCGTAGTGTAGGAATGGAAAGGTCAACTCTAGGTATGTAAAAAAACATCGTGGTATCGAGCAACATCGATGGTCGTGGCTTCAAACATCGATGTTTGTCGATATTTTAGAGAACCCGATGTTTAGTCAAAACATCGAAGAGGTTTGTTTTAATTTATCACCATTACTTTTTGTGAGCGCTTTAAAATTTTGAGCGAGCGTTTGACAAATCAGTACTTTGATGGAATCATGCCCAAGTAAGTTCCTTTAACATATTCGTAAATTCCAATTAATAAAGGTATGTACATATTGTTGATGAAATGTAGAAAGGCCTTACTAACTGACTTTTCGAAATTGGCTTTTTGCATTCCCGAGGAGCTTTTACTAAAACCCATCTTCCCGAAAAACTTTATAACCGTACGGCTGGGAAAAGTTGGAAACATTGTCACGTCTGACAAGCTATTATAAATCGAAAGGACCGGGTAATACGGCATTTCCATGATTCGTTATTCGCTCTCCTATTCGTAATTCACGCTCCCATTCGTCATTCGCCTTACCAATTACCTTCCGAATTACGTAATTCGCCATACAAAATTTTGAGAGCGAATGACGAACGAATCGGTGTCTTCTCTAATATTTATCGGAAATATATCGAAGATTTTTTATGAATAAAGCGAAGCGCACATTGGCGCGATTCTGTCGTTGCGAATCCGCAAGCCCAAAAATTACAACAATGCTACCCATACATTTTAATGCGCTAGCGCACACTTGCACGATTCCGTCGCTGCGAATTTTTCGATCATTCAATGTTCCTCTCTATTGACGCGTTCGAAACGCGGCTTGCAGCGTTTTGAAGGCGTCAAAGAAGAAGAAGAAAGGTGTCACAGCAATAAAGGCAAAGAAAAAAAACGTGTAATGTACAAAAACTAATAAAAACGTTCGTAATAATAGTATTTTGTACGATTTGGGCACGCCGAGTGCGAAAATACACGAAATAAAGGGAAAATTGAGTGAATTGTACATCGGAATTCGACGCGAAAAAATCGCTCAAGTGTGCGCACGTTTGCGGATTCGAAGTTAACAGCCGAATTCGCAACGTATTCGCAACGATGGAATCGCGCTAATGTGCGCTTCGCTTAAGGCTATTAAATTATAACGGCCTGACAAATTTCAAATTGATTGGTGAAATTCGGCATAACATTTTGCAAATAGGCAAATTTTATTCCATTTTTTATGATGCAAGAAAAATTTGGCAAGTGATGTGACAGATCCCATCGCCTGTAAATTTCTTCGTTTATTCTTTTAAGGCCAAAATACAATAGCGCAGTGGCAGTGACAGTGGCTATTTTTAAAATCAGCTGTTACTGCTAATATTGGCAGTCACTGCCGCAGCAAACACAATAAGGCGTTGTCAGTGACTGCTTTTTTTGACATTCCCTTTTGTTTGTTTACATTTTTGTTGTTGTCTTTTAGGCTTCAGTGACATGAACAGCATGCGAAGGTTGCTGCGATGACGGCAGTGGCAGTGAATTTAGAATTTGGGCTAAACTGAGCAGTACTGGCAGCTACCACTGCTTTATTGTGTGTCGCTTCATTGAACACCTCACTTTCTAAAAAACAGCTGAGTTCGAAAAACTGCCACTGCCACTGCGTTATTGTATTTTGGGCTTTACTATATAAGATAACAACAGCCAGGAAGAAATCTTATTTTTAAATAACCCATTTCGTAACTACAAAAACCATAAAGATTATTTGTATACACAAAAATGACTTGTATAAAACAAACTGAGATCGTGTGTTTCAATAACACATTTTATAACAAAAACCACGAAGAATATTTTCGCAATCATTCATAGATATGTAGACATGTTCATCTATTATAGTCAAATTCCAACAATGTGAACAACATACAACTATCGATACCATGAAACCATCGGTACCATCGATAGTTATCTATCCCTACTGCAATGCCGGATGCCGGGAGTAGGGTTGCAATAACTATTCTCGGGAATAGTTACATGACAGGTGCGAAACAGCTGATAGACGCGAAACGCTACTGTAGGTTGACAAAAAAATATAAATTAGTGCTTCGGTAATTTATTAATTAGGAAAGTAATTGATTATTTATAAATTATCCCATCATGGACTACGACTTCAAAATGAAAACACAAATGGAACGAACAAAAGTAGAAGATCTCTTCAATTATGAAGGCTGCAAGGTTGGGCGTGGCACGTACGGCCATGTTTACAAGGCGAAATGGAAGGAGCGCACTGATGGTAAAGAATATGCACTGAAGCAGATTGATGGTACTGGTTTGTCCATGTCAGCGTGTCGAGAAATAGCGCTGCTTCGTGAGTTAAAACATCAAAATGTAATTACTCTCATTCGCGTATTTTTGTCCCACAACGACCGCAAAGTATTTCTCCTAATCGACTATGCCGAACATGATCTGTGGCACATCATAAAATTTCATAGAGCTGCTAAAGCTGCCAAGAAGCAAGTTATTGTGCCTAGAGGTATGGTTAAGAGTTTACTATATCAAATTCTAGATGGCATACATTATCTACACAGTAACTGGGTTCTTCATCGCGATTTAAAACCAGCTAACATTCTGGTAATGGGCGATGGTAATGAACGGGGCCGCGTAAAAATTGCAGATATGGGTTTTGCACGTCTATTTAATGCTCCACTAAAACCATTAGCTGATCTAGATCCAGTGGTTGTAACGTTCTGGTATCGGGCACCTGAATTGCTTCTGGGTGCTCGCCATTACACAAAAGCTATTGATATTTGGGCAATAGGTTGCATTTTCGCCGAATTACTAACATCGGAACCAATATTCCATTGCAGACAAGAGGATATAAAAACTAGTAATCCTTATCACCACGATCAACTGGATCGAATTTTCAACGTAATGGGATTTCCTCAAGACAAAGACTGGGAGGATATTAAGAAAATGCCGGAGCATCATACATTAACGAAAGATTTTAAGCGCTCCACTTATTCAACGTGCTCACTTGCCAAATATATGGAACGTCATAAAATAAAGCCAGACAGTAAAGCATTCCATCTTTTGCAAAAACTATTACTTATGGATCCCAATAAGCGCATAACTTCAGAACAAGCTATGCAAGATCCCTACTTTCAAGAGGATCCATTGCCAACTCAAGATGTATTCGCTGGCATGCCTATTCCATATCCAAAGAGGGAATTTTTAACTGATGACGATCAAGAAGATAAGGCGGAAACTAAACGTCAACAACAACAGCAACAGCAGCAGCAACAACAACAGCAGGAGCCAAGCGCTAAACGAGTGCGTTTATCTGGACCACCTGGTACAGGACCGCAGCAGCAGCAAGTGCAACAAACACAAGACTTTCATCATCAACAACAACAGCAGCAACAAATGATGTTTAATCAACAACAAAGTTTTCAGCAACGTTTTTAAATATGTATAATAACCAACTCGAGAACATAAATATATATAAGGGCTGTTTAGGACGTTGTGGAGATGGTCTTGGATTTGCATTTGCAATTTTTATGCTTACTGCCATGGCAACCGTGTGCATTTTATTGTTGTGAATTTGCAAATGCAACGAATATGCAAATGCAAGAGCATATGCACAAGATCCTGAACAGCCCTATAGTGTATGTAGGTTAAAGGAAAAAATTTATCTCGTGGACTTTCATTGATTGTCATACACATACATAAATAAATGCTTCGATAGAGACTCTCATCTGTCAAGTGACGTGAAAGCGATTAATAATAGTTGTGTCCGTTTGGAAAATCCAGCAAGAATTAGCCAGTAACGAAATTCAGAGAATAAGGTAACTTACTCTCCCAAAGAGAGACATCTGCAAGCTTCAGTGCCAGCTGGCGTCCCCAATTGCATTTGGAACATAATAATTTTTTCAATTATTTCAAGTGGAAAACAAAACAGTATATATGTACATGATTCAATAATTAATAATTAATTAACTATTGAATCATGATATATATTTACGTATATTTCTTCTTATTCTGACTTTCTTACGCTTGAATTTCTTTGTGGTAGTCACTTTCGGATTTCCTGTATCGACTGCGGTGTCGACTGCGTTCCGATTACGAATACAGGTTTTTCATCAGAGTACCTTTCGAATCATTAATTAAATTAATTGAATAAACAAATATTTACATTCTTCTTTCATTTGCAAATCGCGGTAAGGTTGTACAATTTAAATTTAACGAATTTGTTGATTCAAATTATTGTTGGCACAATCCTGCTTGCAAATTGTGCTCTCTCCTTGCAAGGTTTTACTCGTTTTTCGACCAAACGAACACGATTGTGTAGCAATTGGTGCCAACATGTACAAGTTTTTTGCATAGCGAACAGAACTAATTTTCAACTTAATAAAATATTTTTTTCTTTGACCAAAAGTGGATTTTTGTTTTTAATAATATTAAATGCGTGTTATTTCAGAAATACTATTTCTTACGTATCCTCTGTTGTTCATTGTAATAATTTGCATCCTACCTTGAGACCATCTATCCATACCTACATATATATACTTTTATTGGATGTTATACTGGGTTTTCTGTCCTGGGTTTTAAAAATCTTAGAAGCCAACGTCAGTTAGTGTTATCGAGATGCCTTTATTGTAATAGCTTTGTCTGAGAAAAAAGAAATGGTTATTACGGATAAAGCCCAAATTACAAGCCACTCTAATCTTTTATGATTTACAATAATCATACCTTAACTGTAAAAGTATTATAATTCAAAAAAAAAAATATGGTTCTCACAAAATGTAACGTTATCTTGCCCTTAAGATTGAAATGTGTAACCATTAAAGAAGCAAATTTATGGTGAATTGGAAATATCCATATTATCGGATTTTTCAACACTAACCGATTTCCTTGACTTGGAATCGACACTAGATCGGGTACTCTTAACTTCGATGTCTTCTACAATGGGCTTCAACTTTCGATCAGGTGTTCGAGAACGCCGTTTAGAAGATGAAGATGACTTTACAAGCGGGACAATGTCTTTGCTGCGACTTGTACGCGATCTCGTAGATAGAGATGGAGAACGACGCTTACTACGTGAGCGTGAAGAACGCGAACGCTTTTCATCACGAGCTCGGTGCGAACGTTTACGTTCACGTGATCTAGAGCGTTTGGTGCGCGAACGTGACCGACGGGATCTTGATGTACTGCGACGGTGGCGCGAGCGTGAACGTTTCGCACGACGATCCCGGGAGCGCGATCGCCGTTTAGAACGGGAACGGGACCGACTCTTACGACGAGAGCGAGAACGTTTCCTAGAACGCGAACGCTTGCGTGAGCGCGAAGTCCGGGAATGAGAGCGAGAGCGCCGCTTAGACTTACTACGGGAACGTTTACGAGTGCGTGATCGAGATCGACGCCTAGAACGTGAACGATGCGAACGTGAACGACTAGTGCGGCGTTCACGAGACCTCGAACGTGAGCGAGAGCGTCGACGTTTATCCTTAGCTAGCATACCAATGACAGGATCAATGGCGGCAGATATCATATTTTGAGCTTCTTTTACTATGGTCATTGCCTCTTCAATTTCTGCCTGAGCTGCCTCGTTTGATTTCGCCTCCGGTTTGGTAATTGAATCAGTTGAATGGTAAACATTGAGATATCCGCCTTTGAACTCTTGTCCTTGCAGTTTAAGAGCATGTATAATGCTGGGCTGATCGCAAAATTCGATCATGCAATACGTCTTGTTATCCTTCTCTGCCCAGCGAGCATATTTTACTTCACCGGCGCGTTGAAAACATTCCATCAAGTCGTCTAGGCGCCATTCATTCTTAACGTCACAGACAATAATGGTTCTGCGAATTTCCTCAATTTTACGGGCATCATAGAATGACGGTAAGGCCGGATACTCTGGCAAATTGTTGTCCACCAGTTTCGGATCGTAAGTTTTGATAACCTGAAATGAAATAGAAAATTAACAACTTCCATCGAATATATGTGCATGCATTGAAATTTTTGCACAAACCTGTTGTGGTGATTGCCCTTCAATGCGGTTAAGCACTTCAGGTGGCAACTTGGAATCGGGCTTCTGCAATCCTGGCACAATAGTGCCATTTTTAGACATCTCTAATGCACGATATTCTTCTGGAATTGCCAGAACAGGTATTACAATAAGCGCTCGATCAATGAAAACAGTATTGGTGAGATGTTGGGCCACCGGCACACAGCTGCTTTCCGCATACTTGACATAGCATATACGCGACTGCACCGGACATGAGACATCACGCACCGTTGGATACAAACGAATCTCTTCAATTTTTCCAATGTTGCCAAATAAGGTTTGCATTTGATCTTTAGTCGCCTGAGGTGCGATATTGGTCACCTGGATGACACGGGCCTGATTTCCACCAGCCATGCTTCAGCAAAATTGTACAGATACAAACAATGACCTTTTCACATGGGCACCGTGGTACAGCTAACTGCACGGTTGCCCGAAGTTTTGTAAGTATTGGGGATTACTTTCACTTTTCAATTGTATTTTCCACAAAATTTTAAGCAAAAAGCACATAAAACTAGATTTTCTTTAAACGTTTTCTGAAAATTGCCATCACAAAAAGGTAGCGGCAAAATTTTCTTTTCGCGAAGAAAATCGATCCACTGAACCGTAACTACTGCGAGGGTTGCATTTTATTAACAGGGTTGCATCGCATGCGATGCAGAGAAATCAGTCTGTTCTTTGTAGGGTGATTGGTTCGGTTTTTCCAAACCGGTTCCCACAGGTTTTTCGTAGATCTTTAAGCGGTATTTTGAAATCATGATGTTTCTAATATCGAATAAGGGAAAATTTTTCTAAAATCCGGTCTAAATTTGAAAAAATAAAATAAAATAAAAATGAGGGCGTGTAGAGGAACTTTCTCGATTCTAAAAGTGAAAACCCCTAGAGCTCGGGGGCTTCTATATAAAAAGTTTTATCTTTCGCGCGATTTCAGATTAAAGATCTTTGCCCGCGGCGCTTAAAAAAAACAATACTTCGATAAATAATGAAAATTTTTTTATAAAAAGTTGCGCGATTTTTTATTAAAATTTTTCGCCTGCGGCGCTTTTTATAACAATCGATAATTTTTATTAAAATCAATACTCCGCCTGCTTCTTTTTTTATGGAAAACAGTATATCACTTTTAGAATCGGAAACATCTCTACATGCCCTCATTTTTACTTTTTCAATTTTGGACCGAATTTAAGGAAAATTCTCTCGTGATATCGATTACAACATTGCCATAATCATATTTATCAGCACTAATGTTCAAATGTGTTAATTGTCAGACAAGGCTTGAAAAGCCTGAAATAAGTTCGAAATTTGGGGCACCTTTCAAGCTTTTCGAACTTCAGTTGTGGGTCAGCTTCTATACAATTTCACTAAATCATCTTTCAGGCTTAAGCGCCTCAAACCGCGACGCCTGAAAACCTGCCTATGGAGCTTCAGCTTAAAGCGAAGCGCACATTGGCGCGATTCTGTCGTTGCGAATCCGCAAGCTCAAAAATTACAACAATGCTACCCATACATTTTAATGCGCTAGCGCACACTTGCACGACCGTCGCTGCGAATTTTTCGAACATTCAAGTTTCTTCTCTATTGACGCGTTCGAAACGCGGCTTGCAGCGTTTTGAAGGCGTCAAAGAAGAAGAAGAAAGGTGTCACAGCAATAAAGGCAAAGAAAAAAAAAACGTGTAATGTACAAAAACTAATAAAAACGTTCGTGATAATAGTATTTTGTACGATTTGGGCACGCCGAGTGCGAAAATATACGAAATAAAGGGAAAATTGAGTGAATTGTACATCGGAAATCGACGCGAAAAAATCGCGCAAGTGTGCGCACGTTTGCGGATTCGAAGTTAACAGCCGAATTCGCAACGTATTCGCAACGATGGAATCGCGCTAATGTGCGCTTCGCTTAAAGCTGAAATTTACATCGATATTTTCCCAAACATCGAAGCATGATCCAACTACACAAGATCTGACAAGTTGAAGCAAAAGAAAAAAAGGCCCGTCCACATAGAACTTTGGCGTTGCATTGGCGTTGGCGTCGCTTCAACAGCTGACTATGAATACATGAATTCAAATGCAGCCGTCCACATAGCCAAAATTCGACAACGCTCACGCCAACACAAAGCAAAAAGATGGCCAACTCTCAACTTTTCGCGTGCGTCGCTCGTCAGCTGTTGCAAATAAATAAAATTATGTGAAATATTTTTCCTTTTTGATCAAGTGCGGGCAAGAAATATCGTTTTTAATGCAATTATTGATATGAAATATTAATTTATCTGTCGTTAATATGTTAATTTAGTGATCCAAGGATTCGCTGCCAAGCGTTCATTGTAGCAAGCATACTTTTAACGTGCGTTCTGTCAAACCAACGCCAACGCCAAAGCCAACGCGAAAGTTCTATGTGGACCGGCCTAAAGGCTTGTAGCATCGCTGCGCAAGGCGAGTACCTTCACCGCGATGCACAAACAACACGATTCGCCATACACCATATAGACAATTACAAAAATTAACATTTTATAAATTTTTAACATAGACGCATTCAGTACGCGGTCTCTAGTCACTAATAGTGGTGGTGAACTTGGATTTTGAGACTATTTGGTATTCAGTACGCTGTCTCACGTCTCTAGTCTCAAAAAAAGTCACTAATTTGTCCGCTGGCTAAGAAAAGGTCTCAAAAATAAAAATATGTATGGAGAAAAGGTTAATTGTTTTCCATTTCATTAAAAAAAACGCGAATATCAAGCGAGGAAATTTTTCCAATAAGAATTTCGTTAGAAAATATACCAAAAAGCTTTAATATACAAATCCATTGAAAAAAATATATTTTTTTTTAACATTAAAATCTAAAGATTATTAAAAAAATAAAACTAATAAAAAAAAAGAAAAAAAAAATACTAAAAAAAAAAATTAAAAATCCTCGACTGTCCGTGTTGTTTTCACCACACATTTTTGGTGAACTTTTTGTGACTCTCCTACTGAATAGCCAAATAATCTCAAGTCACAAAAATAGTATTACACCATGAACCAAACATACAAGATCACGTAAGAACGCGACGTTGTATTTGAAACTGGTTTTGAGAAAAAAGTTTGTGAAAGCGGGTTCGTCAGCTGAGCGTTTGTTTACATCACAGGCACCACCATTTTACACTTCAAGTAAAGAAGAGTTAATTCAACATGACAACACATTTTAAAGCATTTTGTTGCATCATTTTACCTAAATTGTGCGTTTAAAGTGGCTGACAATAATTTTGGCTAATTTTGGTTTTCGTTGTTTTCGTTGCTTTGTTTACTTTTCGCTCGTTTTCCAGTGAAACAAGATGGCGTAGAACCCGCTAAAAAAATCGACTTTTTTCCCTCTCTTGTTCTTACGTGATCTTGTGTCTTTCATTCATGGTATTACACAACCGGCTAGTGTACTAGAGATGTCACTTTTCAACAAACATCGATACATCGACTATTTATACATATCGAGTGTCACCGTATATCGAGCAGAACTAAAAGAAGAAGCATAAAGAAATAGAAAATTCAACATTTTCAGCGATTGGCCCAGCCACAACAACAAATAAACATAAACGTACGCAATACAAAACATGTAAGAAAAGAAATTTCTAAATTTGTAGGTTGTTGACAAATTTTTATTAATTAGTACATGTGTATAAGCTTAATGTAATTAAATTTTTTTTTTGCAGAAAAATCAATAGTTTCTGAAAATTTACCACAATTACAAGTGCACTAGAAACTATTTGTTAAAGCATCACAGGGTGGACCGATTGGGGGTGAAAAGTGAAAATCCTTGGTGGCTCATACTCGTAACACTACTTTACACATCCTTGAAAACGCCTTCATTATATCCGGAGCCACCGTGCTTAGCTAAATTTGCTAATGTTGCTGAAGGTGTCAGTGCTCTTGGAGGCAGTGTGCTACATGTGAAGTGAAACTATGACGACGGAGAATAATATTCAACGAATGACGAAACTAATGATTGCCGACCAACAAATACAGCAAAATTCGCAAACGAGCACACCCGCACCGTCAAGTCATAATCAGCTGCCTGGTAAAGTGGTGATGAGAAAGCATAACAGCGGCAGCAGTAGTAATGGCGCAAGTGGCAGCAAAAACTCCCTTAACTATAATATGCAATTCAATGAAGTTGGAAACAGTGAGACTCCGAACGACTGTGTCGCTACATCGCCAACTTCGCCTGGCGAGATGAGCTCAAACGAACTGCGGCAACTAAAACGCGAATCAGATCCTCAATATTCACGCTTCGCAGATTATTTTGTGATATGCGGTTTGGATTTAGACACGGGCTTAGAGCCTGATCGGTTTGCAGGTGCGTCATCTAGCATTTTAAATACATACATATGCCCAAACATTATGCTAATTGATTTCTTAATTTCTTACACGCTATTAAAGGTGATAATTTGCATTGTTCGCCTCTTGATCGAGCCTATAAGAGTAAGCCGTTGGCACATTATCCCGAAAATGTGCCCTGGAATCCATTTGATGCCCATGGCATTTGTATGGTATGTTATGATATGCTAACATGCCTATATTTATATACAATTAAAAGTTGAACAATTTAAAGTGCCCATCATCAAAAGGGGGTTCAACTTGACTAAACTGTATGTACATATGTATTTACGTACATACTTGAGTACTACATAGTATATGTATGTACATATGTACCTTGTATGGAAAACAATTTATTTGCTTTATATATTAACATATGTACATATATGTATTCCATTGTTCGAGTATGTTTGTACGTATGTATGTGCATATTTGAAATCATGTGTAACAAAACATCTTGCCTAACAGGCCCTCAATTGATTTCAATTAAAGTTTAATTTGCTTCACTTCAACGATGGTGGGTAAGTCGGCACAGAATGAACAATAAAAAATTAAAAAATAAATGTAAGTTCGCAATTGAAAGAACACTGGCTCTATAATAGCTGTATGCCAAAGAGTTCAGTAGCGGAAATTGACAATTTATTGTATACTAACGCTCAAAAAAATATAATATGTTTTGCATTCTATGCGTAGTTGTCTAGGAGTGCATTCTTATTAAAAGACGAGTACCTCTGCCTACTGTACTTATTTATTTTAAATTATATTTTATAATGAATCTATAAAATTCACGAAGGGGCTGGGCTACTTACTAGGCCATTTTGACCCGCCAGAGGTTTAGACTTCGTTGAGTTTATAATGTTTTGATAAGATTTCATTAATAGTTGATTATTAAAAATTAATTGTATTTCGCTATTTATATAATGTATAATATGATTTATGTATACATATGGCCATCTGATAGTTTTTAATTATGTATGTATTTCAAGCTTTCACTGCCGCAAGGATTACGTTTTCGCACTCAAAAGCATGATATTGAGCCAAAATTTCATTCATTTGCCACTACCAGAGAAGATGGGAAGCGTTGTTATGGCTTTAGCGTAGTATTCTATGAAGAAATTCGCAATCGTAATATTTGCAGTGCAATGCACACATTGCAGGCAAGTATTTTATTGTAAAATATGTAGCCATTTTCTATTAAAAAAATTGGAATTTCAACGCAGTCCATGTTTATAACGGAGTTATCTAGCGGTCAACAAACCCATTCGCTTGGACGAATGAGAGAGAGTCCCGTCAGTCGTTCGCTACCGCGACATTTTAAAGTGGCCGGACAGTCGCCGCAATCAGCACAAAGCTACTACGATATTACAAAGGACAAATTATTTGTCGCCAAAAGTATTTCGCTAATTTGTCAAGTTCCGTATGCATTCGCTGCTCACGTTTTTCTCAGCAATTTATACAAGTGCGTAAATACAGACGTTTATACACATATGCATATTGCGCATTTACTTCAATAGTGTCATAATCCAAAAAATACACAAACCGAGTTGAGTATGCAGAAATTACCGATATCTCTTCTTCTGTGTTGTCTCACTAAAACAAAATATTTATTCATATGTATGTAAATTCAAAACCTTTAAGCCGTTTATCTCGAGTCTTGGGGTTTTTGAGTTATGACACTTTTGAAGTAAATGAGCGATATGTATGAAATATATTTAGTAATTGTATTTAATTAATTCTTGCGAACATGTCATAGATGTCTTCCACGCCAACCTGGACCAGGCATTAGTCTCGAATCCTATGTCTATAATATTCTGTATGAAGTAATGTTACCACAGCCGGGAAAATCAATACGAATTTACTTGCCTCCTTCTGAGCCGCACTTGCCGCCCTTAGCTGTGGTACTGCAGCGCCCAGAGCCAAGCTCTGAACTGCCATTACTCGACTTTCCATTACGATTGCTATTTACGTATCTTGGTGTAGAATGTGTTATACAGTTATTGACCTGTGTTTTGCTAGAAAATCAAGTCCTTTTGCGCTCAAATGGTAGGATATGCTTAAAATTGGCTTGAACACTTTGTGAAATCTCTTAATCATCACATTTTTTACACTTGTCATTTAACTTTTTCTTAGATTATCAAAAATTGATGATCGTTGGAGAGTGCATCACTTCCATTCTATTTCCATTTGTATGGCCACATGTGTATGCCCCAATATTGCCCGCTGCCCTCCATCATTTTCTAGATGCACCCGTACCATTTGTCATGGGCCTCCATGCTGATTGCGAGTCCGCTAACAAAATTGGTACTGAAGCTACTCTTTGCTTTGTAGATATCGATAAGAAAATTATACAACTGCCTGAAGAATTGCCAGTATTTCCACATAAAATCGATTTCATGGCGGAAATAATATCCATTTTGGATAAATTCGAAATAGAACGTGATCGTTCATATGAACCAATACTGAAAAACGGTTATGCGTCACGCGATCACGACGTTATGATTAGTAGTTGTACGTTGCCGTCCGGTCTGCAAGCGGCACGTCGCAGTAAAGAACGTTTTAGTCAACTGCAAGAGACCGTTTACACGCTGGCCGGTAGCGGTCATTGCAGTCCAACTGGTGCTGACAACGGCATCGGTCATCATCTCGAATATCAACCACTCATTGCACATCCTTCGAAAATCGAACATGTACCACGCATTGCCGATTTTTTGCGGCGAAAAGGTGTACGTACACAGTCACCAAGCGCTGTTTCGCTCAATGATGCCACAAGCTTTGATGCCGTCGACGCAACGATGTCGCCAACTAAAGCTGCCGCAGCTGCGCGTAAGGATTCAAAGACGACAACTCCTACGTTATCACTAGAAGAGCAATACTATCAGGATTTGCGTATAAACAATGCGCTGCGCGAGACTTTTCTCAATCGCTTTGTGCATATGTTTTACGCTTATGAATTTTTCGTCATCTACCCAAATCAAGCACGTGACGAATGGCTTTCAAATCGAGAGACATTACAAAATTTTGATAAATCATCATTTTTATCAGATCAGCCTGAACATCATCGCGCGTTTTTATCGCGCTTTCTAGAATCTCAAATGTTTGCAACACTAATCGACAACAAAATTTTGGCGATGTGGGAAAAGGAACCGGATGTTAATTTGCGTATATTCGACCAGCGCGTGAAACTCCTAAGGTAAGGGATTTGAAGAAGGAGAACTATTGAATTTTTTCGTTTTGAGAACTTAAGGATGTCAATAGTTAAATTTCTCTATATTTGTTGGATAGATATTAAGCGATATATGTAATTTTTCAAACCTATAGATAATAATCAAAATATTTGAAAAACAAGACGCTACTTATGA
This sequence comes from Rhagoletis pomonella, assembly GCF_013731165.1. NCBI lineage: Eukaryota > Metazoa > Arthropoda > Insecta > Diptera > Tephritidae > Rhagoletis > Rhagoletis pomonella. The sequence goes on from NW_023458565.1 coordinate 17,935,763, forward strand.
TTAGCTTGAATTTCAAAATTCATTATTTTCTTCTCTTGTGTATTTATTTAGAAAGAGGCATGGTGAAAATATGATTTGCGCTACCAGTTATGAGCCGTGCGTTATGTCGCAGGATGCGCAACAGGTATACGAGAAGCGTTTGCATTGCATTGACATTGAAGTGACACCGCCTAGCGAGATACTCTCCAATAGAGCTGCCTACTTTCGCAGCTTTCCCATACTTGAAAAGTCTGTGCTAAATCAGGAATGTGCTTCGAGGTAGTGTTGTCGTTGTAGTCGTGTTGTTGACATACATACATACATACATACTATATAATAAAGCATATCCACTAAAAAAAATATCAAATTATCGAGTACCATGCACGCCATGTAAGGGTTGTTGGGTGGCCTACTTTTATCGCTTCTGCAGCGTGCGTGCATACATAGTATATACATATGCGTTGATCTTTTTTAGTTCACTGTGTATCTATCATTTGATATTTTTTTATTAGATCCTCACATGTTGCAATAATGTTTGAGCGAATGTTGTTTTAGTACAATGTTAATGAACACAATAATTATGACGTTGAAAGTGTGCATAGTTGTTTAAGAGTTGTAATGTATTAGTTAATTTTTTTTTATTCACTCGTATTCTTTGTTACTAAATCATCAGCACTACCAAGTAGTTGCGTCACAAATTTTAGTAAATATGTATTTATTTTGAACTGCGCATAATCAATGCAGGCTGATATTATTTTATGTTTTAAGAACAATTTTAAGCAAACTTTTTCCAAATATAAACTACAATAATATTTAAAAAAGGAAAAACAGCTGAGTGAGCAAAAAGTCTTCCACTAATAATTCTGTGAACAGTTATTTTTTCGTTCGTTTGTTAAACTAACAGTTAATGAAAATAAAATTTTAATGCGTTTTAATAATATTGAGTAGTAATTTTTTGTTTTGTTGGCATGAAAAAAATTGATATTAGTATACGAGAAAACTGTGCAGTTTTAATAGTTCATTTTATGTTAAAGTTAAATAAAGTAAATCTGATTTTAAACCAATATCCGCTTTTAACAAAAGTGTGCTCTATCAAACGACTATAACTACGGCCTAGGGTCTTTTTTTTGTTCGGGTTAAGCACTTAATTTTATTTTATTTTGCATAAACAATTCAGCCGCAATACTTTAACATAAAATAAACGATCAATTTCACTGTATCTACATATTGTGAATTCCACACCAAGGTAATATTTAAATCTAGCTGATCTTTTATCTTTTAATTTAAATTTTATGTAGTACATGTACGATTTTTTTCTAGTCGGCGTTTGATTTTTATGTACTTAATTAAAATCATAACAAAATAATCAAGAAAAAAAAAATTATATAGATTTTTAAACTGTACCTCCCCCAAGAAATTCAAATAATCCGCCACTAAAACATAACCTAACTTATAAGAAATTCTAATTGATATACCCAACTAACTTACGAAAACGCTGCCACAAATTCGCGAATTTTTTTCTTTTTTCTTTCTCGTTTACTTTTGTCCCGCGCATATAACTTACGTTTACAGGGGCAACAGTTTGCGACGGGTAAAGAATGGCAACAAATGGCGCGCCAAGGAAATTTCCATTGATCAGAAATCAACAAATGCGGTAAATCGTCTTTCAGCAAACCTGTCGACAGCTGAAGTCAGTCCAGCATTATTGGCGCAGGCGAATTGGACTTTTGTGGAGCGTCTACTTAAAGTGAGTTGTATTTGATGAATCATGACTCGAGTTATTTTATTTTTATTTTTATTTTTATTTTCAAAGTTATTACAAAGCTGTACCTACCAAATATGCTATTTTATTATATATTTTTTTTTTTTAGGATATCAAGTCGAAAACAAAGCGTATGCTATTGGAGAAGATGGGCACGGAGGCTGTAGCGTTGGGCCTTAAGGGTGACGGTGTTGAGGAAAATACTCTAATTGCGTCTTTATGTGACTTATTGGAGAAAATTTGGTCTCATGGTCTACAATCCAAGCAAGGTAAATCGGCATTGTGGTGTCATTTGCAGGCATATTTGGAGTTGCAGGATGTACGTGCCAATAATAGCACAACAACGACTATAGCAAATGTTGCACCCAAAACGATAGGTGGCAATAAAATTAGTAGCGGCAGTTATTCCAGCACAACACCAGGTTAGTATGCAGCTAGGTCTACGTATTTAATTTGCATGTGTTTTTTTTTTGCTCTAAAAACAATCTGTGTGAAAGACGACAATTTTTGGTCAATACTTAGGCTCGCCCAAGTCCATCAAAGTTGAATGCGCTCAAAAAGTAAAGATAATTAAATACATTAACTAATAATTTTGTTTTTTTACTAAAATTGCAATTATCATCCAACATAATTTGGTATATGGACCTTTTTTGTAGAGAATGGAAGTAAGCCAAGAAAAAAATTGTTTAGCACTTGAACTTTGATGGACTTGGGCGAGCCTAAGATATTGACCAAAAATTGTCGTCGTTCACACAGATTGTTTTTAGAGCATAATGAACCATATTTTTGCTATTACCAAACGAAATTCTAAAAAAGCGGATTTTAGGACCAGGCTAATGTACATATATTAGACCGTGCCACCTTACAAGCAAACAAAAATAGGTCGCCGAACACCCCTGATCCTTAAAGTACCATATATGTATTTGCGAGGTAGTTTCCATTGTTTTTTTTTTAGTTTTTGGATGCTTTTGGCAATACAATTTATATTTTTCTTAATTCTACTAGCCCGGTCAAGTTAGACATTCAAGCTTACAATAATTCGCATAAAGTTGAAAATTGGTAATAGTGTTGCGAACACCATTATGAATGAAATGTTAAAAAGTCCCCATTGATCCCACGCCTGAAAAAAAGTTTATTCAAGGGCAAAGGTCACATATCAATGAATTTTTAAGCAAAACGGTAAGATTTATCATAAAAATAGGTGAGACAAAACTTTAGATTATGCAATTATCTATAAAAACTGTTATAACATTTTTTTTTTAAGGATTACCATTTCTGAGATGTAGCCATCCAAAATGTGTTGGGGCGTTTTTTAACATAAATTACATTAGTTTACAAGAAATCCCACCTGTGGCTCTAAACCATCGCTGCCTATGTAAAATTTTCCGCCGAATCTGAATATGAAGCCAAAACATAATAAACTATAATAGTTTTTGAAATGTGGATAAATTTCGGTTTTTAGAGATGTGAAAAAGTGCACTCATTTAATTGCATTTTTTTTTTATATAGCTGGCAAATATTAAATTTCTTTCCACAGTAGTGATGCTTATTAAATCCTCCACGTAAACGATATTTTCCAACCGGTAGTTAGTAGTTAGGAGTTAATCATTCATTCATCGACAATTTTGCAAATAAAAAAATTAAAATAAAAAAAGTTACTTTCGCTAAAAATATCAATATGAAAGAACTTTAGGATTCTTGCACGCACCTCAAATCATGATCTTTCATAAATACAATAAGGGCCTTCTCATCTAAATAAAAACATATTAGAAATAGCAATCCTTAGGAAGAAAAATGTAAATTGCTTTCGAATCGAAATTCTTGGTTAGCAAAAGTTTAATGATTCTTGGCGAGCTTTAATTTAATTACATTAGGGTGGATCTGGTGGATAAGTACAAGGTCAATGAACTTAGGAACAAAAAAATAATATAATAACATCGATATGCCATTCTTTAAGATCCGATGGTAAATGGCGAAGATTAGACGAAAAATTTAAAAAGGCGACACCTACGTCAAGCCAAAAAAAAGGTTTCAAAAATTGCTTTGCTAAAATATTTTTGGCTACAAAATTTTTTCTGGTACGGTCTAATGTACATATGTATATGCAAGTCTGTCTCTGCATGTGCATATTATGTTCATTCATATGTACATATGTATTTGTATAAAAATGTACTGGTTTTCCTTAGCACTCGCTTGGAATGTAATGCGTAAACGCATGGACTGTGAGTAGTTCACCGCTCAATGTCTATATAAACAATAATTTATTATAACTTTTATAGATTTATCCACATTCCAAACGGATATCGATAATCCACCTAGCCCGAATCGCAGTCGTTCGCGTGATCGTAACAAATTTGTTGGACTCGAGCAACTATGCCCGTTGCCAGAGTCATTGGAGTTCGATGTCAAGTATGTAAAAAAAAAACTATACTACGCCACCATTAGATAATACGTACTTACAACTTTTAAAATTTTTACGCTTAGAAACGTACTGGCAATGGCAGATATTAAGACTCACATCGGTTACACACGCGCTTGGGTTCGTCTATCGCTTGAGAAAAAATTGCTTTCGCGCCATTTTAGAACTCTACTTTCTGAGGAGTCGTTGCTGCGCTCACTCTACAAACGCAATGCTTTTCTGCGATGCGAAGAGGAAAAAGAACAATTCCTCTACCATCTACTTACACTGAATACAGTGGATTATTTCTCATTTACTAACACGTATCCCACTACAAGTAAGCAGTATCAGCTTGAAGAATCTAAATTTTTACTTATTCATAGTATTTCGCTTGTATGTATAATTTTTATGTAGAACTACCTTATCGTGTAGTGATATTTCCTTCGCGTAAATATGGCTCCTATCATACCTCTAGCAATGTTTGGATAATAGTGTCGGGTACAATGAACGAGACGCAGCGTGTGCCTGTGCCTAAAGGATCTTTGGAGTTTATTTTTCATGTGAATTTCTAAAAATATTCATATTTATTGCGGTATAGTTTATAAACATGTTTATTTCCAGTATAAGAACCTCGGTTTATTAACAACAATGCGCATTGGCCACGATAACTCTGGGCCGTCACACAAATGGCTGGTGGAACATGTAGTTATGCGTAATGAAGCTACCAGCCATACATATAAGTAAGTGAATTGTACTAAAAGAGGCGATACTCGAAATTATTTACTATGCTATTTTTGAAATTACTCCAAAACATATAGATTTCCTTGTGGTCGTTGGCTCGGCAAAGGCGTCGACGATGATTCTACCGAACGTTTACTTGTGGGGCAACGCGTTTCCACCAATTCTAAGAATACTGAGGTGCCAACTGCTACGCAGACACCACCACGCACGCGTAGTCCAAGTGTACAACGGCAGGATACAGTGCCCACCTCGGAGTTGCAACACCAGTTGGGCAATTGTGTGAATGTTATTGTAAAATGGCATTATAAACCAAGTCGTGATCGCGATGTTGGCACCTTGACAAATTTACTTTGCGGAGATGACGGTTTGGTGAAATGTCTAGAGTGTATTTTCTTATGTGGATTTCGCTCGACTCGATTCTTTGGCAAAAATCTTTATATATGGGACTATTTTAGTTAGTAGACAAACAAGATTTTATTTGAAGAACTTTTTTTTTTTACTATTTTCTTTTTGAATTTAGCTAAAATTAAAGAGCAATTCGAGCAGTACATGCAACACGAACAGCAACAACAAATGCAGCAGCATTTGGATGACTCTGCATCAAGTGTGGATTCATCATTTAGTGATGGTAGCGGCGCAAATAGTTTGCAAAGGCGTGAATTGTCGGCCATTTGGCGTTACTATGTGCATTTGATGGATGAAATAAATGCGGCCGGTAGTCAATTGGGCAAGGATGGCAAATTTCAATTGCTCATATGCCTGAGTTTGCGGTAAGTAAAAAATACATCCCCAAGCCCTAGTAATTAATTGTTTATAAAAGTTAAGTATAGAGTTTAAATTGTCGACTAACGATAAATATGTATGTTGTGAGAAATTAGCAGATCCACGGTAAGTTGTCCTGCCTAAAATTAATTACATTCATACTGAACAACACAAATAAAGATTTTTAAGCTAGCGGCAAAAGTAGCTAACTCCATTTTTCTTCGAATTTCTCTTTATTACAATTTTGTGTACAGGACATGGATTACTATTGTAAAAAAATGAAGCGATTTTCGAGTATTTTATAAAAAAAAAAATTATTAAAGATAGTTTTCTAATAATAGTTTGCATTAGTTTAAGTGCAGTACAAAACTAACCCTAAACGAAATTGGAACAAAACTGAAAGAGAGTTGCAAAATAAGTTAATTTTTAATCTAAATTAATATCTTCCTAATTAAGAGCCCTGTTCATTAATAAATCTTATGGAAGGTGGCGACCGGCAACTCCTTACTGTAAAAACCTTCAAATCGTGAGGCACCTGGAACGCAAACTAAGGTCTTGCTACCTAAAAGAAACTATATAGCGTCTATTTTCGGTTCCTGAATACTTCAAATATAGCCTTTAACAATTCAGAAGCGTCTGTTGTGTTTTAGGAAACGCATTTTTGATATTTCTTTACGGCCCCATACCTAAGCTTCTCAATAAATATTTGATTTATTGGCATCTTTGCTGCTGTTTTAATTTAAAAAGATTTTGCTTGTACCTATAAAGCTGCCTATGAATTTTTCATTTAGGACCTTTTCCGTTAATATCTACGATATATGTATGTACATGCGTATATTTATAATTCGATGCATTTTTTTCAGCGAACATTTACTAACGCGCATGATCAAGCCCATGGCTATGACGAAGGTTACGCACGAGATGTACGAAGAGGAAAGTTTTCTTCGACGTAAAAATCTACTCACGTTTTTAATTCAAATACTCGAACCACTGGATGATTGCCACATTGTGCTTGAAAATTCAATTACTCAAGGAATTCCATCACAATGTTAATTTAAGTATAAACTAAAATCGCACACATGTACAATTCTAAGTAAGCGATGCATGCGCATAGCTGTCTGATTGAATCCTAAAAAAAAAGAGAACACAAATGATCTGTGAACTAGTTTTTTTTTGTGCAGCTAATGAAACAAGTCTTGTCCGTAGTCCCGTTTTGTAAAAAAAGTATATTTACGTATACATATGTACACTTGCTTATTTTTACAAATGGTCAAACTATTGTTTAAATATTGTAATATAGTACAAGTAAATCAACTGCTTGCCCAGTAACGCAAACCAAAGACTTCCGGCGCGATTATAAACTTCTTTGTTGTTGCATTTTATTTATAAATATATTTATTTAATTATTATTTTCTTATTATAAATGTGAGGCAAAGAAACAAAGACTTAAGAAAGACATTTCGTTTGGAAATTAAGAGTGATGTGGAATTTGTTGTGCAATTAATACTTAGTAGTTCATAAGCCAAAAATTCGCAGACCCAAAAGTTAAAATGTTTGTAAAATGCGTTAGAAAAACTACACTCGCACTGTGTCAAATACTTAGTGTAAATTTTTCTTTTTCATTTACGGCATTTGTTTGCCTTCATATTTATTCATATAATTATAAATTAAACATACTTTTTCCTTAATATACCAAAGATATTTTGCTGTATACTCACAAGTTTATTTAATTTTTTTCTTCATTATATTATACACAAAATTGTGTAACACAGCTATTCCTTTGTATGAGATTATTTACATTTTTATATGATGGTAATTTTAATTTTGGTTTTTCATTTACATATCTATGTACGTATGTATGTTTGTTATAAAGCCTTACGCATGATTCAATTTATTTTTGCTATAAAATATATTATATACATCTTATTGAGGTGTATATCTTAAGAATTACATAAACATGTACTTGCAACATTCGAATTACTTAACATTTAATACTCAATTGTTGGCATGTTCTTAATACCAATTAATACATACATGTAAACACCTAAATTGTGAATCTCTGCAAATTGTAAAGACCTATGTACTAACATAAAATTTAAAAATACAAAAAATGTGGGATACAGTCGTTAATAACGATAACTTATTTGTTTTAATAATCTAATTTTTCGAATTAAATCTGTGTTCATATGGAAAAGTAGCCTATGTCGAAAGGCTTGCTTTAGTATAATGTGGCATTCGCAGCATACGATTGCGAATGACTCACTGGCGCCAAGCTGTTGAAGAGCTTGTAGCAAATAATAAAGCCAGCTTATCGAAATAAGCTACTATTCCATACGAACACAAAAATATAGTCAGGATTGAAGCAATTAAAATATAACCATATACACCACACAAGCTGGTTGTCATAAAGATCTTTCTTTCCGTTCCGGTTCGCAATATGTGAAGTCAGAGATTACTTATTTATTATATTTTTTTTTTTAATCTAAAAAATCTAAAATCTATAAAAAGTGTGGCAGTAATGCATGTCCGAACAAGAGGGCGTGATTGTTAATAAATGAATTTTGAAATTATGACATAAAATAAGGTGAAAATTCACACTATTGTTGTAATAAACATTTCTTATAACACTTTAAATAACGCTACTGAAGTAACAGTTCTCGGCAGAAATTGAATCCGAAGAGGGGGTTAACGGTCCGCGATCGGCCCTGTCTGTAAATGTACATTTTGTACATTTTTAGGACATGTACATTTTTTTATTTACAAATGCACCGAATATGCAAATGCACGAGCATATGCACAAGATCCTGAACAGCCCTAGTGAGTTTCATCAACATATACAATTCATATTTAGTAGTTGTAATATGGTAAGCCATAGTTCATGGATGTACGTTAGTAAAGATGCCATATGTATGTTTACCATAAACTTTTATGAAATAGGCCCTCGGAATACAACCCTGTTGCCTTCGAACATCGAATTTTGATAAAGAGCAGAGGAGAAGAAATGTTCATCTATTTCATTTCTTTTCGAACGCGATACGAAACAAAAGTGTGCGAAAGTTTAAATTCTGAATAATTAATAATAAAAATAGTTGTTACTATATGTTTTCTTTTTAATTTGGAAAAATGTATAAATTCTCTAAGCATTTTTTAAAAGCACAAAATGAAATCATCAACGCTAAGTGAAATTTGAGTGTAAAATTTTCCTAATCGATTTTCTGTTGGCTGCTGCAATTGGATTTTTTACTAGAGTTTTATCTGAGTCACGGTGAAAGAGAAACAAATAAACGAGATATAAAAGGAAGAACAAGAAGGTTATAAACAAATTTTGAATTGGATTAAATTACTGTAAATAACACGATTCCGGTTTAATACAAGGTAAGGAAAATTCGCAAACTCTTAATTTTATAACAGCCAAGGCAAATATTACGTATTTGAAAGATTTTTTGCGATAGCAGCTAACGCATATGTACATATATATGTATGTACGTTTGTATGCATGCACGACTATGACTGGAGGAGGGACTCTGCACTAGCGACTATCACAACGTGGACGGTTTTATATTTTGCCACGAAGCCACCTTGCAAACTGTCTAGACACTAGAGACCTAGAAAACCGGGCGTGCGTTTGTCGAAGTACATACAGTTTATGACGAAGGAATGCCATAATATTTTTAGTTTTGATTGCATAATGTTTTCCGCTCACTGAGTGAAACACAGAGCAGATGCATGATTTAATAATAACAAGCAATTAATAAACAAATGAACGTAGTATTGAAAGTTTAACCATTATGGCTGCATTTCTTCATTCATTCTGAACGTTTGGAATAACCTTTTTTGTTTACTTATTCTTTAAAGGGAGTGTCTATTTACACGCGCCACGGTAACTGTTACCGTAGATCCACGGTAACTGTTACCCTTCTTAAAATGGGAAGTGGGAGGTGCCATCGCACACATAGGAAAGTATACCCGGCACAATTTCTATCTGGTTACTGTAGAAGAGTGTAGTCCTACCTATCCAGAATCGAACTCCCTTGGGCTAACTTAAATACACTCATCTAACACCCCTCGTGACATTGGTTCCACTCTATCGAAGCACTGATTTTTAATAAACACTGAAACGTGCAAAGTAAATTTCAAATTATCCTTTTTTAATCGCTTGCCCTGTTTTTATTTTTTTTGAATTAAAGGAATCTGAGCATGCATAATACTTGATGAAATGTAATCGACGCAAAATATATATGTATGCAACTATGTAAATTTTTTTTTACGAGAAGGAAGCATAGAAAGCATGTTACCTGTCAGTGTGGGACTTTAACCTGAACTAAACCTCGTATTCTCCAAGTACCGATCCAACCGGCATCACCGTCAAGTATTTCTTCGGGAGGACATACATACTTACATACATTTGTACATATATACTTACATAAATATGTCACAAAGAAATTGTTATCACATTTTTTTTGTCTTTTGCCACTAAAGGTTACTCTTTCGCAAAATTGAATTGTGTCTGAGCGAGCACTGAAAAAGATCTTCAAGTTGCGTTAAGTATTTGAAAATAAACGTTTGGGGTATTCTCACAGCGTTGCCGTAGGTGTCGTATTGTGTACGTCGTAAACCTTGAAAGCTTAAATAAATGTTTAGAAGACTTGAAACCTCAACCAACTATTTTTAACACTGTGAAAATTCATAATTTGACTTTTATGGTACCTTATATATCCCCGTAATATACATATTTTTTGCTGTTTAAAGTTTACGACAAACAACAATACGACACTTACGATACCGTTGCGAATACCCCAACTGAACTTTGTTTTTGAATCGTATGATTTTAATTAATGATTAATAATGCAACCATCAATTATATTAAACGCTTTCGTATTATATTTAGTACACTATTGAAACAAACAGCAAACATAGTATGTAACAATATACTTTAGCAGCAGATATCAAAAGTAATCGTTTGACTAAGCGTTAGCACATTACATTTAAAAATTTCCTTTCAATCCCACAAAATACATGTACTGGACATTCTGTGGAATTTATACTGGTTATGTAACCATTTGCGTAGCTTCAGCCATCTCGGAGCACGTTATTGCCGTAAATGAAAAATATATCAAAGATTTTTCATTGTCAGTAATCATTCATTTCATTACTTATAATGCTTAAAATTATTACAATAATACCGAAGATTAGTACCACGGTAATTTAATATTAAGATAAAAAACAAGTAAGAGCAGCACTGTCTTCGGCTATGCCTTTCATGAACATCTGCAAATTTTAGTTTGACAGATTACTGATTTTGAATACATCTGCATTCAGAGAACAGCTTTGAGTATGATCGAGCCTTTTTGATCGCACTCACTAAAAATCAAGCACAAGCGAACGCCACTCGGCTACTATGTGTTCGATCGAGATGCATACCCGACAGCTGCTTTGGTTACGAACGAGTCTGTTCGATCACCATCGCTATAAATTGAGCACAAGCGAACACCACACTCGGACACCCGCAGCTAACCCGAAAATTTGTGTAACAATGAAACGGACACCAGAACATTGCGATAAAATGCAGGACAACAAAGAAATTTACGCTGAAGGTAACTGGCGCCAATATGTTCCCACAAAGCATACGAAAATGTTGTTGCTTTGTGCTTGTGCATACGCAATGAAAAAATTAGAAGCGAAGTAGACAAAAATGTGTTTGCATCTATTTCGTATAGTTTCGCGTGGAAAGCTGTGTGTGTATATATTAGAACACAGCCTAAAACCTAAAACTATGTAGGTACATAAATACTTTTACAAAAAATAAATGTGCTCCGAGTGTATAGGGCTTGGGCATTGCCGATCTACACACATTTATACCTAAATGGATGTAGGCGTCGTGATGCCGCGTTTTGTATGAGCAAAAATATAAGAAATGGTTAAATGTACACTTAAACAAACTACCGAAAAATTCAACCTTCTCTTTACCCTCTACGCACAAAAACTAAGAGCACCGCGATGAGAAGGCAACATTTTTTGTAGAAACAAAAACGTCATAAGCCAATCAAGAAAATTTTGTGCACACTCGGGTTGAAACTCGAACACCCGGGTATATTGCGCTGCAAAGCACCCGAACCCAATCAAGTATGTATGAAAAGCAATCGGGTGTTGTGGCCAACATGTTCGTCTTGAGCTCAGTCGATAACGAACAATACTTCTGCTCGTATACAGAGAACGATGCAAAGCGGGTTTTGTTAGATGATCGAGTATACACGAAAATCATGCACCCGCTGCAGATGTCTGATCTGCATACATCGATAGAGGAGTTACATACTTATATAAAAAATCGCCTCTAAACAATCAGAGGTATGGAGGATATACTTTATATGGCACCAATCTAAGTGATTTTCACTGCTATGTGATCGGTATGTAAACCGGTAACACAATTTATTTTGTTTAGTTTCCTACATAAAGGAGATATATCGCAAAAACTGGTATCTGAACAATCAGTGCTATAGGAGATAAAGCTTATACAGCATAGATTTTGACGATTTTCTCAGTAGACTTTGTATTATTATTTATAAAATATCTTACGAAATTTATCGGTTTTAGCTGTTCAAATAAAGGAGTTTTACGGTAAAATCCCATATCTGAACAATCAGATGTATGGAAGATATATGTTGTAGTCACCCGATCCTTGTTATTTTCACTGTAAGTATTCTGTTAATAATGAGTGAAAATGGTGCGAAATTTCATGTTCCTAGCTGCATAAATGGAGGAGATATGATAAAAGACCTCATATCTGAACAATCAGTTGTATGGGAGCTGCAGGTTATAGTGACCCGATCTTCGTTATTTTCACTGTAAGTCTTCTGCTGATAATGAGTGAAAGCAGCGCGAAATTTCATGGTCCTAGCTACATAAATGGATGAATTATAACGAAAAATCTCATATCTGAACAATCAGTTGTATGGGAGCTATATGTTATAGTTATCCGATCTTTTTAATTTTCACTGTAAGCTTTCTGTTGATAATTATTGAAAACAGTGCGGAATTTCCTGTTCCCAGCTATATAAATGGAGGAGTTATAACGAAAAATTTTATATCTGAACAATCAGTTGTATGGGAGCTATATGTTATAGTGGTCCGATTATTCCGGTTCCGACAAATGATTAATACATTATAAAAATACACCCACCTACCAAATTTGATCCGGATATCTCGAAAACTGAGAGACTAGATTGCATACAAACAGACGGACAGACAGACAGACGGACAGACGGACAGACGGACATGGATAAATCAACTCAGCTCGACGTTCTGATCATATAAGTATACATTTTAATGGGTCTATCTTTTTTTGTTCTGGTACTTACAAACATCGGACCAAAGTTATAATACCATTTCATGCTCATGAAAGGTATAATAAGAATTAAGACTAAATAGCACGTAGTACATCATGTCAAACATAGCCTAAAGAGTAACATTAGGCAAAACTACACTACCGGACAAAAATATTTGCCCAGAGGATTTTTCACAACATATGCAATATTTTTTTTTCCGATGATCTATTATAAAAATATGGTTAATGCTACTACAAAAAACATAAAAATACAATTTATAAATCTTGTGCGAAGCTCATGAAAATTCTATAAATTTTCGTGCAAGTTTTCAACTTTTTGATCAGATTTTTAATATTTTTTTTGCGTATGCAGTTTTGTAGCCCGCTAAATTTTAGTATAATAAAGTGCAAGTAGGAAGTAGCTAGTACCTCCCACCTGCTTTTGGCATTTTTTCACACATTTTCTTTCATAAAACTTTTCGAAAATCCTTTATATGGAAAAAGTTCAATCACTGGCCCATAAAATCTCAAAAAATAAACGCAATTTTTTAGAATATTCAAACTTTATTTTCAAAATTTAATGGGCTACATTCTCATATATAAAAAAAAAATAGAATTAAAAGATTGAAAATTTGCAAGAACATTTTATTGAATTTTCTTGAATTTGGCACAAAGTTTAGAAATTGTATTTTTATGTTTTTTGTTATAGTATTTTCCTCCATACAAAGTATGAGTGAAACTTTTTTATATGAACGAAGATGCGTAGAACCGTGAGAAAAAAATATTAAAAATTTTTATGAAAATTCGTTGAATTTTTCTTAATTTTGTATAAAGCCTGAAGCCTGAGTTTATATGATTTTGTTTTAATCATATACCATATATTTATAAAAAAAAAATAAAATAAAAATTTTGCTTGAAAAATATTGTGAATATTTAAAAAAGAAATGGTGCATACAGACTTTTTCTGTTAAGTGTACTAAGCGGACCTAAATAGAATCAATGGAAAAAATTAAAAATTAATAAGTTAACGAAACTACGAGTACAAAACACTGTTAGGGCCAGTTTTTTAGTGTGAGTTTAAACTTAGATCAAGTAAACTGCGTTTAAATTGGAAAAAACTGGCCATTAAAGCTGCTTTTATTTAGACTTGCGAATATGCCCTGGAATCGAGTTTCAGGTACGAATAGCATTGATGAAAAATAGTCTTGTAGACGTTAAATAATTGTAATTCTGTACAATCAGGTCAGTAAGACGTGCACACTTTGGGAAGTATATATGTACAGTCAGCGTCAAAAATACGAATACCCTGACGTTTTTCTTTGTTTATATTTTCCATAGCAATTTTTTTATTTTTTTTTTATTTTTATAAAAATATAGTTCATTCAACAGGAAAAAAACAGCAGAATCAATTTCGTATGAATCTCGGGCAAAATTCAAGAAATATCAAAAAAATTTTCCACTTTTCAATTCCATTTCTTAGAAAAATTTTGAGTATGCAGTTTTGTAGTAAAGTCTTCGAAAAAAATTTGCAAAAAGAAGAAAATAAGGAAAATAGGAAAAATGTTTTCATGTATGATTGCTGATCACGGCTGCCAACTATCCTTAGCTATGAGGTGCCATATTGGAAATAAAAAGATGTCAAAAAGTGTCAAATAGAAAACTAAAAGTGCAAAATTGTTTATTTATTATTTTTAATTGATTTCTTTTTTTGCCATTTAGCAGTAAATTAAGCAACACAGTAAAGTACCAAAAGAAAGTAAATCAGTGCTGTAAACCTTAGAAACTAGAAACTTCTAGTTGACGAAAAAGTAGTACACGCGGTAGACTTAACAAAAATGTATTGAAATATTATAAGGCGAATTCATATAAGGTGGTAGCGGTAGTACAAAAACTAACATGTTTTTTACTTTTGCTTTCGCTACACAAATGTCAAATTTCAACTAGTCCTCGCTCAAGGAGGAAGAGGGAAAGAAAATTACAACGCTCTTACTTCGCGCTCACTCATAAGCAGTTTTGAGATATGTGTACCGACGCGAATTAAAGCAGCTGTTCTAGCAACACCACCTTATATGAATGCGCCTTGTTATAATACTATTTTTCAAAAGAGTAATTTTGACACCCTGTGTCAAATTGAAAATTTAAGTTCCATTTGAAGTGAAAAGGGCCAAAAATGGCACGGTTTTAGCCAAGTTGGCTGAAAAAGGCCGAAATTATTTACGTACTACTTGTAGGAGTCCTACTTATGCTTGTGATTATGAATGAATAAAAGTATTGGTATGCACATATGTATGTTTGTATGTATGTATATGTATGTATAAATGTCCATATTAAATAAATTAAGTAAATATCGTCACTAGACACGTATAAAGGCGCACTAGTGTTTTGACGGCGAAAAAAGACGCGTAAAAAATTTGACAAAAAAATACGCTTAAGAAAAACTTTGGCGAAGAAAGACGCGTGAACATTTTTTGCGAGGTCAACTTTTGAGTTCGCGTCTTTATTCGTGTCTAGTTACGATATACACTTAGATTCTCCGTAAAATCTCGTATGGTTGTTGATTTACGAGAGTAAAACTTCTTCAGTCAAATAAGTATCGTCATCGCTTAGTTTCTTCTTCGCCGTTTTAGTGTTGTCCGGGTACGTGGCGTGACAGCTTTTACTTCGTACCTTATCGCGATCATCCGCTCTTTGCTTGTTTCGACATACTTGTTCATTAATGGCTTTTATTTAATCAACACTTGTTCACAATATGTTTTTGCTTTACATTAGTCTGATTCAATTGATAATCTTCAGTATATAAATGTATGCATGCACTAGGGTGCCTATCGAAAATGTTTTTTTTTTTTTAATTTCAAGACCCTACCCCCTAATTTTATGAATTTTTATGAGAAATATTATTGCTTACTTTTATAGATTTTTTTAAGGACATTTTAGAGGTCGTGACCTGTCGATTTAGGTCAGAAAATACGATTTTGTAGATTTATGATCTGAAAAGAGGATATATAGGCCTTTAAAATGGTATATAACAATCTATTGCCGGACTAGGCTTGTGGGGATTTTTTATCGGGTAAATAAAAAAAAACACCCATATTTCTCTTAATGTTTTAAATTTTGGCCATCGATAATTTCTACAATTTCTAAATATCTAAAATTAAATCTATTTTCAAATAAACTGATACTTCAGTTTTTGCAATCGCATACAAATTGTCGAATTTAGGCGACTTTTCTTAAATACGGCCGATATATTATATGTGTATATGTACCGGACATTCATAGTTTTTGAGCAGTGTGGCTAAAGAGTTTATCAATATGTATTAAAAATTTATATATACAATCGCTCTTTAGCAAAGAAGTGGTTTTTCAGGAATTTTTAGGAAAATAGGGGTGGCACCGCCCACTTATATGATATATGCGTATCTCAAAAATTACTTGCCCGATCTCGACCAAATTTGGTATACACATTGTGCTTAGCCTCCTTATGTACCGTCTCGAATATTTTTGAAATCAGACAAAACCTACTCCTACTAAAATATAGTTGGCTTTGAGTTTTTTTAAATTTCCGTTACGTTGGTGGAGCCCGTGGTTTTTGTCCGATTTCAAAACTTTTCACTATGGCGCTTAAGAAGCCTAAGCGCAATGTGTCTACCAAATTTGGTTTCAAACTTTATACAAAATTTAGGAAAATTCAGCATTTCAGGAAATTTCAACTATTTATTCCGAATTTTTAGAAAATTTTTGGGTGTGCAGTTTTATAGCCCATAGTCTAATAAGTGCAAGTTTGAAACGGCTAAAAAATCGCGTTGATTTTTGAGAATTTTCTAAAAATTCAGAATAAAAAGTTGAAATTTTATGAAAATTTGTTAAATTTTCCAAAATTTTGTATAAAGTTTGAAACTGTGATTTACACACTTTTGGTTAAAGCTTAGACGATATTTTTATATAAAAATAACAAAATAAATTTAGCTCGACAAACATTACGAATATTTGAAGAAAATCAACACGTGGCCATATGTTTGAGACACTGTATATTTTCCCATTATTTTGCCTTATCATTGGGAAAATCTCGAAATTTTAGCACAATGTTGTTTATTGTATTTGTGCTTTATAATAGTTTTAATTTTATTTTTAAATACGAGTATTAATCACATTTTTGATTTGCTATTGTTGTAATTTTTGCTAATCAAAAACAGGGAAGCTTTTATATATGTAAATAAAAGATTATAAATGTGCTAAAACCCATTTTCTGCGGCGATTAAAGTTATATATCCTCTTTGCAGAAGTAATTTATTACATAGAGGAGCTCCTATTTTAGGGCCTCAACTAAATTTAATTCTATCGTTGGTATGCTGCATTTGAAGCTGCATATATTAATAAGAAACATTCGTAGGAGCACGCCGCGAGAGTGCAGTGATTTCGCCACTTTGATGGTTTACCGCTATCAACTCAGAACTACTCAAACTCAACCGGGCGGGAGTATAAGTAGTGGCCAAATTGACCAACGAAAGTTGTCAAAAGTTGTTGCTTGAACTAATCAGCCCCTAATGTAATCATATAACACTAAGAAGAGCTCAGAGGGCCGCAAGTTTCGGTAAGAACTATAGATGCTCTCAATGTTATTACATATCTATTTCCTATATACATATAGACTTTCATATGCAATGTCTGCTGTAAGATCAAGAGCTTCCGTATAGAAAAAAATGTTTGTGGATCCCACGCGCAACTGAAATGAGTTATAAGCGTTTGAAGAAGAGTGTCGCATGGCTCTTTAATTCTAAATCACCGTGTACCGATAAAAAGTTCTAACTTCAAAAAATAAAACGTTATTTCACATTTAGGGCCAAGCTTTTTAATTTGACATCTCATTTTTGAAATTCGAAGAAACGGTGCAGATCTGATGACCTTCACAAAAAATGCCTTCGCGTATTATATACAGTGAGCGCCAAAAATAAGTATCCTCTGACGTTTTAAGGATTTTATTTTTTTTTATTTTCCATAAAAAAATGTTCTTATTTTTGTATAAAAATATAGTTCATTCAACAGCAAAAACCACAAGAATAATTTTTTTACATCATACAGAACTCGGTAAACTGCAAGAATCTTTCATCTAAATTTAAAATTTTCCAATTGGCGCTACCATTTCGTAGGGCCTTGGTTCAAGCCCAGTTACAGACAAGAAGAAATTAAAAGAAAACAGAAATGTTTTTTCTAATAGCTGTCGCCCCTCGGCAGGCGATGGCAAACCTCCAAGTGTATTTCTGCCATAAAAAACAACTTCTCATAAAAATACAATCGCCGTTCAGAGTCGGCGTAAAACTGTAGGTCCCTCCGCTTTGTGTGACAACGTCAAGGCGAACGCCACAAATCGGAGGAGAAGCTCGGCCAGACACTTACATATCTAAAAAAATTTTAGTTTGCAGTTTTATAGCCCTTTTTAGTATAAAAAGTGCAAGTTTCAAGTCGCTTAAAGTTACCGTGATTTTTTGAGAATTTTCTTCGCTGAGGGTGTTGTGTACCTTCTTCCATATAAACAAGTATTTTTTAAGCAAAAAACCAAACCGACTTCAATTCACATGTACAAATTTAAGAGAACTGTTAATATCTTCATGATCCAATGATCGGATCTGAAACAAAATTAGTATGGGACCACCTTTTCTTTTCAAAAATATTATAGCCATCGGTTTACGTGGTCCAAAGTTATGCGGTTTCATACATAAAAAAAAATATTCCGACGAATTTATAACCTCCTTTTTTTTTTAAAGTCGGCTAAAAAAGGTTGTGTTCATGCATTCAAATATTTGAGTTCAACTTTTGAGTTCAACTTTTTAAACAATTGGCAAACATTTACAGACATTTTGGTATTCCACTTTCTTCTGGTCTTTCCGAATTTTCTTGTTTTTTTTATATTTTGACACTATGTAGTAGTCGGTTTACATGGAATCCAAATTACGCGAGCGTCAAATTTAGAGCAAGAGTGATCTTAAAAGTGACCTTTAGGATATATGGGAGAATATACCCCAAGATATTACCCGGGGCTTTGTTCACTCTATGAATGGAAGGCTTAGAGCCACGTCTAAGTTCACGTAACGGTGGAGACTTTTTTTATGACTGAAAAAAATGCAAAGATCGACTTTAAACGTAATTATTTTATAGAGGGATAATTTTTTAGTCGAACTTTTTAAATTCTTAATGACATTCTACCTTATTTTGAAGAAATTTCATTTTATGTAGTTTATAAAAAATTTTATTTAGAATTGTTTTCAGAGTGAAAAGTCAAACCGCAACTGGCAGTTAACAGACGATTTTCAGTACAAAAATTGACCGTTCGACGATTTATGGCTTTTTATCACCGCGGTAAACTCTCATTCTCCTCTCGCCCATAAAAAATATGTTTTCAGACGTATGTACATAGTGCCTCGGTGCTTCTTACTTTGTGTGTTGTCTTTATGTTGTATTCTGTTTATCACACTGAACTGTCAGTTTAACAAATTCAATTTCCCATTCAATTTGGCTTGATTAGAACTATTTTAAGCATAGCCCGAGCCATCCATTCATATCTATTCATCCAATTACATGCACGCAAATAAGTAGGAGGTGGGTGCTTTCAGCTGATATCGGTAACATATGTATAACAAAAAGATGATTGGCATTGAAATGCATTTTATAACTCTTATTTATTATTCAACTAACCATATATTACGTAGTATGTATGTAGGTATGTCTGCATATTTGAAAGCTAGAATTTCATGACGCACAGCGATAAGACACCTGAGTATTATAGTGTTTGTCCTAACTGCTGAGGTTTTATGGGTGTTTTTACCTACTTTTCCTTGAATTGTTGAATATATATTTTTGCGATTTTTTATGACGCGATAATGTCCAATTTAATTGTATTGACTAGTGTTATTTTTTCTACAATAATACCTACATATATTGAAACAAGTATTGTGTGCACTCTCACCAGGCTGATTTGAATTTTCTTCAACATGGAAGTGATACAACCCACCGCAAAATTAATGCAAGGTTTGCAATTCGCCGCCAGTAAACACCGCATGCAACGTCGCAAGGATAATGAGACTCCCTACATCAATCATCCCATCAATGTGGCTACCATACTGGCCGTAGAAGGTGGCATTTCCGATGAAACTGTACTCATTGCAGCACTTTTACACGATACGGTGGAGGATACCGATACCACATTTGAGGAAATTGAGACACAATTTGGTGCCGGCATTTGTAGCATTGTGCGAGAGGTCACCGATGATAAGTCATTGGAGAAACAGGAACGCAAGCGTTTGCAAATCGAACATGCGGCAACGTCAAGCAGCAAGGCGAAATTGGTGAAGCTTGCAGATAAATTGGATAATTTGAGAGATTTGGGCAAGAAGCCGCCTATCGGTTGGTCGGTGGAGCGCCAAGAGCAATATTATGTTTGGGCCAAGAAAGTAGTGGATAATATGCGTGGCACGAATGCTGAGTTGGAGCAAAAATTGGATGATATTTTTAGGCAGAAAAATTTACTTTAAAGTTAATTTCTTGTTGGAAATAAAAAATGCTGCATTAAATAAAAGCGCATAAACATTACTTTGTTGCTAAACGGAAATTTAAAGATAGATAACAGCCGTTGTTATTAAAGCTTTATTTGATAAATATGTACACAAGGCTGTTTGTTATAATTGCAGACAATTTTAACGACATTGCTTTGGAGGTGAATCAAACAAATGTGTTAGTCGTCTTCCCAGAAGAGTTTTTTTTTGTTTACAGTTGCGGAGTTCAAAAATACCATTAAATGACCCAAATTCTTTAAAAGCGAAATATTCTTCAAGATTTCTACATCGACTTGAAGAATGATTAATTTTTTATAGATATTCGAATGTTCCGACAATAAATAAGCATCCCCGGATTTTCCATTTAAAAATTAATTGAAGAAAAATATTATTAAGTACACAGAAGATAATTTAGGTAGGCCTTCTTAAGTGAGGCCATCCTAAGAGGCCTATCCAAGAAGGGCTGAAAAAGTACTTCCTTGCATGCCTTCTAGAAGGGCTTATCCATTTACAATTTACGCGACTGCATAAATTTATATTATTTAATATTACGAGTGAATTCCAATAAAAATTTAAGTTACAATAACACATATTTGATATAAACCTTAAGCAAATACTTCAAAGATGTATGATTTTTATAAATTAAAGAAGCAACTTTAAAGAACTCCTCCAAAAGGCCTTCTGAAGTACGTCCCATAAAAGCCCTTCTGGAAGGCCTTCTATGGGTAGCGAAAGTGGAAGCCCTTCAATTTGTGCCACTCCATACAAAAAAGAAAGGAGAAAGGATTGTAGAGTGGAAGGCCTCTCGATTCTCGGGAAGGCCTTTCGGAAGGGCTTTTAACTCCTGAAATTATCTACTGGGTATTTATATCTCGCAACTTTTAGGTAAAATATCTACACTTATACTATACCATCGAAAGCTTGCGCCTCTTCGAGGAAAATTGCAGAGCATATTTTTTATTTTCGAATACATTTCTCACTTAATATTTGATATGATTTATTTGTTTAATATTTCCGTCGTTTCATCCAATGAATTCCTGTACTTTATCTAAGAGGTAGGAGGCGTATGGGCCTGTATGAAGAATGCTGTGTAAGATCTTAACCGGGCGTTGGGATCATTATAAGTTGCAAAATTTCGGAAATTAATTCCAGTGAACAATTGCATTAGATACCTATGATACTAGTTCGCGCATGCGGCCCGTTCGCTACAAGGTCATTGTCACCTGCTTTATTTCGTGTTAAGTGATTAATAAATAAAAACTATTTGAGGGCCTTGAATGTTGTAAAGAAATTTGAAAACTTTTTAATCTTCTCGAAATCAAAACCAAAACGCTAAAGTTTTTTCTTTAAAACTTCTTATTCAACTTTCGTTGACTGCTCTCAACGGCGTTTTGTGTCTTTTAAGCCAATAGCTTGTGCCACAGGGAGGGTGCTATAAGGCAAACGGCAATAAGGCAAATTTGTGTTATTTCTCAATTAAAAGTGAAAAGGCTTTATTAATTAAAATACCACTACTTCACTGTTGAAAAATGAAGGCTACTAAATTCGAAGTCTAAACGAAAAATTGGTACATCAACAGGTTAAACGGACGGATATGTTTGTAAAGAAAAAATTAATATGTGAATACATACATATGTATTTAAGTGTACATATAATTTTGAAAATGCGGGCGCCACCTTGCGCCGCGGTCGTCGTCGCGCTCGCAACCCCGTCCCTCCTCTTCTTTTGCAATTATGCACCGGTGGCATTATAACCGTTTATAAAAAAGAAGAATAATAAAATGAGACTAGTTGACTGCCGAAACTGCTTTCTAATGTTCAAGGAATTTCATTTTTTTTTTATATATAACTCAGGCCAATAAAAATGGGGGAAAAATTGTTGCGGCAAATGTTGAGCGGTTTTTGATAGACTTTTTAGTGCTGATTACGACTACGTTAGTGTAAGTTTCCATCAGCTCCAGTTTTTTGCAAAATCTCAAATATCTGATCTGATGATGAGCGGGTAAACCGATAAAATGAAATGATACAAAAATAAATAAATGCTACCGAGTAGTGGGTTACCTGCGTGTGAATACCGTTGGTATTTTGAGCACAAATATTCATTATTATGATAACAAATACTTATAAAGATGAGTGCCGTATCGAACTTTAAAACTTTTGCATTAATTTTGCATTTTAGTCTGAACGCTTCTAAAATTGTGTCCCAACCAATGACGTCAACATAAATAAAGAAAGTTTTTGTTTGTTTACATACACATATGTATGTGCATAAAATAAATGTTTAAATGTCTGACGACTGTTAGTCAAGGGCGATTTTTGTACTACACTGTGCAACAATTTTAGGTTCATGGAATCTAACGGGGACGCGACGAACACAAGTCGATAGTACCGAGCTAGGGCGATAAAAACCTAAGTTAAAAAAAAAAAACTAGCTCTCTTTTAAAAGCTATAGCCCGTCTTTACCAATTTCTTTGCATACGAACTCTTCATAATATGCAAAAGCACGAAGCACCTGGAAGGTTGGTCGCCAAAATAGGTTCTAAGCCCACCTGAAAAATTTGTTGGTAAAATAGTAACTAAAATGTGAAAATTTTCCCATAAGCCTCAGGTAAAAACTACAAACTGTTCAATTTATGTACCAACATACAAATCAATCTGACGCACAAACCGAACGGTATCAACAGCTTTCGAAGCTAGTTTGAAAATAAATTTCCTGACGCAATATAACCTGAAATTTGTTGCTGGAGTACGAAGACGTAACGAAGAACCAGATGAAGATGCAGATAAAAAAGTAATAGAGCCTGATGAAAACTATTTACTGGAAGATTACATTGCATCAGGCAATGAATATGAGTAAACTTATTAAAAACAACAATTCCAGTTTCAACAAATTCTATAAATTTTTGTTAAAATTCAAAAGAGATAAGTACAGATTTTTTCACAAATCTGATGTGACGAATACATAGTTTAATACTTTTAATACTGACTTATCCGTAAATGCAAAAAGTTTTAATAATGCCTATTTTTTATTTCGTAAAGAAACATGCCAAAAATATCAATCTAAAAATCTAGTAAAGGAAATTAAATTTTTTTTAAATGCGCTGCAATAGCCAAATTCAGAAAAATACTTTTCTTTGTTAGAAAAATGTGTTGCACAGTGTTGTCAATGCTATATAGTGTGTACATACATACATTTATCTATTTATATGTAAGTACATACTATGTACTATCTCAAATTATTTGTGCATATAGAAATGTACTGCATATGGATGCATATACGTACATATGTAGAACAAATGTTCTAGTTCGTTAATATTTTAGCAAATTTATAGTTAAATAGACAAAAATGTTTGTCATGAACTCAATGCGTGCTTCTATAGGCTGTATACATTCTTATGTACATACATATTGTATTCACACCATAGCCACCGATTTAAGTGATTTTGTAATTTAAAAAATATATTCGTACGAATCACCATTGTGTAATTTAAGTAACGCTAAAATGTATTATTCACAAGAGTGTTCGTCATAGTAAGTTCAGTGATTAAATTCGCTTTTTTTTCCAACAGCGTCTGCTAATTTGTATATTCTACGTAAATTTCCTTTTGTTGATATGCAAAATTTTGTTTAACGTCCATGTTAATACTCAGACACGTGTTTAAATAACTTTTGAATACTTTTACACATAACTTCTTCTTTAGATTGAACCCAATTCGAATAATAGTTTTTTGAAAATAGTAAACATTATTAAAAAATGTTCAGCTATAACCTAAAGATGCTTCACACAATCCCCTGAGTGTATTCTTTCATATATGGGCTATTGTTACCATTATATATTTTTTGTCCACTCGCTTATTCTGTGGGATAGCCTTGTCTCATTTAAACTTAAAAAAGGAAATTATTTCACTATTTAAATTTTTAATGTCTTAATAAGAAAAGGTCCTATAAAGAAAACATCGACGGCTTAGTGGAAGATCGACCTATCTCGGCAGCCGTTTCGAAAACGCCCTATCTCAGAAAACTTTTCAAGAACGCCCCAATTCAGAATTTGTTTGAAGAACGCCCTATCTCAGAATTTAGTTAAAAAACGCCCTATCTCAACTGAAAATATATTGAAATGTATCATGTAAAACATTGTGATTATTGTAGAAAATAAAAGTGTACCATTTACGTGAGCGCCACTGTATTTATGCATTGCCCCAGTTTTCAAGGGGCTGATGAAATTATGTGCATATTTATGAATACATTTTCAAAAATGTGTAAAAGTACAAATGTATGTATGTACGATTTTTTGGCACTCTTGCACTTGGCTAACAAAAAAATGTTACGTATACGCACCGTAAAAAGGTAAGATAGTTAAAATAAGGAAAAAACCAGAGCGATACATACTTGTGTAAATTACTACGAGTATACATATGTATGTATGCATGTACATATATATGTATATGACATAAGTGCAAACATATGAGCGCTATGACGTGTAAGCTAGCGCCGAAAGCAGAAATGAGATTATGCGAATAATCACAAATATTTACTACGTGGCATAAATAAATGAGCGACAAGCCAAATTTGAATTGAATGAGTCAAAACAGATCAGATGATTATTGTTTTGTTTGTTTGTAGTGCAAGTTGAATTTGTTGTTGTATGAATGTACATATGTTTGTATTTCTTGATGCAATGGCGTTTTATTTGTAAATATTCTACATTTATTTTATATATACTTATGTTAACAACTTGACGCTTAGTTATACCTATGTATGTATATATGTATGTATGTACATATGTACTATATGTATCCTCGTTAACTGTTTATGGTTTATGTTAACCGTTTCACGTGAGCCACCTATGGAAAAATGTCTATACATGTGTAATGGAATTTTATATTCAGTTTTCTTTTTATAAATAAATAAAGAATCACAAGTTAAATAAAAAAAGAAGACACCTTAAGACGGAAGAAACTTTGATCATGCCACGGTCGTCGAAAAAATAGTATTATGTTTCTTGTGGCTGACTGTCTGCTTACTTGCCGGTCGCTAATCTTGTATTCTTCGCAAGCGTATTGTTAACTTTTGCCGACGTCGCGGTAAAAGTGGTTGTTGTACCTACTACTGTTGCTTAATTTGCCAAGTAGTTGATCGTATTCACGATCATTGCCAAGCTACTCTCTCACTCTCTTTGCAAAATAAAATTAATTAATAATGAAATAAAAAAATATGCATATACATATATAGTGTAGAACTGAGTAGAAAATTTCGCTATTGGCTCGCATTGCCTTCTACGTACGTATGTATGCAAGTACATACAGTGACTCCAACAAGTGTACACATTTAGATTTTTTTTGTACAATGTTTTTCATGTTGATAAAAAATATGGTTCATGTTCACCAAACCCATTAAAATCAAAGTTTCAAATTTAATACAAAATTTAGAAACGTTCAACAAAATTTCATAAAAAATTTGAACTTTTTAATTTGAATATGCAGTTTTATAGCTCATCATATTTTAGTACAATAAAGTGCAAGTCTTAAGCAGTTGAATAATCGTGTAAATTTGAAATATTTTTTTGTTTGTTATTTTTGTATGGGCGAAATGTCTAGGTACATATTTCGTTTGCTGGGTTGGAGCTGCTTCGGTCGATGGAGTAGAAAGGTGAAATGTTTATGAAAAAATTTGTCTAGAAAAAAATATCTAACAAGAAATTTTAACTTGAAAAACATTGCAAATATTTTGAAAAATCTATATGTGAATACTTTTTTGAGTCACTGTATGCATGTACATATGTACGTGTCACAACCTTTTTCAGCGTATTTTGCCTGCATGTGCATATTGTAGTATGTATTGTAGTATGTACATTAGGGTGATCCAAAACAGTAAAGTCGGAGTTGTAATGTTCTCATCCCCTAGGATTGTTCTATATCGAAAAAAGTGTACCCCAATTTTTTTATATTGAAATCAAAAAAAATTTAGAGGTCGCTCAAAGCGTTCAAAGTTTTCCATGTACATATTTTTATATGGGAAAAATAAAATTTTTCGTTGAAATTATAACATTCTTGAAAATCTATATTTTTCGATAGGAAAACTCTGGTTCTCTTCAGGAGACTTTCAATAATAATACCCAATTGTTTATTTAACCATTTTTTAATACTAACGACCTTTTATTGGTCTCCCATTGCATTTTTCATGGTTTTTGTGGGTTTTTGACAGACCTAGAATTTATAGTTGCGATGAAAAAATTGTCAAATAAACAATTGGATATTATTATTGGGAATCTCCTGCATATAAACAAAGTTTTTTGGTAGAAAAGTTGTTTTTTCCCCATATAAAATACATGGAAAACTTTAAGCGCTTTGAGCGCCCTCTAAATATATTTTGATTTCAAAATAAAAAATAGGGGTATACTTTTTTCGGTGATTACAATTCCGACTTTACTGTTTTTGGACCACCCTAATGTACATACTATACATATGTATGTATGTATATGATTATAATTTAGTACATACATATGTACATTAATTTTCATTGCCTTTCCGCCGACCAATTTACTAACTCATCCAAAGCGTCCGTCGTTCAGTGCTTTTTCACTGTTGCTTTGCTAATGTTCACTCGCGAACAGCGCTCGTCCGTCGTCTTGTCTGCAACATAAACGTAACAAAATCGTAAAGTTTTCATACACAGCTTATTTGAAAGAAATATTTGGCACTGTGGTGAAAGCAATTGAGTTTAATTGAGTTTTTGATTGCGCTATAGTATCTTCTACGCAGTATTATAAATTTAGAAAATTTTAAACAATTAGGAAAAGGAAAAAACGTTCGTACAAACAAATAAATAAATAAAGAAACATCTCGTTTTTAATAAACAATCAACAGTAAATAAAAATATATTCCTTCAGAACAAGTGGCGTACAATATATGTACAGAAACAACAGCTACTTGTAGCAAATTGAGTGGCCAGACTAAATTTAGTAACCATTGTGACGTTTAAGCAAATAAAACGTGTTTATTTACATCTTGACATCGCAGCACGCAGCGCACTTGGATTTTTTAGTGTGACAAAACAGTGAAAGGTAGATACATGCATGCATACAAACATACACACATATGAACATAGCCATGTATGTTTGTATGTACATAGTATATACAATATATGACCGCAAAAAAAAATAAAAAAAATAAAAAAAATTATATGAAACGAAAATTACTTAATTATTAAATGTATATACTATACAACTGAGATAAAAGTTGCCACTGCATACAAATTTATTTCAAACTATGAAAATTTCCAATATGAAGAGAAAACTACCCTATTCTTCGGTAACTTAAAACATGTATGTATCTTGATCTTTTGAATCAAAATTTAATTTTTCTTTTCAAAGAGTCTATTGTACTATGAAATAAGGAAAATCAACTTCGTCAGTATTTTGGTATTATTTATGTGTTCCAAACTTCTGTAGTTGTCTTTTTCAAAAAAAATTTTTTGTTGGATTTCTTGCAATCAAATGCTTCTAAAAAATAACCAGTTTTTAAGAAGTACGGCTAGGAATTTCATTCACTCAAAATTCAAAAATATTCGCTATAAACAAGTAAAATATGCAATTAAAAATACTGTCCTAATGCTTTATTGCCGGTAAAAAAAATAAATAATACATGTATTTTAACCAGAAAATAACGAAAACAAGTAATTTAAAACAAAATACATATTTATACATAAAACTAATTTATAATCAAGCAGACAGTTACAATCTCGTTTAAATAGAAACATTAACAGTTTAATACAAAAACAGGTATTTTTATGCAAAACCATTAACATTTCGTAGGACATCATAGTTATAGCCTTCCCTGCTTCTTCTTCTTATTTGTCTCCACAGTTCCTTCACTGCAGGGTACCTTAAATAAATACATATGTATGTATGAACACATGTAGATACGTATGTTTGCATACGCATTGGGAATTCTGAAAGAAAAATACCTACATAAATATGTGAAACTGAAATCCGGCTCTTATCAATTCTAAATGCTTAATAATGGTGGAGTAGTTACTCGCGTCGGAAATAAACGAGCTTTTTTATGACAAAGGCAACGACTATGTAGACGATCTTTAAAATGTAATAATAAGTCGTTAAAAAAATAGTTCCAAGTTCATGACTGTATTTAATTTTTTAACGTAAAGTTTATAATTGCTTTATTATATAACCTTTCTTATTTTTAATGTGCACATCGAAGCAATCTGAACTTTGTGCAACATAATGGGCGTGGTGGCAATGAAATGTGACAACCCAATAAACATTTGGGTTGGAGATCAAGTGGAGATCCAATAAAAATTCCAAGGTCCAATGTTGATTTTCAAGTGCACCTCAATTGGAGAACCAACCCATTCTCCAACAAAACGGCAAATTTTTTGTATGAGAAATAATCTGAGTTCTCCACTTGAGAAAAGTTTGGATATCAATTTGAATTCAAACTTTATTCAACTTTAAGTCAAACCTTGGGAAAAATGTTGGAGAAAAATGTTGGATCTCGACTTGGGAACGTGAATATTTATGTATATGTATGTATGCACATTAGGGTGGTCCTAAAATGCATGTGGAAACAAAGTTAAGTCCGAATTTTAGTGCTCCACCCCCTAGGATCCTCCTATATCGAAAAAACATACCTTGGTTTTTTTATTTCGAAATCAAGAAATATTTAAGGTCGCTATTAACGATTGCATTTTTGGATGTTTTTGGAGACCAATAAAGATTGTTATTATTAAAAAATGGTTGAATAAACAATTGGGTATTATTATTGGAGGTCTCCTGAAGAGGAACAGAGTTTACCGATCATAATATATTGATTTTCACCATTTCTACGAATTTTTTTCCTATATGAAACACATGGAAACGAAATATCTTTTGATTTTAAAATAAAAGAAAGGGCTATATTTTTTGCGGTATAGACCACCCTAATGTGCATAGTATCTATACATATATTATGTATGTATTTAAAGGTGGAACGAATTTAGTTCTATTTTTCGGCACACTACAACTAGAAAATTGAAAATCATTTAAAGAAGTATAGAATACCTAAATTTCAGTGGAAAACAAACATAAGCATATTAGAGTGGTCAGTTATTGGATATTTTTTTTTTCGAAACAACAAAGATTATCTATTTTTAAACGCATTAATGCAAAGCATCAGTCTCTTTTATTCCTAAATCATGGTATATAATGATATCGAATATGCGCAACCATAAATAATTGCCAACTTTTATTTTAACAAAGTTGCACAAACCGGAAACTTATCTCATGTGGTTAAGAAATAAAAGAGACTGATGCTCTGCATTGATACGTTTAAGAAGTTAGCCTTCCTCTGGGTCAATGAAAAATTAAGAAATAAAAAGAAAAAAAAGATCATCTAATATATTATTTTTTTCTTGCAATGATAATATGTATAAAGAAATTTTAATTTATAGATAAATGAAAATTAGCGGAATCAAAAACCGCAGTTTTTATACTAAACATAAAACAAGCTAAAACTGAGATCAAATCAACAAGTTCAATATCTTGTGTACATTTGTAAATTTAAATATATTTACATGCAAATACATACGTATGTATGTATGTATGCACATTAGGGCGGATCGAAAAACTCAATATGTTCGATACGAAAATTGTATATGTTGGTGTTAAAATGTGCTATTTTAATCCCTTATAGGCGGCATACACGGTGCGTCTGACTCATGAGTCGGTTTGGATGTGTTTGTGAAAATAAATATGTGTTAGTTAGTCGAATTTGTTTTTTTGCGTCACCCGAAATTGGCTTGCGTGCGTTTGCATTTGATTTCATTGAGCTAAATGTCAAATCAAAATGTCACGCAGAATAAAAATTGGAAATTGAGTTAGTTTCATACGCACGCCGTTCAATTTCGGTTGGTCCCATACAAGTGGCATGTGCATGAGAAATTTTTGACAATAAATTGGCGGCGTGCGTGAATATTAGGTTAGCCTGTTACACCAACATGACTGTCGTCATGACTCTGAATGATTCAACTGTGTGTAGTCGAAGGCGAGTCAACACGTACACAAATTACTAGCGAGTCAGACGCACCGTGTATGCCGCCTATTATTCTAGAAAAGCAATTCTGGTTCTCTGCGACAATGTTTTTAGTCTGCGAACCTTTTAACACCTATACAATTTTTTTTCGACCCGCCCTAATATACATACCCTTTAATACCGCTTACTAGTAAGTTACTATTGTTTTTTATAGAGTCCTTATCTAACGGAATGCACTAGAAAAGACTACGCATACATCGTATATAAGATAAGGCCGCTGCAGCAAGATCTGTAGTCATACTTGGGGGCACCGCCTACTTAACTGACTCAGAATTTGCACACTTACATTCGATATCGGTAATTATTATTACTTTTTTGACTGTTATATGCGGCAATTAATAGCACTTACGAACGCAATTTTTATACATACATATGTATGTATGTATTTATGTACATGCGATGTGGTACATTGTTATGACTCTGCTGATTTTATTATTTTTTTCTTAAATACTCATACCAACATTTGAAAAATGAGGTTTGAGCATGGTTTCTATGTAGCAGCCCCAATGTGCCTCGGCAAGGAAAGTAAATACAGTGACTCAAACAAGTGTTCACATATTGTATTCACAATGTTTTTCAAGTAAAATTTTTTTTTTTGATATTTTCCTATAAAAGTATCATCCAAGCTTTAGCCAAAACCATATAAATCAAAGTTTCAAACTTTATACAAAATTGAGGAAAATTAAAAAAGAACCAGTTGATTTTTGAGAACTTTTTTTTTTGGTGACTGCTTTTGCTTTATGTTATACTGTGCGACAGCCGAAACTAGCCCGGACTCTGTTAACAATTTCTGAAAGTATACCCATCCAGTAGTAAAACACTCAATAGATTTGCAAAAGTAGTTATCAAAAAAGTGGAAAAATGGTTAAAATAAATGTCGGAGCGAAATTAAAGGTTAATTTCATGGGAAATATTTTCTTTGCTCACCTAATATTCGCGCACGCCGCTAATTTACTGTCGAAAATTTCTCATGCACATACAACTTGTATGGGACCAACCGAAATTGAGCGTGGTGCGTTTGAAGCTAACTCAATTTCCAATTTTTGCTCTGCGTGACATTTTGATTTGACGTTTCGCTCAATGAAATCAAATGCAAACGCACGCAAACCAATTTCGGGTAACGCAGAAAAACAAATTCCACGGCGTGCGTACCAAAACGCAAGCCGCGAATATTAGATAGGCCTGTAACAGCCAACTCAATTAAAAAAAAAAATGTAGAAAAAAACCAAGTTTTTTTTGCTGATTTTTATTTTATTTTTTTTAGAGGCTTTTGCGTACTCTAGTAAATTTTTCCTAGTAACATTTTCCGAAGAATAATTTCCTAGAATGTATTAATATTTACTCGTAACGACTTTCCAAATTGGCTTTCTGCGAGGTTTCTTGAAGGAAGGGTCAAAATGACCCTTTCAGGCGAGAGGTAAAGGCTTAAAATATTCTACGAAAATATTTTCCGTAATTTTTTTACTATATACATATTGTCTTAACCTTCGATTTCGATCAGACATATATTTTATTCTTTTTTTCACTTTTTAGAAAACTACTTAGGTCGGGACATGAAAATTTTAGTAGGCCATAAAATAAACATACGAGCAAACTTTTGCATATGTATACTTTCAGAAAATATTAGTAAAGTCCGGGTTGGTTTGAATTGTCATAAAATTGTCGCACAGTGTTATCAGCTGACTGTCTTTTCACCACACAATTTTGGTGTATTGTTTGTGACTTTCTCCTACTGAATATGCAAATCGTCACAAGTCACAAAAATTGTCACTAGTTTATAGTCTCAAATTAAGTGACTAGAGATGAGACTGACTTTCTGAATACCAGCATTAATCTAACTTACCGAAAAATATTCAGCAACAGTAAATCAAATGCAAGCATTTATTTGTAAAGTTTAAGAATTGATTTACTTGATTTTGACCGTTTTTCGAGCATATTACTCCCACTGTTTTTCCGTTGCAAATTTCACCAAAATACTTGGTCAAGCGCATAAAACAAAAACATTGATAATTATGTATTAATTTTCGCTCTTTTTTATTGCAGGGCATTTTATTTGAATCGCGCAAATAAAAAGAAAAAAAAAAACACCAACAACTTACGATATACATACATATGCACAACTATTGTCTAATTGCTGCTTGATCGTTGAGACATCGCTGTGACCGCGTTAGTTTCAGCAATTGAATCTCTTCACTTAAAGTCACATAAATAAAAATTTACGCTTTAATAAAACGCAATTGCTTGGCGTACACGCTCCTCAATCAGCTGCTGCTTCACATCCAAAGAGGAAGTCTGCAGAAAAATATTCAAAACTGAAGTCGACATCCGGTGCGCCCTTTTCGACCACGTCATCAGCTTCAGCTTCAGCATTGGCATCATCATCCTCATCCTTCCTATCATCGCTTCTCGCCCACATTATAGTTGAATCGTTGCTGTTATTCCTTTAAACTATTTTGCTGCTGCTATGGCATCGTCATCAGTGCTCGCTAACAATCCAATTTCGACACTAGCATCACCGGTTGCTGTTAGTTCCTCGTCGTCGTCGTCGACGACTACGACTACCTCACCTACTCCAATTTCAATACGTAAACGCACCTACGAGACCGCAATCTCAATGCCCGCTGTGGCAACAAAAGCTAGAGGAGCAACAGCAGCTATAGCAAAGGCATCAATTGCCAACAAAATGAATGTGAATGGCAATGATATTGCCCTTAGTGATATATATGTGGATGGTGTTAGTACTGCCACTAATAATGCAACAACAAACAAAGATTATACACGCACAGTTTCACAATGCGAACCAGACGAGGAGGCCTCTGGTTCGTCATCGGTATATTACGATAGTCCAGTGAAAAGAGAGTATGTGCCGACACCACAACCGCTGCCGTCGATCAGCAGTGGCGCATCAGATCTTGCAGTAAGTGTGCACAGTTATTTTTATAATTTATTGATATCGAGGGATCTCAATTTAAAATATTTCAAAAGTTATCAGAAGCACGTTTTAATAAAAATTTGTCTAACAATTTATAAATCGAAAAACTGTATGAAAGTTTCGCGAAATAATCCCTATGGGGCCTTTGTGATCTCGCAGGGTGGGTCAAAATCGTTTGAAAGTTCCACACTTTTACTAAACTGATATAGACTCCTCAAAGGAATACTATAGAAGTACTATAGTACGCTAGCCTATCCCTTGTGGGAATATGCAGTGGCAACTACTATAAATTCGCAACCAAGGCTATTTAGGTGTCGAGATATTCTGCAAATGCAAGGAGATCGAACTTGAAGGCCAAGTACATGCTTATCGACTTTAAACTCTAACACCCAAATTCATAAAAAATAAAACTGCTTTATAAATCGAAAATTTGTATGAAAATGTCACTTTATAGAACACTATAAACCTATTTTATTTTTTATGAATAAGGCCATAAGCATATATCGCTGGCATAGTGGAAATTATGATTTAAGGCGAATTCCATGGGGTTGGCAAACAAAATATGGGCTGCAGAACCGATGTGTATGGTAACACGCTAAATTTGGTCGAAGCTTGATAACAAAAAAAACCCAAGCTCTTATAAAATTGGAATGCTCCCAAAATCAGCTAGCAATTGAACCCATTACGCGCAACGATCTTATGGGAGCCTTTCGGCGCATGATTAGTGACGCAGTTGTTAGGGTCTGCTCAGACTTAGTCGGCGATGTCTGCATCAGTTTTTTGCGACTGTTTGTCGAACCAAAACTTGACGAAAATATTCGAACTTAAACACCCCTTGAGAAAAAGTAACTGGTCCTTTTTCTAAGTAAACAGTTGGAGTCAACATTGACTAAGCTTTTCAGTGCTGGTTTAAACGAAGTTTAATTAACCACAGTTTAAATTTAAACTAAGTTTAAACTACTGACCACTTTTTCAGTGCGAGTTTAAGGGCGCTTCATAGTTTACGTGGCCGGTCCAAATCCAGCGCACAACCCACTGTTGGGACGGAGGTGGTCTCGCAATCGAATACACGTTTATATAGCGAGCCGCTTGCTTCAAGACAGACGCCCGCTTGCAGCCTTACCTACTGGTAAACAGACGGTGTAAACTTCAGTCAGCCATTAAACCGAATAAGTCGGGAGTGGCCCCACCGAAGCTCTTTCCCTTTCAGCTGTGACCCAAGGCTCCACTCGGATTGATTACCGCATCTCGCATAGTGGCTGCTCATGAGTCCGGATTGAGTATAGCCGTTAAACTGTAGCTTCATATCCAGAATAACGACTATACCGCATTGCACTTGGTAATGGTCGGCGATTTTTACGCTATTTCTTGTTGCCTGATTCAATTTAATAAAAGAAAAAGTATACCCGGATGATATATAAGCATACTACGCACCAGTTCCTCATAAAATTGTCGGTTCTGGAAAAGGACATAAAGTGTTATGCCGCCTCCAAACGGCAGATGGGTTTAGCTTTGCCTACCAAAGGGCGATCACGTTTTCTATAATTCGTGAAATTTTGCATGCGCTATTCGTCGAATCTGAGTCCTATAGTATTTTATATTTTGATAATTCTTCAATCGATTAACTTTCGCCAATCCGTTCCCCGTGTTTCTACTAAAAAAGATAGAAGAAAAGTCGTGTGACTGCCGCTTTTATTGCGATTGTTAAATTGCCCATCGATATTTCAATAAAAGTTTAATTGATTCCAGTGAGAAGAGAATTGGTCTTTATTTATAGATATGTACATAAATGTTATGTATGCAATGGTTACGCATCAAGTATTAAGTGATCGTTTATTTCTTTTCAATTAAAGACAACGTTGTCTACCTATGCGACGCAAATACAATTGGGATAACTTTGAATTCCACAAGATTCCTTGATGACATGTATACGCCTACCTACTGCTAACACAAATAAAGATCTAATAAATCACTGCCTTGCCTGTATAGCAGTGACCGTGCCAAGCCTAATAGTAGTTCCATTTTATTGTATGTATGTGCAACTTATCTGCCATTCACATCAATTTCATTTTGCTCATTTTTTCGCTTGTACATCCAAAGCATAAATAATAAAAATAATTTTGCAAGTTCTGAATGAAAAGAATAACCCGTAGTAGTAAAGAAAAATGCATACAAACCTTTATAAAACCAAGTGGACTGTGCATAAAAATAGTCATTCGAGGATTAAATCGCGCAGTGGATACAGTGATGTCGTTTAAAATACATGAAAACTACTAATTTCGCGATTTGTTCCATTAAGGCGATTGTACGTCAACGGCTTAATTGAATGGAATTGGCAAATCCGAATCGTCGTTCTGCTAAGCGATTTGTTAATTTGTAACTTGAGTGATTTGTTAACGTTTTGACGTGAATGCTTATATATGTATTTAAAGTGATATTTCTATACCGTTGTGTACACCTAGAATACCCTATAGAGAAGTCCATTCAAATTTTTGGAATTTAATGCGTTTTTAATTTATCCCTCACAATCTGATTTTCCACGGGTGATTTTTTTGAGGTTAGGATTTTCATGCATTAGTATTTGACAGATCACGTGGGATTTCAGACATGGTGTCAAAGAGAAAGATGCTCAGTATGCTTTGACATTTCATCATGAATAGACTTACTAACGAGCAACGCTTGCAAATCATTGAATTTTATTACCAAAATCAGTGTTCGGTTCGAAATGTGTTTCGC